>NC_060144.1:430801854-431116298 GCF_021461385.2 Schistocerca piceifrons | reverse complement strand
TTCTTTGCGTACTCCCTTGCTTACCCTGCTTGTAACAGATGCAAATAATGACTGTGTTTTCCATTACTAAAAGTACCCAATGTGGACCCACTTGCTAAAAGAACTGCACCGTGCCTGCTATAATTTCCGTAGGGCCTTCCGCGACTGGTTCTTGAGAGCGGAATAGAGAATATTCACGAGATTTGGGAACAGTGTGTAACAATTTCGCGGTGCAGATGGTAACTGGACCTGTTCGACAATGCAGCAAGTCTTGTGCAGTGAGGAACGCATGAGCTTGTCTGTTATGTGCCACTAATAGTATTTCCCGTACAGTTAATTGTACGAATTTCTGCAAAATTTCTCATTTCACTGTATACGTATGCAAGGCGTTGTTGTTGTTGTTGTTGTCTTCAGTCCTGAGACTGGTTTGATGCAGCTGTCCATGCTACTCTATCCTGTGCAAGCCTCTTCATCTCCCAGTACTTACTGCAACCTACATCCTTCTGAATCTGCTTAGTGTATTCATCTCTTGGTCTCCCTCTATGATTTTTACCCACCATGGTGCCCTCCAATGCTGAATTTCTGATCCCTTGATGCTTCAGAACATGTCCTACCAACGGGTCCCTTCTTCTTGTCAAGTTGTGCCACAAACTTCTCTTCTCCCCAATTCTATTCAATACCTCATCATTAGTTATGTGACCTACCCATCTAATCTTCAGCATTCTCTTGTAGCACCCCATTTCAAAAGCTTCTATTCTCTTCTTGTCCAAACTATTTATCGTCCATGTTTCACTTCCATACATGGCTACACTCCATGCAAATACTTTCAGAAACGACTTCCTGACACTTAAATCTATACTTGATGTTAACAAATTTCTCTTCTTCAGAAACACATTCCTTGCCATTGCCAGTCTACATTTTATGTCCTCTCTACTTCGACCTTCATCAGTTATTTTGCTCCCCAAATAGCAAAACTCCTTTGCTACTTTATGTGCCTCATTTCCTAGTCTAATTCCCTCAGCATCACCCGACTTAATTCGACTACATTCCATTATCCTCGTTTTGCTTTTGTTGATGTTCGTCTTATATCCTCCTTTCAAGACACTGTCCATTCCGTTCAACCGCTCTTCCAAGTCCTTTGCTGTTTCTGACAGAATTACAATGTCATCGGCGAACCTCAACATTTTTATTTCTTCTCCATGGACTTTAATACCTACTCCGAATTTTTCTTTTGTTTCCTTTACTGCTTGCTCAATATACAGATTGAATAACATCGGGGACAGGCTACAACCCTGTCTCACTCCCTTCCCAACCGCTGCTTCCCTTTCGTGTCCGTCGACTCTTATAACTGCCATCTGGTTTCTGTACAAATTGTAAATAGCCTTTCACTCCCTGTATTTTACCCCTGCCGTCTTTAGAATTTGAAAGAGAGTATTTCAGTCAACATTGTCAAACACTTTCTCTAAGTCTACAAATGCTAGAAACGTAGGTTTGCCTTTCCTTAATCTATTTTCTAAGATAAGTCGTAGGGTCAATATTGCCTCACGTGTTCCAACATTTCTGCGGAATCCAAACTGATCTTCCCCGAGGTTGGCTTTTACCAGTTTCTCCATTCGTCTGTACAGAATTCGTGTTAGTATTTTGCAGCAGTGACTTATTAAACTGATAGTTCAGTAATTTTCACATCTGTCAACACCTGCTTTTTTTTTTGGAATTGGAATTATTATATTCGCCCGCATCTCGTGGTCGTGCGGTAGCGTTCTCGCTTCCCACGCCCGGGTTCCCGGGTTCGATTCCCGGCGGGGTCAGGGATTTTCTCTGCCTCGTGATGGCTGGGTGTTGTGTGCTGTCCTTAGGTTAGTTAGGTTTCAGTAGTTCTAAGTTCTAGGGGACTTATGACCACAGCAGTTGAGTCCCATAGTGCTCAGAGCCATTAGCCAATTATTATATTCTTCTTGAAGTCTGAGGGTATTTCACCTGTCTCGTACATCTTGCTCACCAGATTGTAGAGTTTTGTCAGGACTGGCTCTCCCAAGGCCGTCAGTAGTTCCAATGGAATGTTGTCTTTCAGTGCTCTGTCAAACTCTTCACGCAGTATCGTGTCTCCAATTTCATCTTCATCTAAATCCTCTTCCATTTCCAGAATATTGTCCTCAAGTACATCGCCCTTGTATAGACCCTCTCCTGTAGGCAGTATCTATCTTACCCCTGGTGAGATAAGCCTCTACATCCTTACATTTGTCCTCTAGCCATCCCTGCTTAGCCATTTTGCACTTCCTATCGATCTCATTTTTGAGATGTCTGTATTCCTTTTTGCCTGCTTCCTTTACTGCGTTTTTATATTGTCTCCTTTCATCAATTAATTTCAATATTTCTTCTGTTACCCAAGGATTTCTACTAGCCCTTGTCTTTTTACCTACTTGATCCTCCGCCGCCTTCGGTACTTCATCCCTCAGAGCTACCCATTCTTCTTCTACTGTGTTTCTTTGCCCCATTCCTGTCAATTGTTCCCTTATGCTCTCCCTGAAACTCTGTACAACCTCTGGTTTAGTCAGTTTATCCAGGTCCCATCTCCGTAAATTCCCACCTTTTTGCAGTTCCTTCAGTAAGGCGTAACATTCAAATTTACAATCCTTACATGCTAATGGTATTATGATATGAATTCTCAGCAGGGTACCCGTCCGCGTACTGGTAACAGTGGCCATTTTGTAGTACAGAGATAAGTGTTCGTCTATTAGTGTCGTCAGTAGCTCCAGGAATGCGGGCAACTCCAATTGAACTTTCCGTAATCCTTCCCGAAGTTGTTCCAAAGGTAACAGTGCTGGGGTTAGGTGTCGGCGCATTGCGTGCAACAAAGCCTCCTGTAGTTCCGTGGCTTCTATTCGTGCTTCCGTAATACTATCAGCAAGAAAACGGAGCAGCTTAGTGATTATCAGCTGTAAATCGATGTTATCCAACCGGTACTTGATTATATCCAAGTCGTGATTGGTTGTGTCGGCTGTGGCCTTAATGTGGGACATCAAGGTCACGGCCATAGCTCGCAATTGGCGCGTATTGTTAACTACATCTTTCTCCAAACTCTCTAATTGGGTTGTGCGAAGATCTAGCATTCCCTGGTTGCTATTCACATTATCATGTAGCTGCCGTAGCGTTTCATTAATACTTTTAATATCTTCTGCGTCAGCAGTTCCAAAAACAGTTTTTAGGATACAGCCATCTGTGTCTAACCAGCCTCTTTTCCTACGGACATGCGGGATTAACCCTGCAGTTTGCAGCAACTGAGCTTGTAAGCGTGCAAAAGCTGATCGTAGTAGCTGATATTCCCCCTGTGTGTCATTAAGCGTTGACTGATTAGCCACCATGGAATGAAGCTCATTAAATGTATCCTCTAATTTACAGATTTCGTCATCAACCGTCCAAATATTACAGTCCACCCTTAAGGTCCATTGATGTCCGGACATAATTACATCCACTTGTCATGAGAACAAAACACCACTTGATATAGGACGTACCTTCAAGGCCTCAGCTAAGTTGCAACAGCAAAACAGAATAACTATGGTGACAGGTAGTGCACACCTTCCCTCTTCAGCACAACCCATGACGCTGGACCTGCTGGTCTTACCAGAACGTCATGTCTCCTGAGAAACAAATGAAAACAACTCACATTAGCTCTTCCTTTTTACGCGTGGCCTAAGAGTATAATAGCATGTCTAATCGCTTCCACAATTAACTTGGTTCTCTTGTTTATCTACTCCTTTCTTATTCTTTTTCTTAGATTCATATTTCTCTCCACTAGAAGTTACTGCAGACAATGAAGGAAGTTCCTCAAAATTCCCCTTGAAAGGCCTAATTCAGCTCACATGCAAAATAGTAGGGCGAGTCGGAAGTTGTAATTTTACATTCGCCGGCGATATCATCTCGATCACCTGGAAAGGAACTTGATAACGGGATACAATTTTTTTTGTTTTGCCTTTTGGCACATATGGATTAGTCATCATCACCCATTGTCCTACATGATGTTTGGGTAAAGCCGCCTTTCTATTGTGAATTTTGTCCTGTCTGTCTAACGCTTTAGTGTTCATTTTTTTCACCTGCCACCAGATTGTTTTCAACTTTGTGGATAAATCCTTAACAGCCGAAATATCGGTTTCTGGTGGGGTCTTGAGCGATTCAACCGGAGATGGCATCTTCCGACTGAACAGTACTTCATACGGAGACAATCCTGTGCTTTCATGCACTTTTGAGTTATATGCCACGGTTACAAACGCCAATAGGATATCCCAGTTGTTGTGTTAGCTATTGTACGATGAACTCTCTCGGTCTGACCATTAGCCTGCAGGTGTAACACGCTCGTTCTCAATTTCTTTGCATGCAACAACTTGCATAACTGTTTCATCAAATCGGACATAAAGTTTGACCCTTGATCTGTAATTATAGTTTCAGGTGTTTCGAATTTCAATATCCATTGATGTACCAAGGTGTGAGCCACTGTTTCGGCTCGCTGGTCTGGAATAGCTGTCATACAGATAGCGCGAAAAATGATCTGTTACTGTTCAAACATAGTGATTACCCGCTGGTGTTTGCACAAACGGTCCCAAGACGTCTACGCCAAGTAATTGGAGAGGTCTATCTGCTTCCGGTAGTCGTTGCAACACAATTTTCTGATGACTCAATTCTGCCCGTTGAGCACGTTGAATGCAATTCTTTACATACTGATCGACATCTTACCTATGCATTGACCACCAATAACTCTGTGCTACCCTCCTTTCCGTTGCTCTTCGACCCGAATGAGCAGAAAACATTGAATCATGTGCTTGCCTTAAATTTTCGCTTCGCAATTTTTCTGGTACGACTATGCATGGACCATTCCTAGTTTTACGGTACAATATCCCGTCTTCAACGACGAACTGTCGCTGTGAGGTAAATCGTTGACAATCTGTGTCGGCGGTTTGTGCCTCCTCCCATTCATTCTCATTTATTCCTCTGCATTCCATGGCACATACTTTACGATTCAGACCATCCGTGTTTCCATGCGATTTACCTGGTCAATGAATCACTTCAAAAACTTACTCACTAAGACGCAAAGATCACTTAGTTAATCTGCTCATTGGTTCTTTAAGCTCTGTACAACCACTTAAGAGCTGCGTGGTCAGTAATCACCTTGAAACGTCGTCCATACAAATAACACTGGAAATAGGTTATTGCGAAAATTAGTGCCAATAACTCCGTCTCGGTTGTTGAGTAAGTTTTTTCTGCAATGTTCAGCTGTCTGGAAGCATATGTTATCGGGTGTTCCTGCCCATCTATTTCCCGAGATAATACAATACCCAAAGCAAAATTGCTAGTCACAAGATAATATAAACTGTTTACTAAAATCTGGAAAAACCAAAACCGGCCTGGATGTTAACAAATCTTTTTAACTTTTGAAAAGCCTCTTCGCATTCTGCTGACGAGTGAAATTTTGCTCCCTTCTTCAACAACTGCGTGAGGGGCCTTGCAATTTCTGCAAATTTTGGAATATACCTCCTGTAAAAATTGATGAGACCTAAATAAGACTGCAACTCTTTTACTTTTGTAGGTTTCAGAAAATTCGTTACTGCCTCTACAAGTTTTGGATCTGTGCGGATACCCTCCTGTCCTATAATATGACTGACTTCTTGCAACAAAAAATGACATTTTTCCATATGAAGAGGTAACCGCACTGCTTTCAGACGATCGAAAACTTCACGCAAACGGTGCACATGTTCTTGCATGTCATTTGAGAAAACAATTATGTCATCCAAATATACCATACACTGATTAGGTTTCAGCCCTCGTAACACACTATCTAGTAACCGTTGGAAGGTTGCCAGAGCATTTTTGAGTCCGAAAGGCATTCGCTGATACTGAAAATGACCTGTAGGTGTTGAAAAAGCTGTCTTTGGTCGGTCTTCCGGGGCGACCTCCAACTGGTGGTAACCGCTTTGAAGATCCAAGGTCGTGAAGTACCGACACTTATCCAAATTATCCAGAGTTTCAGTGACATTAGGCATTGGGTATGCATCCAATACAATTTTTTGATTCAGGAAACAATAATCACAACAAAAACGATATGCCTTGTCCCCATCAGGTGATTTTTTACCCACTATTACGACAGGAGCGGACCAGAGACTACTACTGGTTTCTATTATCCCATCCCTAAGCTGTTGATTAATAAATTCTTCCATGACAGGCTGTAAACTTTTTGGAACACGATATGGTTGTTTATACACCGGTGCTTCAGTCCAGTGGGGATGTAATGTTGAACTAACGGTGTGGCGGGCAGTGGACCATGAGAATTTAATAACTCTTTATATTCCGTCTTAAGGTTCTCCATGACTTCTCTGTCTTGCTCTTCTAAATGTGCTACTGTACCCCTCAGTGCGGACCAGCTGACAGACTCCTGGCATTGTGTAATCTGCTGCGAAATCCTTACCCAGTTCATCTTCCCCTACTGTCTCCAGATTCGCTATTACAGTACCCCGTGCTAACTGCACCTCTTCAAGGCCAAAATTATCAGCACTGACAGGCACAACCTTTTTTCATTCTATCTCCCGCACTTAGGACGCGCTATGGCGCATAAAACACTTCATTTTATCCAGCTGCTCATTCTCAGACACAGGTTCAACGACATACAACAAATTTACCGGCACGCTAGCTCTAACATCTGCCCAGATTATTTTCCCTGTACCTTTCAGTATAGTATCCCGCGAGTTAACCCTAAGGGATCTAGTACACAGTTTAGGTGGCCCACTAGACTTGTGGGCGGTTCCTTGCAACAGTAATGGTTTTTCAGGCGCAGAACCTAGGTGAAATTGTTTTCCGTCCAGTTCTACTGTACACTGTTCCAGGTTAACTTTTGCGTGATGCGCAACCAGGAAATCCAATCCGAGTATGACATCATAGCTGCTGCCAACAACTGGAAGAACTGCTACCTTCACCTGGAAGTTCCTCATTTCCACTCGGAGGTTTAACACCGCTGATCCGAGTGACTTCACCTGTCCCTCACCCACGCCACTTAACGCCCAGCGTGGTGGTTTTCATTCTACTTTACCGAGTACATTTCTACTCGCCATGGATACCTGGGACCCTGTACCCAATAAAAATTTGCATGGTCTGCCCCTCACCAGGCCGGTCAGAAAAAGTCTGCCACTGATTCTGCACTAGCATTAATCCTTACCCGGGGTGTTGGGTAGTGGACACACCACTCCGTGTCCCATTTAACTGCAGGGGGCGAGCCCACCTTGTGGTTACCTATCATGTTTCTGCTAGGACCCATTGCAATTACGCTCCCGATGACCCCATCGTCTGCATTTCCTGCACTGCGTCTCCTTGCAATCGCGTCTGATGTCTCCCATCCGACCACATCTGAAACATTTTATTTCTGCATTAAACACTGCTTTCCTGTCCCGCATCTTTGTTACTGCTTCAACTTCCTCTAACGTCACAGTGATTCTGACTGCCTCATTGAAAGTCTTAGGGAACTCCATCCTAATCTTGCGGAAGGTTTCGGGTTGTATTCTTCGCAAAAATGCACCTAGTGCCCTCTGCTCAGCTTCCTGCAGAATGGCTTCATTAACCCTATTGGAATCCATTAGCTCATAGGTATTAAATTATTTTTTGAATTCGATCTACAAAAGCTTCTATTGATTCCCCATTCCTATGATACATTCTATTCAATTGTTCCCGATAATATCTAGACGTATTTTTCCTCCGATACCTTTCCAACAACCCTTTTTTGAATACTTCAAATGTCTGAGCATCCCTTAATTCTTCATGGCATGTAACGTATGCTCTGCTCTGGCATCCCCAGTTACTTTCAACTTAGCCACATGCAAAAGTGTTTCTGCACTCCAATTTCCCAATTTAGCGGCTGTGCTAAGGTTCTAAAAAAAAAAATCATAACATCCCCCCCAGCTTTTCCCGAGAAAGGGGTGACCAAAGACGCAGCGTTAGTGTCAAGAATTACTGCATTAACAGGAAATCATTACTTGCTCGCTTCTTTAGACTGAGCAAGCTCTATCTCTAATTCCGACACTCGTTCAAGTAGCTGCTGAATAGCCACCTCGGCTGACACAGACTGCTCCTTCACTACCAGCTATCGAATCAAGACTACAGTAAGCCCAGAAAGAAGAACAGGAAGGGAAGACGGACTATGCTACAGTTCAGACAAACCACCAAACGAACAATTGGCACTTACTTGTCATGTTGCAGGAGTTGCTGATCCATTGTTGCCCCTCTCAGGTGCCACAAATCCTTATCGATTACCAGCCACAGTTTCCTCCAAATCCAGGAAGAAGACCACCACTGTCACCAATTGTAACAGGAGTGTGTGATGCGCAGGTTGTCCGACCGACGCCACTTGTAATAGGATGACCGGAGCAAGTGACGTGGTTGTGGTTGTAAGGCGTGGCTGGGTAGAAGAAGGTGGCAATTTTCCTCTTAATTGTTGGTTCTCCCAGTACATTTTCCAGTAGCTCAGCCCCCCGCTCATGTTGTGGTGGAGACGTGCTGATGCGCGCAGTCTGGGGAACGTGACACTGCGCTCGGTCAGCGGCTGCGCAGGTGGTAGGTGGTTATGAGCATGAGGCCCAGCCTAGCACGCCTCCTGCAGGCGCGGCGGCTTGTGATGACGCCGGGAGTCGCCGGTGCAGCAGCGGGCAACGCCCTCCGCTGGCCGATCCTCGGGGACAGCGTCACTGATGACGATGACGTAACAGCGACCGAATGCTCAGTCGGTCGAACTGAATGCCAATAGTGTAGACCGCTGCTGGATCCGCCGGTTATGTGGCGCCGTGTTTATTAGAAGGTTTTCGATGAGTTGGCCACACACGGACCGCGCCTGCGTAATTCTGCTAATGCTGCGTTCTGGCTTTTGATTGCTGCCGCGCACGTTCACACATACCAACGCTCGTTGCAAAATTGTGTCACCTGCATAACGCGCCAGCCAGCCTTCGTCCGCCGTCTGCCGTGAGGCTGGCGCATTGCACACTGAAACACACCAAATCACAACTTTGCATCATATTTCCTAAAAATAACCCCTTATCCTCTACAACACCTACATGGGTACAAGGCCAGAGCAATGTATATGTCTGAATGTGTGTATGTGTATTCTGTGCTAGTTATCTCTAGAGGAGAATATTCTCTGAAAACTTGGCAATGGGCCTGGATTAACCGTGAAACTATAATACTCACAGTGTGTGGAATACAGTATATATGTGCCGTTATGAGGAGTGCTCAAAATAATGTTGGCTCAGAATATGCCCTTTGTCAGTTTCCCAATAACTTACCAATTTAACATCTGCCTTGTATCCTTGCTGGCTTCTGCTCTTTTCACCCAAGGAACAAGATAGATAATTAAAGTGAGTGGTGTAGGGGTGCGTGACGTCCAGTGTCCTCTTCTACCCTTTGATGTTTCCTAACTACTCATCAAATATGTCGGCAAGTTATAAGGAACATTACGCAAATCAGTTCTGCATACCTCTTCTACATAGTCTGATTCCATGAACTTGGTGCAAATTGTTGCTTGTGTGCCTACTTTTGTCAGTTCTCTTGAAGTTACAATCTATGGTGGCCCATGATCAATACCTGCTACTTTTAATTGTACAAGTTTACAAAATTTTTTGTGTCTTGGTGATGATTCTAACAAGGCGATATCCATCTCTTCACCTTCAATGTATAATACAAAGTTTCCTAATATAAAATCTAGTTTATTTCAAATTCACACAGAAAACTGGTTCCATGCATGTATTCAGCCTGTAGGTACACAACAATCGGGAATGAATGTGTGACATTTCTTTTATCTGTCTCCATCTCTAACTGGATTTGTATTTTTACTTCTTTGCATCTGACACTCTAATAACCTTGCTGTCAGGTAATGAGAATACTGCTTTTTCAGCTTGTATCTTCTCAAATAATTCAGAAGAGATCAGAATTCAGAACCTGTGTCTACAGTTACTATAGCCAATACTCCATATATGATTAACAGTGTTCACTTTATCTATGTTATCTTTCCATAAGTCTGCTCTGTGTTAAGTACTTCTGCCATTAACTCTCCAGTGCTGTAATAGATGAGTGGTACATTGCATCATTAATCATATGCATCTGTACAGCAGCCAAGTCACTGGGGACTTTTCGTGCCTTGTTTTAATTTTCTTGTTCGATCTTCCTTGCTATTTTTTTCTAGGTTGTTTGTCTGATGCCACACATTTGTCTTCCCATTATCTTCTCCTTTGATCATGTGGTCATTGGTTCCTTATGTATTCTCTATGGCACCAGTTGTTCTGCTTGTTTTGCCAACGATGTCTGTTATAACTGTTCCCATTACTGTCATTGCTTTGGCAAAAATTGTGGTAATTATTTTGTATGGACACTGTATTGTTAGGCGCAGTACACTTTTCCATATGTATGCTGTGCACTTGCACTGCTTCATGCTGCCTCTTCGTGGTGTGAACCATCTATCCTTTCCATGTTGTTGTTTATATGTATTGTGTGTATTTTACATTCTGCATCTCCCTCTGCATGTATGCACTGACAAATTTAAAATGCTAAGCACCTGTCCATCGTGGAGGTAGGTTTTGCTTAAATGATCAAATGAATGTAACTGGATTCATAATGTTTTTGTTGGGTACAGGTGCTTGAAACTTCCATCCTTGTAACATTAGGATTACCCATAAGTGAATTATTGACATAGCTTAGTGATATATTTGCATTGGCTACTACTTTCTGTCACAGTTACTACAATTTGGCGTTGAAAATAACAACATTGCCACATTTTGTATTTGTGGTGTTTGGTTGTTTTTATCACTTGCTCAGACTCTGTATGGGCAGCTCCCATTTCACTCGTAAATTTGCTCGTAGTTTGTTGTATACTTTATGTTGGAATTCACATTGTTCACCAGTTTTGTCCTTTGTCCTCACTGTATGTAAACCAATATTATTTTTCATTTTGATGGGTTCTGAAATGTTTGGACAGTCTGGGTTCATTAAGTTTACAAGAATAAGAAGGTTGTAATTTAACAATTTGAAATGGAAAAGTCTGACACACAGAAGTAGCACACTCCTTTTTTTGTTAATCTGTGTTGTAAGATATAATACAATTACTTTTAATGTCAATTGGATCAGAAGTAAGAAGCTTCTCTGAAATTTATTTCATTTCATGAGAATTTATTATCTTTGAAGTCAGTGTGTGACACAGCAGTTCAATCAAGCAATCTAATTGATATCAAAGTGAAGAAAAAGAGCTACTGTGTCAGGAACTGCACCACATAATACACAGCTGTACCTATTATTATATAATTGGCTATCGAATTTGATCAAATTCAGACGATCTTTGGGTCATAAAAGAAATATTCAACTTGCAGTATCTAATCATTCTTGAAACATTCTATTTAAATAAACATGTGTTATAACAAACATTTACTTTCTTATGGAATATAAGCATTATTGTACCTCAGTTAACACAATTCTTGACATTTATGAAAGCTACTGCTTACGTAGATTGTATTATGTCAGAATTGGAAAGAGTAAGATACTATTTCTTCCTCACTTCTTCCCAATTCATCCTTTTTTTAAAAAAGATAGAAAAGAAAAGAAAAAAGATCTACACACTACTGCGATCTGTCTCTATCCTCCACTCCAAATTTTGGCTCTAGTTAGAGTCATGTGGAAGAGATTGAAGGAGTTAATTTTGCTAGTGTTATTACTGCTTATTGTTCATGGTTATGACTTTTTACCAATCTAATATTGTTCTAGGTATTTGTATGTTGCTGCTGCTGTAATGTTGACAACAGACACAAATTGCCTTGTATTTTTTATTACAGGAGAAGGTTCTGGTTGGACTAGAACATGCCCCTCCAGCATTTGATTTACGCAACAGGCTTATTGGTCAGAATGGAACCAATTTGCTTTACATACGTAATGAAACAGGTGCCATGGTGACACTCAGAGGTAAAGGATCGGGTTTCATTGAACCAAACACTGGAACGGAATCAATGGAACCTCTTCATTTGTGTGTGGAGTGAGTATTTATTACATATGTCTTGTCAAATATTGGTAGGAAGAAATTATGTCGGTGCAGGAAAGTGTATTGGTGGTGAAAAAGTGTTTCCACTGTAGGGTCCGGGAGAAGGAGAGAAGGTCTTTAACAAGTTGTGCTTGATTGAATGTGGCAGTAGGGCAAAAGGTGAGGCTTTTGGAAAGGACTGATACTTCCGCGAGGCTAAGGCATTTGGAGGAAAATTTCACAACTGTGTTTTGGGTCTGCTTCAGTTCTGGTTTCTGTATTGTGGTGGGTGGCAGTTTTTAAGGGTGGGCTAAATGTAATAGGTCTGCAAGACTGGGCTTGTCAGCTATGAGGGGATTTGGGGGAAGTTTGGAGGTTGTTGTAGAGGTGCTGGATAGTAGTAATCCAAGGCGGGAGTAGAAAGTGAACAGGGTGGAGAGTTTTTTTGAGGTGGCATTGTGCATGTTGCTCTAGATCCAGGAGGGCAAGAGTTTGTGTGTGATATGGGATCCAGGAATTTGGGATTGAATAGCAGGAGAATTTTGCGGATGGAGAGGAGGTATTGCGAGGAGGTTTGGGCCTGATTGATGTGGTTTTGCAGGACTGTGTTGGTGAGGGTTAAGGATTGATAAATGACATAGAAATGTGTCCAGAAAAAATCACAAACATACCCAAACAAGTGGGAACAATCATGAAAAAGGTAAAATGGATGAAGTAAGGGGAAACGCAATTAAATCTGTGGGAGTAGGCCGACAGTGGAAGGCAGCAACTGAAATTGCCGTGAAGACACAATGAGATAAAAGAAAAATAAATAAAAAGATTGTAATGTGGGTTCCAGGTCTGTGGGTGGATAAGTGTGAGGTAGGTGGATAACAGATGTGCCTAGATAAGGTGAAGCTAGTACATGCGAACTGGGATAGAGAAGAGGAGGAGTGGGGGCTGGGGAGGTGTTGGTAGGATGAGATAAAAGTTTGTGTGGCACAAGGAGGAGCAGGAAGTAACACATTAAAATACGAGAGTGAAGTAGGAAGAGTGATCAGTTTGAAGGTATAGGATTAATGATATCGGTGGGAGTAATGTGGGACGTAAGATACTGCACCAACAATCAGTGCAGTCTTGTGGTTGTCTGTTGTGTGTGGCCAAGATGGTTGATATGGTGTGGCTCGTAAGTAGAGCGTGCAGTGCGGTTTGTAAAACAATGAGAGAAACACAGGAAAGATCACAAAGAAGGACAGACACTATACATAGTAATGTCAATACAGAAAAGTATCCTTATCTCTAGCCATAACCAAGTTCCACATAGTGTCCCTGCATTGTTGCTTGGCACATGGAATCTCCTCGAATGGGCTTTCATCAAATTACCCAGCTCCAGCTGCCACCATTCTTTTCACAATGACCTCTACATCTACATCTACATAAATTCTCCGCAATCCACCATACGGTGCATGGCGGAGGGTACCTAGTACCACAACTACCATCTTCTCTCCCTGTTCCACTCCCAAACAGAATGAGAGAAAAATGACTGCCTATATACCTCTGTACGAGCCCTAATCTCTCTTATCTTATCTTTGTGGTCTTTCCGCGAAATATAAGTTGGCGGCAGTAAAAGTGTACTGCAGTCAGCCTCAAATGCTGGTTCTCTAAATTTCCTCAGTAGCGATTCATGAAAAGAACACCTCCTTTCCTCTAGAGACTCCCACCCGAGTTCCTGAAGCATTTCCGTAACACTCGCGTGATGATCAAACCTACCAGTAACAAATCTAGCAGCCCGCCTCTGAATTGCTTCTATGTCCTCCCTCAATCCGACCTGATAGGGATCCCAAACGCTCGAGCAGTACTCAAGAATAGGTTGTATTAGTGCTTTATAAGCGATCTCCTTTACAGATGAACCACATCTTCCCAAAATTCTACCAATGAATCGAATATGGCTATCCGCCTTCTCCACAACTGCCATTACATGCTTGTCCCACTTCATATCGCTCTGCAATGTTACACCCAAATATTTAATCGATCTGACTGTGTCAAGTGCTACCCTACTAATGGAGTACCTCCTTTACATCCGCAAAATTCTTCTTCTATTCAGTCTCAAATTCCTTGATCTCACATCACACGTTGAAACTCTTGCCCTCCTGGACCTAGAGCAACATGCACAATGCCGCCTCAAAAAACTCTCCACCCTGTTTACTTTATACTCCCGCCTTGGATTACAACTACCCACATCCAAACTACCCCCACATCCCTCATAGCTGACAAACCCTGTCTTGCAGACCTATTACATTTAGCCCACCCTTAAAAACTCCCACCCACCATCATACATAATCCAGAATCTAAACAGACCCAAAACACAGTTTTGAACCTTTCCTCCAAAAGCCTTAGCCCCGGAGAAGTATGTATTCTTTCCAAAGGCCGCACCTTTTGCCCCACTCCCAAATTCAATCATGCATGGCTTGTTAAAGACCTTCTCTCCTTCGCTTGATCCCTACAGTGGAAACGCTTTTTCATCACCAACCCACCAATCAGAGTCAACCAAAGACCATTGAACTCTTCCATCCAATCATGATCCAATCCACTGCCCCCATATCACTGCCTGTTAAAAAGGTGGCCTTAGCAGCCAGAGATTGTGGTCGTGTGCATGTGAGCTGCGTTTGTGGGGGGGGGGTTGTTGTCTATTTCAGATGAAGGCCTTGTTGGCCTAAAGATCACTTTCTGACAGTCTTGCCTTCCTGCGACTCAGTGTCTGCACTGTGTGGTGAATAGCAACTATCCTTTCCATAATATTTTTACATCCATCTTGTATTTTCCTCACCCACCCAGCCCCTTCCCTGCTCCCATTCCAGCACTACACAGCCATCATTCCACCACCACACCGAATCTTTTTTTATTTATTTTATGTTTTATTTATTTCTATTTCTCTCCTTTTGCGCTACTTCCCCCCCCCCCCCCCCCCCCCCCCCCGCCCCCCACCTCTCCCCTGCCTGCAGCACTTCACTGTCCATCATCCCCACCATACTATCCCTACCCCTTGCTGCCCCAGCCTCCTACTTTCCCCCACCCAGTTGCCACTCCCATTATGCAGTGGTGCTGCTGCTCATAATGTGGTTTCAGATGCCTGAGACTGCAGTCATGTGTGTGAGTTGCATTTGCGTGAGTGTGTGGATGCGTATGTGTGTCTGTTGTTGACAAAGGCCATTGCCCGAAAGCTTTAAGTGTTGTGCCTGCAACTCAGCATCTCCACTGTATAGTGAGTAGCATCTTTCCTTGTCATAATATTGTTGGATTTTCCATTGTTTGATGTACCAGCATTCTGCAAATGGAATGTTTCCTACCAGACATGTTCCACTTTATTAATGAAGTATTAGCAGTTGTGATTGGTGTTTATAGTTCCTTTTTACACATTGTAAAAGCATTTTGTATTTATTATTGCTACCAGAAGAAGCTGCATTCATCAAAAGCTTGATTTCAGTCCCTCTTTTCACTTTTTTCTACTTAAGAAGAAATGAAGCGTAATAAAACTTAACTCATCTAGTGCTAACTTCCCCAATTTTGCAATATGCATAAGACTGAAAAAGCAATAATTGTTAAATTAATTATTTATGTCTATGGAACGTAAACTAATGTGACTAAAAATCTTAAAGTATATAAATGAGTGTAATCACTTGGACTTTGAATCATGTGATTCAAAAGGAATTGTGGTGATAAATACACAGTTTGTGCACAGTTATGTATATGTCGAGATGATACAAAATAATTATAAACTAAGGGAAGGGCATGTTGTTGTCACCAGTTGGGCATCAACCTTCACTTGTGTACCACTAGAACCACAGATCATTTGTTTGTGTTTGCGATTATGCTGTGAACAAGTGTCAGTACAGGCTCAGTGTTTTTGAGCAGCTTGTATTTCTGTTTTTAATAAGTTGGCTAGGGCACATCTGTGTCTAAAAGACAACAGTACTAATTTTTATATCATTATTTTTGTACCTATTGTTTTCATTTGAATGTCACTAGTAGGGTGAACAGGGTCTATGCATGTTGTGTGTGTGGACACAGGAGAAGCTGGCCGCAGTTCACAAACTCCAGAAGACATGTTGCTCACTGTCAGTCGTCAGCTGGCTGCTACTTTGAGATGTAGCGCCAGAGGAGAAACAGGCGTGTCGTGTGGGACACCTGAGGTGTCACTTGCTGACAAAGCACTTTATAGTGTAATATTCTATATTGGTTTTATGTTTTTTAATACTAAGCAAGATGAGAGGTTAGCATTAATTATTTTCTTTATGTAGGTGAGACTGTCAGAAGCAGAGTATCTTATAGGAGGCCAAAATAAAAGTTTGTTTTCAATTTAAATGAGCGTCAGGCTCCCTACAAGATTATCATAACTGGTTTTCATCTAAATACAGTCAAGGCCAAAGTTCACAGATCTACGACAAATGGTGTCTCTGAAAGTATTTGATGAATTCTATCCTTAGTGGATGCTGTCGGACTCCATGACTGTTCCTTTATAGGGTGTAGAAAAATATACGCTACCAGTCACAATAAAAGGTTATTTATTTGTCACGCGACCGATTTCGGGCTTGCGCCCATCCTCAGGTGTTTATACATTCATGTTCATGTTTATACTGTAGGAGATTACTGTATAAATACAAAAAAATTATTTGCTGGTGGCTACACAGATACACGTGGGACAATTGTAAGTGTTAAGGCAGCATTTGATGAAAATATATCTGTACTTACATAAAGATGAAGCACCATTATTACAGTTATGCTGTGGCGATAGTTTTGCCACTTAGTTACTCATTTATTTTCATTGTCACGTCCATATTTCAGTTTTACCAAGTATAGCTTCATATTTCACTATAGTGAAAGTGTCAAAACTATCACCACAGCATAACTGTAATAATGGTGCTTCAGTTTTATGTAGGTGCACATATATTTTCGTCAAATGCCGCCTTACCACTTATAATTGTCCCACTTGTATCTGTGTAGTCACCAGCAAATTATTTTTTTGTATGTATACAGTGATCTCCAACAGTATAAACATGTACATGAATGTATAAACACCTGAGGATGGGCACAAGCCTGAAACCGGTCATGTGACAAATAAATAACCTTCTATTGTGACAAGTAGTGGATATTTTTCTACACTCTAGAAAGTATTTGAACTCTCACAAAATTAACTCATGGAACTATTCAGATTTAAATTAAATGATGTTTTAAAATTATTTTATCACTTCTGCTCTTGTGGAAAGCTGTAAGAAAAGTTAATATGAAGTCCGCCGCGTAATGACAGCCAATTGTTGCCAGTCAGCAATCACTGCTTTTGTCTTCTTGATAGCTAAAAAATACTAATTATTCTCTCTTTTCAATTAAAACATTGTGATTAATGACTGGCATGTTCTTGAAATAATACAATGAACTCCTTTTTACACATATATTTCCATCAATAACCTGATACACACCTTTTTTATCATCTAGTCGAAATAACAAAAGGAACATCTGCTAGCGTTCAGTGCTACACACAATCTCTATCCAACAATAGTAACATGAGAATCAGAAACAGCGGAAGAGCGAGTAATAACTTATCTTTTCCATCTTCTATAGTTGTACAGAGATATAAATGTTTTACTTCACCCTCTTCTTTACTGCGATATTGTTTATCATCATTATTGTCTTTCCCTACCATAGTATTGACGATATATTTTTGTAAATAATTTTATATTTTTTTCACAATTGACTTTCAGTCTGATTTGTTTGGTCTTAATCAATATTTTTATACACACTTCACATGCATTATTCTTAAACATCGCAAAAGGGACACTCCATCACCACAAAATGTGTGGCAGGTTGCATCACATTTGGATTGCTCAAGGTGGAGAGCCAGTGTGAGGAATGGCTGTCTAGCCTCATCCAGTCACCCTGAGAATGGACATGTGGAAATTTCTTCACAAGCTGGCACACAAGGGGAGGAAGGTTCACTAGTTATTGGGATCGACAGGTGGCAATTTCTTCAGTGGTGTCCAAGCTGGCACACAGGGAGAGAGAGGTTCACTAGATATTGGGATCTCCTATGTTAGGTGCATTATGAAGCCCCCTTAGGGAAATAGTGTCCAGGGCTCGAAAGAACTCCCATGTGTGCTCTATGTGTCTGCCAAGGGCCTTATTTGAGACGTGGAGGAGGCCTTGCTTGTAGCTATTGAGGATGCAGGGTGCAGTCATCAAATTGTGGCTCCTGTAGCCATGACACCTACTGCATAGGATTGTAGGCCATCCTCAATTCATACCAGCAGCTGGTGGAAGTGAAGACTGCTGGCCTCACTTGCAGGTGCAAGCAGACCATACAATTTGCAGTATCTTACGCAGAATTGGTGTTGGTCATTTGGTTTGGTGCTGAGTGAAAGCTTTCAACCAGAGGCTCCATTAATTCTGTTTCGGTATTGGCTGCAGATTTGTTTACCTGTGTTACAGGGTAGAGAATTGTAGCACTCCCCTTGATAGGTCAGAAGTACACACACACAGGAAAAAGCAGCTACCCAGGTAGCATAATGCGTGTGGAGTGCACATGGGGGGTTCTTAAGGCTAGTCAACAGCTTTGAGATCCTCTGATGAATGTTCGCCAATCAATCAATAAGCAGAGAATGAAATCAGATCGTATACAAGGTACACACACTCAGAATGTCAAATTGTAACCGTAAATTGCTGAACTATTCTTAAAGTGTCGTTTAGATGGGCCATATTTTATGCAAATTTTTTTGCTGCTATAGTATTTCCATCAACACTGCTGCAATGTGTCCGCAGTAGATGGCAGTTTTGCAGTCTGGATGGACAGTATTTGCTGATGTTGCATGCTGTTGCCAAGTAGTTGCTGACATATTGCCGAAAGATTGTCGTATTGTCCTCAAAGAGTGGAGAATATTTTGTATTGCAGAGCAGTGTCTTTCTCTGTCCTTGCCTGTAAATGTTTCCCTCTTGCTTTCATCTTTGTTTCTCACACCTTGTACCAGCTGTGCTGCAGTCGCATCACATGTTTGAGCGGAAACAATATTATTTCGCTTTAGCTTTAAAGTTTGCATGTACATGTAGTGCTTTGTTTGGTTGTGTATAACAGTGGAGAAGTGGACAAACAAGAAAACTATAATGTTAGTAAATGTGATTCGTCCATGACCGAAGCTATGGGACATCAAAAGTAATGTCTACAAAGATCATAAAGCGAAAAAGGGTAATTGGCAATCTGTTCACAATACAATCACTGTTGATGAAGCATACAAAAAATTGTAAAGCCTTTGAACATATGTTGCAAACAAGGCAAAAAAGTTGCATAAGAAGAATGGAAGTGCAGGCGACTCTACAGCCACGTGGATTACATTTGATGCTATTAGTTTCATATTATCTCGAGATTTGCCTGAAGCGGAATTGATAGCATAAACCCAAATTCAGAGGCAAGCAAAAACTTTATTACATGTCAACATAAATATGATTAATACATTTATATAGTATATGTCTCTCCATGCTACCCGATCCTGATTGTGTATTACATAATTCACAAGTTCTTCTCTTTCTTCTTTAGACTTTGTAGTTGCTTTCCTGAATACTTGTTGAAGACATTATATACTGATATTGTTGTTTCGCCAAGATCCTGGTATTACTTCACCCTGTATCATCATCTTTACTGTCAAAAATCCCTGTTTATGAATACAGCATCTGGCTTTGTGCATTAGGATGCAAAAAGTTGTGTAGATATGCACAAACCAAGGCAACTTTTGGTGTATTATCTGCTTGTAAGGCAGTAATATTACAAATCTGACACAATTAAGCCAAAAGTATTTTTAAGAATTCTTCTTGCTCTTTGTGTTGTATAATTACACACATATTTTGGTTTATGGACATTAACTATTGAAAATGGTTTCATAATGTTTTCCATTAATGAATACAAAAGGGACCGGGATTTTTCTGCCAGGAAGAGGCACAGTTTCAGTTAAATTTAGTGATTGGTCCAGTAACACTTCATCAAATTCAGTGTGTGTAAAAACTATGCCATCCAAAATCCTCCCTTGCCATTGAGTGTGTACATATGTAAACTGGTAATTGGCATTGACCACTCCAAACAACATTAAACTGAAACATGGTTTGTAGTTAGAATATTTACTACCACTATTAAGTTGGCACGCAGTAGCTATGTACTTTCCATTCATGGCACTTACACAGTTAAGAATACTCCATCTGTCTTTAAATTCTTGGACAGTTCTTTCCCAGTCTTCGGCAAATGATGACATCTAAAAATAATGAATAAATACAAAAGCAGGATGTGTACTACATATGTATGATCCAAAGAAAAATTGTTTTTCTGATATTGCCTAATCTACTGCAATCTGTTTTACTCCTAACAATTACTAATATAACAACAAAAATAATCTATTACTGACAGTCAATTACTAGACCTCTCCAGTCCTTTTCTGTCACGCATCTTCTTTCCCCTTCAACCCTTCTGTCTGAAGGAGGAGCCACTTGCTCTGAAAGCTTGTCAGTTACAACCGTCTTTTATGTGTGTGTTCTGCCGCCGCTTGGTGAGTAGATTTTTATGTATCCAGTTTAACAATTACTAATGATTTATACGGTGTTTTCAGGCCCAGGTAGAGACTGACACTGAGTTCATGTCAAAGGAGGGGGGTAGTAGGGTATTGCATCTATAAACACAAGCAGTGCCTTGCAGAAGAGGCCACAGAAGGAACATGAAAATTCTCAGATGGATGAACAAAAGCAAGCAGTTCAAAAATAAGCTCAAATAGTGAATAACACCACACAAAAACATAGCAACTCATTTGCAGTTTTTGGTGAAAATGTTGCCAGCAAGCTACTTTGATATAATAACTTTGTTAGAGCTGAGGTTGAATTTAAAATAACTAACATGTTGTATGAAGCAGACCTTAATGTACTTCACAGTGAAAATGGTACATTTACTTCTGGTTACAGCCTGATTACACCAGAAACAGTTCTCATGACGAGGGCAGACAGGCATATGCAGACATTATTGCTGCTATTGTCATACTAGAAGACGATCTGTAGCAGTGATGAACACTATAGATTTCAGTTTTGTTGTGATCTTCATCTCGTGTGTATAGTGTGCTCATAAACAAAAATAAAATATAAATAAAAATTGTGTTCTTATTTCAAACTTACCTTAATGAAATCCTTGAAATCTTTCTGTCCTTCTGCCAAAGAATTGCATAATTCCGGTACCAGGATACTTAGTGAGGAGTAGTGCCCTTTAAAGAGGTACCTCAGACTTCTGGTTGCTAAAAACCAAACTGTGATTCCAAGTCGTTTTGTTGCTGGTGCACAGGCTCTCGTGTTTGTATTGGTTTTTGCAATTCTTGAAACAGCTGTTTGGATGAGATATTCAGAATTGTTTTTAGTCATTCTAGTGATATTCAGGAATACATACATATCCGGCATCAATTCGCAAGTTAGATGTTCTGAGTCTGAATCGTTCCACCTACTTAAAAGAGGACACATCCAAAAAGCCTGATTGCTCTTGTTCTTCTTTCTAATAACTTTATTACTTGTGGATTTTAAAAGCAGGAGAGCCACACTCTCTGGTATGTTGTCGTACACGTGGCTGCAACATGTGTCACTGGCCGCATTTTTTATGGACAACATTGTTGGAATATATTGTTTGTAAAAGGCAATTTTTATGGCCCATTTAAACATACCTTAACAAATGTAAGGTACTCTGTTGATTCGGATCCAAGAGCTGGATGAAACATGAAGTAGAAAGCTCCGAAACATTGAATGAGGCATGAAATTTATACCAAAGACAGGTTGATTGCAATAGAAGGGGGAGAGTGTTCATTGCAATCAGTGAAAATATTGTCTGTCAAGGTTGAAATTTTGTCTGACTGCAAAATTGTCTGTACATTGTAAGGTACCCCTTATTTGCAGATAAGACCACATTTTAATTTATTTCCAGTTTTGCTATTTCACATATGTGAAGTGAATGTATCAGTGCTGCATTATGTACAGAGTAAGGAGCAGGCGGTAGGCTCCCATGCTGGCTAACAGAGGTGGTTGGCTATCTGCACTTTCAGAGCCAGTGGTGTGAGGTCCCTTTGCAGTAATCACTCGTGATGTCAGCAGAGAGATTTGTAGGGAAAGTACCTTTATTCTGGCATGAATCAAGTTATTGTTGTTAATAAATGCTTGCTATCAGAAGTTGCCTTTTGCCACTTAGACATTAGGAGCCGCGTGTGGATCATAAATACCATCTTTCAGTAATTTTGTACTGTCAGGAATTCTTGATATTAATAAATAAACAAATAACTTTGGCATAACCGAATGTGTACTTTCTCCTACAAACTGTACTGATTGTATGCTCAAGTTACAGACTGTGCGCCATAGTCGGCAGTCATTGATAGGATGCCTTTTGATCTAGTCATGTGGTAGATCATGCCCTCGTACTGTTAATAATTAGCCGATAATCAGAGTGAACAAGTTCATTTTATGGTGTTTCTTAAATAAATGCTCCACAATAGCATCCTGTGTAAAGATTGTTTGCACAAAAGACTTCTTCTCACTTCATTATATAAAACATGGCCAGTAGTTTTACACTTTCAGATTCCAATGGCACTGCTATGGCTTTGCAAGAGGACATAAAATTAAAAGTGTGTCTTCACATAAGAGGTAGGAAGAATTCATACGCGGCGGCTCATTAAGTCTGATCAGGGATGGACTGGCTTAAATGTCACAAAACTCGGGTGGGGAAAATGTGACCAGTTATTTTGTACACCCCTTATATCACCATTTCACTAAGGACTCACTGGCTAAACGAAGACATTTCTGGAGCATTAGTACAAGTTGATGGTTCTTGCAACGTGAGTAACCAAGTGAACTAAAATTAATCACTGGATGTCCTTACTGGCCACCCAATTTCATTGCAACAGTTCTAGAATAATTGAAAGAAAGCTTACACTAAGTAGTACAGAAGTATCTCAATAGTGTAGTATCAGTCGGAGGAGACTTTTAACTGCTGAGTATAGATTGGCAAGCTATGGATTAATTGCAAGTGGTATGGACAGATAATCTTGTGAATTAGTACTGAACAAAGTTTTCTGAAAGCTGTCTGAGCAGGTGGTTTGTAAATCCACATGCAATGGAAATATTGAAGACCTTGTAGCTACAAACAGTCTTGACCTTGTTTCAGTATAGAGACGGGGGATTAGTGAACACAGTGTTATCATGGTTACAATGTCTACTAAATTTAATAAACCCATTAAGAAAGCTAGGAGAGTTTTTATGCTGGAAAGAGTGGATAAACAGTTGTTGGACCATTAATGGATATAATGTAATTCCAATGTGATGGACGTAGAGGAAAATTATGGGCAAAATTTAAACACACTTTAAATTGTGCTCTGGTGAAGTGGATCAAGGATGGAAAATATCTATTATGATTTAATGAAAAAATTCATAAAATGCTGTGAAAGCAGAGATAGTTGCACTTTCAGTTCAAAAATGAATTCAGGAAGTCAGCAGGCAAACCATGCTAGAAATTCGTGAGCCTATAAAAAGATTGAAGTGAAGTGCGAAGCATACAGCAGTTTCCACAGTCATATCTTATTAAAAGATGGTTCTGATAACCTAGAGAAAATTCTGATCCTATGTAAAATCGCTAAGTGGGATGAAAGCTTCTATCCAGTTATACATCAACCAGTTGACATCAACCAGTTGACTTGGCAATAGGAGACAGCAAAAGGAAAGCTGAAGTTTTAAATTTTGCATTCAAAACAAGTATTCCCTCAGGAGGGTGGTAAAGTCATACCATTGTTTGACAGATTCCCATATGGAGGAAACAGAAATACTCACCCGCTGGTGTTGAGAAGCAACTGAAAGAGTTGAAACTAAATAAGTTGCCGGACAACGTGGAATCCCATTTTGATTTTACCAAGAGTAATCTTTGGCATTAAGCCCTTACTTAGCTTGCATTTATCACAAATCTCTCATCCTGCACAAAGTCATAAATGACGTAAGAAAGAAGCTAGAAAACTACAGACCGAGATCCTTAACATCGGGTTGCTGTAAAATTCTTGAGCGCTTACCAATTTTGAATATAGTAAATTTCTTTGAGACAGAAAAGTTCCTCTCCAGAAATGAGAAAGGATTTAGAAAGCATTGCTTGTGTGAAACTCGGGTTGCTGTATTCTTACACAATATCCTGAGAGTCATGAATGATGGGCAACAGACTGAATCTGTATTTCTTGATTCCCAGAAAGCATTAGACTCAGTGATCCTTTGCAGATTTTTAACGAAGGTCCGACAACACGGAATATGCTCTCAGAGATCTGAATGGCTTGAAGACTTGTTAAGAGTTATAGAATCCAGTACATTGTCCTGCACAGTGAGTGTTCATTAGAGGCAGGTGTATTGTCAGGAGTGTCCAGGGAAGTGTGATAGGACCGATCTTGTTCTCCATACACATAAACAATCAAACAGATGGGGTGAGCAGCAATCTGCGATTCTTCGCTAATGAGGCTATAGCATTCGGAAAGTGTAATTTTTGAGGGACTGTAAGAGTATACAGGATGAACTAGGCAGAATTTCTAAGAGGTGTAAGAAATGACAGCTTGCTCTAAACATTGAAAATGTAAGTTGTTCGAGATGAGTAGAAAAAATAATCCTGTACCATTCGAATGCAGTATTGGTGGTTTGCTGTTTGACACAGTCAGTTTGATTAAGTATCTAGGCATATTGCAAAGTGATATGAAACTGAACGAGCATATAAGGTCAGTAGTAGGAAAGGCAAATGGGTGTCTTCAGTTTATGGAGGGTAAGTGTAGTTAATCATCTGTAAATGACACCATGTATAGAACACTAGTGTGGTCCACTCTTGATTGCTTCTTGTGTATTTGGAATTTTCACCTGGTCGGATTAAGGGAAGACATCGAAGCAGTTCAGAGGCATGCTACTAGATTTGTTACAAATAGGTTTTACTATACAAGCCAGTACTACAGAAATACTCCATGAACTCAATGGGAAACCTTGGACGGAAAATGACACTCTTTTTGCAAAAAACTGTTTAGATAATTTAGAGAACCAGCATTTGTTGCTGTCTGCTGCTGCCAATGTACTTATTGCATAAGGACTGTGAAGACAAGAAAAGAGAAATTAGGGCTTGTAAGGAGGCTTATAGACAATTGATTTTTGCTCATTCCATTTATGTGTGCAACAGAAAAGAGAAAGACTAGTATTTACAAGGTACTCCCCACCCCACCATGCAGTGTATGATGGCCTGCAGAGTGTGTGTGTACATGGAGATCAGTGTTTTGTTATTAATGAACAGCAAATTGTGAAGGCAGTAATACACCTCACTGTGAACTGTCTGATGTGTTAGTAGACTAACAGTGGAAAATCCAGGAGGGAATAATGACACTCACCATATGGCGGAGATGCTGAGTCGCAGACAGACACAACAAAACCGACTCAGCACCTCTGCTATATGGTGAGGGCAATCTATCCTTTTCATAATATTGTCAAATTAGTAGAGAAGTTTGTATAATTCTTCATCAGTGAATGACTACCATTATTGACAGTTTGCATAATAATTTAAGATTGTTAATTTTCGGATACTGAAAAGTTGGTTTCTATTAACAGGCATCCAAAATACGATATTCTCCAAGCAGCTCGTCAGCTGGCGCATAACCTTATCGAAACAATGCAGCAAGAGTATGCTCAGTTTCAGCAACAACAGCAGCAGCAACAACAGCAGCAGCAGCAACAACAGATGGTGATGCAGCATGGTCAGTTGCGTAAAGCTATAAGATGATAGTGTAAATATTGTATCTAGCTTATGATGGAAGGAGCTTTTAACAGATTTATGATCCACCCATACAAACGGTTGAATCATTGCAAATTCAGAAGTGCTGTTAATGAAATCATTAAGATCTACAAAACATTGACATTTTTTCCAGAGATAACTTGCTAACTGTCTCTTAGATTGACTCTCATGAAAAAGTCTATAGATATATGACCTCACAAATGAAGTCCTGTCGGAGCGAGACTGAGTTCTTACCTTCATATTAGAAAACAGGCTCAAGCTTCAGTACTTGGTGCTCTTCTTTTCTTAACATTACAGTGACTGTTAGAGAAAAAGTTTCCAGTGACATCAGACAGCAATCAACTCAGCCATAACAGCTTGGTGTAAAATTCTTCAGCACGCTCCCATCAGCCATGTAGCTAGAAAATGGGAATCCCTATACAGTGAGAAGAATTAACACAGAGTGACCACTACTGCTACAAATTATCTAATTATTTGGCTTCAAAGACTGAAGATATTGGTTAGCTGCTTGACCAGTTGCAGTTTTCATTCTAACAGAATGTAGGTGGATATTGTTCAAGATAAATATCAAAAGATATTTTAGCATATAATTATTCTCAGGTTCTGTAACTAAAACACAAAAGTACAAAATCAGAAGTTGGAAAACAACCATTAATGTTATCATATGAAAGAAGCAACACACATCAAGTTCAGTACATTTTTTGAAGTAATTAGCATTGCCATCTATGCCACAAGCAAGTGATACCTGGCAGATTAAATTATCTCCAGTGAACATTTTAATGTTGTTAACGGACTTCTATGTTTGTTCAATGTTGAAAAGGTTATTTAATTTTAATTAAAAGTTAATGGTGTGTTACAGATGCAAATAGAAATAAATACTACAACCATGATTGTAGAATTGTGGAATTTATTTTGTTTATTGAACTGTTTTTAAGTTCATAGTAAAAGCTAAACATTTGCTATTTAGTATAAACGAGGGAGCAAGAGCATACTCCTTTTTCTCTCTTTTATCTTTTTAATTAAAAAAAAATAAAAAAAACAGAAACATTTCCAACTAAATGTGTTAGAAGTAAGCACTAACAGTTTATGAGAGTTAGCAGTAGTTAATAATTAAGGCTGTTTCTAACAGCTGCTTCTCATTTTTAAGGTGTTTGTAGACTTGCTCCACACTGCAGAAGTTTCTCCTTCCTTGTGGAACCTATTGAACATGATGAATGCAATGTGTCAAAATGTGAAATAGTGTTCACTTCTTTCTTCATAAACATTATTGCTGCAATAATACTTGCTTTTTGTCTAGTTTTAGTTTTCAGTTACTGTTACCGGAGTTAAATGTTGTTTGTTACAGCAACACAGATGCAACAGAACATGAATATGGGTGGCATTGGACAACCAGGGGTTGTAACAGTACAACAAGGTAATACACTTTTGAGATATGCATGGTGTTTACATTGCTATATATTATGTTTTCTGTTAGTATTAAGCATTTGGGCAGTTGTAGATATGTTAACAAGTCTACAATTGCAATTGACTCTTGTTTCAAAGCTCTCTTTATAAACACACATACTTGGAAGCAATAAAAAGTGGATGGCTTGCGCACTGTATGTCTTGTCAGGTCTATCTTGCAGTTATTGAAGTAAATAAATTGAAATTTGCAAGAGTTGTAGTACTCATTAGCTGGATTACATTTTATGTACTAAGGAAGGCAAGATTTGTGGTAAACAGCTGATATGATGAATGTTGACAATAGTTTATAAACATTCGCAGTTTGTCGTGAAAATCAGTGGGAAATACAGAAATGGCAGATTCATCTTTGTTTAAAGGAACACTGCTTTTATTCGGTTGTAGATGTCACGTCACTGTCTATCATTAGCAGAGGGGGAAAACTGTCAGATACATTTCAGTGCAGATGAGACAACACATGGGATCCTTGTATCATCAGAATAGAGGAACCTTCTACTCATTTATGAAAAAAGACTTGTGGGAAAAAAAATTGTGACACCCTTGTATCATTGCTGTTTGATCTTCTTCTTCTTCTTCTTCTTCTTCTTCTCTCTCTCTCTCTCTCTCTCTCTCTCTCTCTCTCTCTCTCTCTCTCTCTCTCTCTTTTTAACAACAAAAGATGGCGTCACATCTGTAGCAAACTACACATCGCTGCTTTCAAACATTTTTGGTGACTTACACAATGAACTGAGGAAAAGTAAGTGATCCAAATCCAACATTGCCTCTTTCGCTGCTTCAGCATCACATTTTCGAAACATTAAGACCTGAATATGAGTTTTATAGGTTGACCTGGTGCCATGTTCCTGTGTCTGAACAGAATACAAAGCTTCTTATTGAGAATTCACATCCAATTGAGAATGTGCTAGCTGCACATGGGAAGACTCAGGATGCTGACACTACCTACAGGAAATCAAAATCAGATGATTAACAGCGAAACAGAAGATATTCACAACAGCATGGAATAAGTCAAAGAAGAAAGAAACTCACTCATGCCTATTTTGCAAGAAAGTTGAATATTTTATGATAAACTACTAAATATGCATGGCTGCAGAAGAAATAAAGGTGACAGCTACCAATAATAATTCTAATTCCAGTTTAAAAGTAGGCAGCAAACCAAATACATCTTTCACTAGTGGCTAGTTAGTTCATATCAATTTTGATAGTGCTAATTTGAATTTCTGACTCTAGTATGACACAAAGTATTTCACAAAATAAATGGCATTTCTCTGTTTGAAAAGTTTATGATGCCACAGTGTATACAGACAGCTGACAATAAAGTTAATTTCACACATGGAACTGGCAATATTAATATTTAAGTATGCATAAACAAGTGGATGCCTACTTTGCTAGGGAATGTTTGATACGTATCTGATGGCAGGCACCATCTCTCCTCTGTTCATCAAACTACATAACATGGAAATAATGTGACTTGTGATAACAAAGGTGTTATCATTTAGTGACATAAGGAAGCAGTTGCAAGAACTTGTACTTCATTGTGCCTTATGAATACGCTTATTTGTTATCTAGATTGACAAACAAAGATTAACTTAGAAACAATTTTAGTGTTAGCATGATAGACTTGTTTATCAAGATAAATGTGATGCACAAGATGCACTCTTTTTACTTTGGTATAGCTGTTAAGTGTTCTGATGATAACTCATTTTATTTTATTTATTTATTTATTTATTTTCTTGTGGCAAATCTTACCACAAATCATTCAGTCCTTGCAAAGATTTTCTACAAACTGTCAATGAGTTGTTTTAATGTTGATGTCAATAGAATAATCCCTGTTGACTCTGTAAATGGATTTCGTTACTATGTTATTTTCAAAGATGATTATTCTCATTTTGTTCAGAAATGCTTTACACAAAATAAATGTAAGTAGCTGACAATTTGAAAACATTGTTGAAAGAGTTTAATGCTGCTAGTCATAAGGTAAAAGTATTTTGATATGATACAGGATGAGAAAACATAACACAGTAGCTGCAGTTCTGTCAGATTGTGATATTGAGTTTTGTCTTGTGTGAGCAAATACATCTGAGCAAAATAGTGTTGCTGAACAAACATATCAACACTTAGTAGCATTAGCTATCTCTGTGTTATCATCTAGCAAGTTACTAAACCATTTTAGTCCTGTCAACATCAAGATCAGTAGAGAGAAGGTTGAGAGAAAGAATAATGGACAGATTCAATGTACCCTCAAACACTGCAGGGCAGACACACAAATTACTATCAGTCAGTGTAGATGTCTATGTCATTGCACCTCCTCACTCCCATCCCTCCTTGGTGGTCTAAACTACATTAGCAAGGGACTCCACATTCTGAGACAGCTGATGTACAAAGTTGCAGATAATATAGGTGCAGCCATCAGTTATTCGCCTCTATCAAATAGAACAAGGACTACATTCTTTTAGTGGTACTTTTTGAAGTACAGTGACTCGAATTTTGAAGGTCAGAACAAATAGGAGGTATCGACTCATCCCATAAATAGCAGCAGACATTTAGGAGAACTTTTTCCTTACTTGGAGAACTAGAAAGCTTACTTGAAAAATTTTATTTGTTACAGAATGAATCATAATATGTTTCAGTGTGTGCTACAGAACATTCAAGGCAAAATTTCAAAACAGAATGTACATTTTTGCAGGAGTATAATGGCAGAAGAAAAATTGGGTGTCACATTATTGTAAGATAAATTAGTATATAATCATACTTTTGAAGTAGAACTTTGGGCAGAAGTCATTGCCTCCAATTCATTATACTGTCCGCCTCCATGGCTGAGAGGTCAGTGTGGCGGAACTTCATATGAGGCAACTGTTTTCGATTTATGGACACTGGATGTTGTCTTTCTCATCATTTCATCCTCATCGGCACACAAGTTGCCAAAGTGGCGTCAGCTAAATGGACTTAGACCAGGTGGCTGGGCTCCTCACAAGTGGGCCTCCCCACAGGTGGGACTCCCAGACTAATCACACGCATTATCATATTGATTATACTCAAGCTCTTGTATTTTAAGGTTTACAAATGTTTGCCTCTGAAGAGGCGTATCAGGAAGTAAATAGTGCTGTCTTCTTTGGTAATGTATGCCGTGCCATCATCAAAGGTATTTTGTCCTTTTAAAGTTACAAAAATTCTTCAGTATTTTTCCCACCAGTTCATTCTCTTCCCCCACCATTATTGATGTGATGCTTGTCAGTGGTGATGGTTCAGTGACTGGAGCCAGTGACAGCAAACATTCTTGAGATAATGCAATTTGGCTCACTGGTTCTCTTTCCACTGACAAGGAACTGTGCATAGCTATTGGAATAAAATATCTTTTAAGAAATTCATGTAATGAAAAATCAAGACAAAGTGGAACTGCGTTTTGAAGGGATTTTCTGGATCACGTGACGTCATTTTGTTAAGTTGGTTGGTTGGTTTGGGGAAGGAGACCAGACAGCGTGGTCATCGGTCTCATCGGATTAGGGAAGGATTGGGAAGGAAGTCGGCCGTGCCCTTTCAGAGGAACCATCCATTTTGTTAAGTTTTTTATGTTCTTATTTGTAACTATCTCTAAGATACTCCCATTTCAATTTCAGTTTTTGAATTTGAAGAATAATGAAGGGATATAATAAAATATTGATTTATAGTTTCCTGTATGTGTAAGAATAGGTGGGCTAAGTAAAAGATATATGGGTCAAGTATCTTTGCTTTTATCCATACAGTACTTCTAATTTTTCTTCGCTGATTGTGAAATGTGAAGGAATTTATTCTATAACAAAAAGAAGATAAATACTTCATCTGTGACAGATCTGATAAAAACAGGCAGGAGACATGTAATATGTTTACTGCAGAAACTAAAGTATAGTTCCACTGGCTTGTGCTGACTGCCCGCTCATGCCAGGAATATTAAACATTACAAATGTTGCTGATGCGTCCTGGCCTACCTCTGCATCTCATCGCAGCCCAGCTTCCAGTATCAGCACCACAATGCAAAACAGTGGGTTTGATATCCCAACACATCACGGCTTGGCCCAGCATGTTTTGGCCTGGCACTCTGAGTGAATGCTCCCTTAGACTCATGTTTAGACATACAAATACAACAATGGGTGTCTGACTTATTAATTCCACAGCGAGCATACACAGACAAGATTCTACATCATTCTAACATGGGTGATACGAAACCATTAAAAATGTTGTGGGGTAATGAACTTGTATACAATGAACGTAGCAACACACTAGCCAGCACTGTTCCTTATTGTACATGTGTGAGATCATTAATGTATCTTACATGTCTGTTTGTCCAGATCTCACTTACATTGTTCCAAAAGTTACTTAATTGGTGGCTAAACCCGCTTCACCTAAGTGGAATGCTGTAAAATGCGTTTTCAGATATATCTATGGTATCTCAGTCTCTTCTGCAATTCATCCGGCAGCAAACTTTTTGCCTGTGCCAAAGTTGAGTTTGTGGGCGACGTTAAAACAAGATTATCAACTGATTTGTGTTGCCTCAATTATTGGTGACACGGCTGTGCTGTATCATGGGTTTGTTTGCTGTAGAAATTGGTTACACCAATGAAGTGGAGATTGTTGCTGCTATTGAAGGAGCCAAAAAAACTGATATGCCTTAATCGACTGTTGTTGGAGATTAGTGAACAAGGGGACGCACCCGTATTATTCATTGATAATGTGAGCACCGTGGAATTAGTGTTCTAAGCACATCAAAGTACATTATTATTTCGTGCGTGAACTATATTCAACATAGGGGCATCGATGTGGAATGTGTTTGTTCTGAAAATCATCTTGTGGACCTGTTTGCAAGGCCTTCAGAGTCAAATATATTTAGACCACTATATACTAAGACAGGGCTTTGAAACTAAATATTGAGGTGAATAAACCTAATTTTTGTTTTCAGTTCCCTCATTCTGTGACAGATAATTTTGTGTTGTGTGAAACCTCTCAAACTTTCTGCTGTAGGAGTGTGTATTCTCTCTCTCTCTCTCTCTCTCTCTCTCTCTCTCTCTCTCTCTCTCTCTCTCTCTCTCTGTGTGTGTGTGTGTGTGTGTGTGTGTGTGTGTGTGTGTGTGTGTGTGTGTTGCATACATAATGTGTTACACTTTTTCATTGCTATAAAATATATCCTTACATCACCACAACAGCAGTAACTATCACAGTTTGGTTGTGTACGCACTAGAAAAGCTTCAGTGCCCCAAACCGTCAGCCAAAATTTTCTTTGTTGTTGGTTCTCTACTTCTAAATACATAAAAGTTGTAAGAGTTTTGGGCCGTAGTGCTTTTAGTCTGATTTCTTCTGACCTTACACGAAAAAGAATACTAATAATGATGATGATGAGTATGAGTATGTTTTTACACTTAAAGAGTCCTTCAAGATAGATCAAAACTGGAGTCGGACAGTGAGGTAGCTCTCACCTTTGCTCTTTTTAACTATATCCTTGATAAGGTGATCACATAATGGTGACAGACAATTAAAGAAATTGGTAGAATACAATCAGGATGTGTGGAAAAGGGAATATTGGCATTTGCAGATGTTATTGTGATATTGTTACAATCAGTAGAGAAGAGGTGGCTAATTGAACCATGCAACTACAGAGACAAGCCACGAAAACAAGTCTATAAATCTCTAGCAAAAAAGACACTGTGCTGGCCGAAAATCAAGACAGCTTCTTGATAGAAGACAATATGATAGAAAATTTTATAGGATCGAGATATTACCAATACCTTGCAAGAACAGGTTTATTGGAGAGGGTTCTCTGGAGGTTATTGGAACCTTGAAGAACTGGAAATGGTTATTACAGAAAAAGAGTAAACCAGGATATATAGAGAGGACCTCAGACATAATCAGGAAGAGACAGAACATGGTCTTTGGACACATCCTTAGAATGGACCAGGGGAGGTTGACCCGTAAGATAATAGAATATATTATGAACAAGTGAACCAGAGTGTGCTGGATCCAAGAGGTGAATGTGGAAGAAAAGAGAATAGAGGAAACAGAATTGCAACGAGGTGACTTTTAAATAAAAAATTCAGGCTTTCACAGATTTCCATGAGAGAATTAGACCCAAAGTTAAAATCTTCATAGACAGAAGAGTGAAATAGGTTACGAAGTATGAGATTGAAAGAATATTGGACAAGGATAAAGACCTGAAGCAAGGAAGCTGATATGAATTAATGTGGTCTTCAAGATGGTCAAAATGAGGAGATGACTATGAACAGATCTCATTGCTTTTTCGTATCTATCAGGGGCAGTCAAATGACAACAGAACACCCACCACAATAGGACTATGGAATGGTTCCATTCAAAAGTAATCACCTCACCCTTAAGACATTTATGCCACTGGGCACGAGACGATCAATTCCTGCTTTGTACAATGTGGTTGGCTGATGACTGATTGACAACTGCACCCACTTTGCACTTTCTTGTCCAACTGAAACTAATGCCCATGTGTGTCTTTTTTCAGGTTGCCGACAATGTGAAAATCACATGGTGAATGATCTGAGCTATACGGTACATGTTGGAGTGTTTTCCAACCAAATCGCTGAAGCATAGCCTTCATCTGATTGGCAAGGTGGATGCGGGCAATATTGTGCAACAGGATGATTCTGGAGCTTGTGTAAACAGCTTTGGATTTCTTTGTTGGATGAGATGTGGGATGTTTCCCCTGTTGGCTTTGCCATTTGTCTTGATGATTTGCTTCTCGAGTTACCCGAGTGTGGAGCCACAATAAATGCGCAGCACTATGAAGACACTTTGCAGAAACTGTGATGCGAGATGAAGTCAAAATGCCCAGGAATGGTGATGCATAATACAATAACACTCCCCCTCCCCACCCACAACCAGTCGGATGAAGGCTGCACTTCAGTGATTTGGTTGAGAAATACTGCATCACCCTCCATACAGCCCACATTGTTCACCATGTGATTTTCACATCATTGGTGACCTGAAGAAAGACGTGTGGATGTCAGTTTCAGTTGGACAGGAAAGTGCAGGAGTGGGTGTGGTTGTAGATCCCTCAGTAGCCGACCACATTCTATGAAACAGGAATTGGGTGTCTTGTCTCCCAGTGGGATAAATGTCTTAACACATGTGGTGATTACTTTTGAATGGACCCATTCCATGGTCACATTGCGGCGGATGTTCGGTTTTCATTTGACTGTCCATTATAATATGGGACTGTGATAAATAAGTACTATATCATTATTATTCAAAAATATCATAATGGTCATGTATCATTTATTTTCCATTGATTTAACATAAGTTTATCTGAGTCATTTAACGTGAAATTTAGTCGCATTGACTGTTTACCAACAAAAATAATCAGTGTCTGAAAATATAATGTAGTATGCATAGAATCAATAATGAAATTCATGGATGGAAGGATGTGTAAAATAAGGTAAAGGAAACCAAGCACCTGTATTGGATTGGCACCTGGCACACAGAACAGCGCAACAGAAAACAGTGTTCACACTAGCTTTAGAGCTCTTGTTCTTTTTCTAGTAAAAGTACACACATTTACATACACAGGCCTCAAACATGCGCTCTTGCATTTGCGGTGAGACTGATTGTTATCAATTCTTGAGAGCAGTTGAATGGGTAGATTGAGGGGGGGGGGGGGGAGGACATTCATTACAAGGAGAGGGTAGTGGGATGGTATGAAGTAGGTTTTTCCACAGTTGAATCAGCAGCTGAACAAAAAGACAAAAGTAGTTCAGAGGATAGAACATATAAGATACAGGGATGGGGATTTTTTTTTGGGGGGGGGGGGGGGGTGAGGATAGGAGAGGAAGGTGATGATGAAGAGGGAGACGGAGGAGAGGGAAAGGACAGAAGAGAGAAGGGAAGAGGTAAGATGAGGCAGTGGGAAAGAGGTCAGAGTAGGCTTAGGTGATGCCAAGGATATCATGAGAATGCATGATAGACTGGAAAGACAAAGAGAAACTTTTGGTGGAAGCGAGCATCCAAATGGCCTGCATAGTGAAGCAGCTGTTGAAGTCACTTGCGTTTCTTGTGCAGTATGCTCGGCAACTGAATGATCAAGTTCGCAGTTTGTCAGTCTAGTGGTGGCCATTTGAGCTATTAGATGGTTACTTGTCATGCTTGCATAGAATGCTGTACATTAATTGCAGCATAACTGATATGGAATGGTTAAATAAAACAATGGAAAAGCTAAGATGGAATAATGACAATATTATGAAAAGGGTAGATTGCTACTCACCACATAGAAGATATGTTAAGTCACAGACAGGCACAACAAAAAAAGTATTAGACATGTAAGCTTTCTGCCGAAAGGCCTTTTTTCGAATTAAACAACACACACACACACACACACACACACACACACACACACACACACACACACACACACACACACACGTGCAAATCACACACACGTGACTACTGTGTCTGGCTGCTGAGCCCAGACTGCGATCAGCTGCATGTGATGGGAGAAGCGGACTGAATGGTGGGGGTAAGGAGGTAGCTTGGGGGGGGGGGGGGGGGAGAGGGGCAGATAGCAGAGTAGGAGTGGGGGATGATAAAAAGTGCTACTCTTGGGAGCATACAGAGGCGAGGTGGAGAGAAGGTATGGTGGCTAGGCGGAGTTGGGTGGTTAGATTGTGAGCAGAGGGGCAGGGGAGTGGAAAAGGACAGAAATATAAAAAGACTGTGGGTGCACTGGTGGAGTAGAGGGCTGTGTAGTGCTGGAATGAAAACAAGGAAGGGTATAGGTGGGTGAAGGACAATGACTAACAAATGTTGAGGCCAGGAGGTTAACAGGAATGTAGGATATATTGCAGGGAATATATCCTACATTCCCGTAACCCTTGTGTTCTCAGTCTTTGTTGGTCATTGTCCTTCACCTACCTATCCCTTTCCCTTTCCCTGTCTTACTCCAGCACTACACAGCACTCTATTCCACCAACACACCCACAGTATTCTTACTTCTCTCCTTCCCTGCCAACCCTTCCTTCCTTCCTCCCCCCATCTCCCTCCTCCCCCTCCCCCTCCCCCCCACCTCCACTGCTCTCTGCCTAACATTATGACTGCACATAGCTGCTCTACGATCTCTGTACCTCATTCCTGTATGTTCCCACAAGCAGCTCTTTACTGTTCCCCACCCCTACCCTGTTACCTGTTCCTCTCCCAATCAAGCCTCCTCCTTACCCCTACCACCCAGATTGCTTCTCTCAACACATGCTGCTGCTCGCAGTCTGGCATTGGCAGCCAGAGACATGGCAGGGATTTGGTGTGTGTGTGTATGTGTGAGAGTGTGTGTGTGTGTGTGTGTGTGTGTGTGTGTGTGTGTTGTCTAATTCATGGAACAGATTTTTCACCTGGAGGTGACCACAAGGGAAAAACCTATTCGATGGAGGATTGGGAACAGGATTGGAGTAGGGATGGACAGGGTTATTCTATAGGTCAGTTGGGTGGGAGAACACTACTTTGGGTGGTGGGGATAGGATTTTGGGTAGGATAGCCCTCATCTCGGGGCACAGTGGGAGGTAGCCAAAGCCCAGGTGAAAGATATGGTTTAGTTTTTTGAGGCCAAGGTGATACTGGGTGATCGGTGGTGGTGACTAGTTGACAGGTCTACTGCTGTTAGAGGAGGAGATGGGATGCAATGGTTTCTACTGCAAATGTGTCATCAACAGGTTGTGAAGCTGTAAGGAAGAGACTTTTTGACATGAAACAGGTAATGACTATCAAGTAGAGGTACTGTTGGTGGTTGGGGAACTTGATGTGAACAGACACATTTATGTAACCATCTGTGAGGTGGATGTAGACATCCAGGGAGGTGGCTGATTTAGTTGAGAGAGACCAGGTGAAGCTTATTTGGGAGAAGGTGTTGAGATTATGGAGGAAAGAGCAAAGTTTGTCCCTTCCACGATTCCAGATCATGGAAATGTCATAAATGAATATGAACCATGCAAGTTGTTTTAGGATTCCTCCAAATGGCTCATAAATAAGTTGGCATAATATGTTACCATGTGAGAACCCATGGCAGTAACACAAATATGTTTGCTGATTTGATGTTTGAAAGTGAAATAATTGTGGATTAGGGTGTGATTGGCTAGGAGAATTAGGAAAGAGATGGTGGGATCGGTATCGGGAGCATGTTGGGAAAGGTAGTGTTTCGTGGCTGCAAGGCTATGGGCATGGGGAATATTGGAGTATAAGGACAACATCCACAGTAACCAACGAGGAATCTGATGGTAAAGGGACAGCTCACACACACACACACACACACACACACACACACACACACACACACACACATACATCACTGAGGGAGAGCATACAGGTGCGGGATGGTAAAGATCTGCTTATGGGAGCATACATTGTCGAGGTGGAGACAGGGTGGGGCAGCTAGCTGCAGTCGAGAGATAAGACAGAGGGCGGATGGGAGCTGGGGAGTGGGAAAGGAGAGAATTAAAAAGACACCACCTACTCCAATCCGGTCATAGACATCACCTATCAAATCAAAAACAGGGATACCTGTGAAAGCCGGGCGCGGTGGTCTAGCGGTTCAGGCGCTCAGTCCGGAACCGCGCGGCTACTACGGTCGCAGGTTCGAATCCTGCCTCGGGCATGGATGTGTGTGATGTCCTTAGGTTAGTTAGGTTTAAGTAGTTCTAGGGGACTGATGTCCACAGATGTTAAGTCCCATAGTGCTCAGAGCCATTTTGAACCATACCTGTGAAACCGCTCCTGATCTACAAGCTAAGCTGCAACCATGGTGCTTCATTCCACTTGGGCAAGACAACCAATAAGCTGTTTGTTCGCATGAATGGCCACCGACAAACAGTCCAAGAAACACCTGGACCATCCAGTTGCTGAACATGCTGCCCAATATGACATTCATGTTTTTAATGATCACTTCACAGGGTCCTATCTGGGTCCTTTACCAACACCAGCTTTTCTGAATTGTGCTGGTGGGAACTCTCCGTGCAATGTATCCTATGTTCCCGTAACCCCTCCAGGCCTCAACCTTTGTAGTAATTGTTCCTCACTATCTATCCCCTTCCGTGTCAGAATTACCGTATATGTTCCCATAAAGGAAAAATTAATCAGTAGTGTCATTTATAAATAAAATTTGATTCATTGTAGTTAATGTGAGTCTCTTTTTCTTCTTAGTGCACATTTGTCCTGCTTTTGAAAATATTTGTTCATAGGTCTCTGATGTTGCTGTGATACATAATACTTTTAGAACTAGTTGATACAATACTGGCCACAGCAATTTTCTTGTTTCCCACCAGTTTAAGGGATTGCTGTTTCTAGGCAATATTCCTCCACTAATTATTTGTCCAGTTTGATAATTGCCACATTTCCTGGGTCGTGACTTGCTTGAAGCTGACTAATAGTTTCATTCAACTCGTACCAGGTTGAAGAAGTCTCATGTGTCACAGTGGTAACTGGTTGAGAAATGTGCTGTGTTTTTTTTCTTGTTGAACAACCAACTCATTCATTTCTGCAACATCCTCCACTTAGTAGCCCTGAAATGTTTTGTCATCTGGATGTCCTTCCTTTGAATTGGGGATCCAGTAACATTGCTTGACTAATCAGTTTATTGCTGGAGAAAACCCAAAACCACTCTGATAATTGTTTAAGCAAATTATCAGCCAATGACTGTTTCTTGAGGACATTCTTTATTTTTGTCTTTAAAAATTTTAGTTGCTGTTCCATTAATCTTGGCAAATTTCATTTTTAAAAGTGAGACTGTTTCTTCTGAGGACACTTATTTGATTACCTCATCGAATACTTTCAAAATCCTTTAAGTCAGTTGCATTATTTCCTAGCCTGTACCCTAGAAGTTTAAGATGATAAATTTTCTACTTAAAATAAAAAAAAAAAAACTTTGTGTTCTGCCTTACGGCAGGTCTTGTCATGGGGGAAGCCTCGTCACAGAGGTCCACCGCATAAACGTCTAGGGAAGTGATTCCAGTGGTGGTTTCCCATTGTCTTCCACTGATGATGATGAAATGATAATGAGGACAACACAACACTGGGCATCCAGATGGGGGTTTGTCGGGGATAGCTAGCTCGTCCCACGTGTCTCCTGATTGGACTACGGCTGTGGCTGCCCAGGATACTGCCCACATTGAGGCTGACCCCTCACCCATGGTAGAGTGGGAGGTCGTCTCGAGGTGTGGCAGGGAGCGAAAGACATTCCGGAGAGCTGAACAGAAGGCCTCTTCAGTTTGTCTGACGTGACGAACTGGTTTCAGGCTCTGTCTCCAGCTGATACGGATCTTCGGCCGGACATGGCTGCTTGTCCTGTTCCAGAGGTTGCCCCTCAGTCTGCAAGATCCAGGCGGTCGCAGAGGGTGGGCTTACTGGTAGTTGGGAACTCCACTGTGGCAGCAAGAGAGGGGAAGAAAACCATTGTGCACTCCGTGTACGGACCGGGGGGGGGGGGGGGGGGGCATTCCAGATGCCATGAAGGGTACAGGATGCACCCATCTGCAGGTGGTCACTCATGTCGCCACCAATGATGTGTGTCGCTATGGATCGGAGGAAATCCTCTCTGGCTTTCGGTGGCTATCTGATTTGGTGAAGACTGCCAGTCTCGCTAGCGGGATGAAAGCAGAGCTCACCATCTGCAGCATCGTTGACAGGACTGACTACGGACCTTTGGTACAGAGCCAAGTGGAGGCTCTGAATCAGAGGCTGAGACGGTTCTGCGACCGTGAGGGCTGCAGATTCCTCGACTTGCGCCATAGGGTGGTGGGGTTTTGGGTTCCGCTGGATAGATCAGGAGTCCACTACACACAGCAGGCGGCTACATAGGTAGCAGGGGTTGTGTGTCGTGGACTGGGCGGTTTTTTAAGTTAGATGACCTCGGGCAAGTACAGAAAGGGCAGCAGCCTCAAAGGGTGCGGGGCAAAGTCAGGACATGCGGGGACCAAGCAGTAATCGGTATTGTAATTGTAAACTGTCGAAGCTGCATTGGTAAAGTACCGGAACTTCAAGCGCTGATAGAGGGCACCGAAGCTGAAATCGTTATAGGTACGGAAAACAGGCTGAAGCTAGAGATAAATTCTGCCGAAATTTTTACGAAGGCACAGATGGTGTTTAGAAAGGATAGGTTGCATGCAACCGGTGGTGGCGTGTTTGTTGCTGTTAGTCGTAGTTTATCCTGTAGTGAAGTAGAAGTCGATAGTTCCTGTGAATTATTATGGGTGGCGGTTACACTAAACAACTGAGCTAGGTTAATAGTTCGCTCCTTTTACCGACCTCCCGACTCAGCAGCATTAGTGGCAGAACAACTGAGAGAAAATTTGGTATACATTTTACGTAAATTTTCTCAGCATGTTATAGTCTTAGGTGGAGATTTCAATTTACTAGATATAGACTGGGAAACTCTGATGTTTAGGACGGGTGGTAGGGACATAGCATCGAGTGACATTATACTGAGTGCACTATCCGAAAATTACCTGGAGCAATTAAACAGTGAACCGACTCGTGGAGATAACATCTTGGACCTACTGATAACAAACAGACCCAAACTTTTCGACTCTAGGGAATCAGTGATGATAAGGCCGTTGCAGCATCCCTGAACATGGAAGTTAATAGGAATATAAAAAAAGGGGGGAAGATTTTTCTGTTTAGCAAGAGTAATAGAAGGCAGATTTCAGACTACCTAACAGATCAAAACGAAAATTTCTGTTCCGACACTGACAATGTTGAGTGTTTATGGAAAAAGTTCAAGGCAACCGTAAAATGCGTTTTAGACAGATACGTGCTGAGTAAAACTGTGAGGGGCGGGAAAAACTCACCGTGGTTCAACGACAAAGTTAGGAAACTACTGCTAAAGCAAAGAGAGCTTCACTCCAAGTGTAAACGCAGCCAAAACCTCTCAGACAAACAGGAGTTAGCGTAAGGAGGGCTATGCGTGAAGCGTTCAGTGAATTCGAAAGTAAAATTCTATGTACCGACTTGACAGAAAATCCTAGGAAGTTCTGGTCTTACGTTAAATCAGTAAGTGGCTCGAAACAGCATATCCAGACACTCCAGGATGATGATGGCAGTGAAACAGAGGATGACACGTGTAAAGCTGAAATACTAAACACTTTTTTCCAAAGCTGTTTCACAGAGGAAGACCGCACTGCAGTTTCTTCTCTAAATCCTCGCACAAACGAAAAAATGGCTGACATCGAAATAAGTGTCCAAGGAATAGAAAAGCAACTGGAATCACTCAACAGAGGAAAGTCCACTGCACCTGACGGGATACCAATTCGATTCTTCACGGAGCATGCGAAAGAACTTGCCCACCTTCTAACAGCCGTGTACCGCAAGTCTCTAGAGGAACGGAAGGTTCCAAATGATTGGAAAAGAGCACAGGTAGTCCCAGTCTTCAAGAAGGGTCGTCAAGCAGATGGGCAAAACTATAGACCTATATCTCTGACATTGATCTGTTGTAGAATTTTAGAACATGTTTTTTGCTCGCGTATCATGTTGTTTTTGGAAACCCAGAATCTGCTCTGTAGGAATCAACATGGATTCTGGAAACAGCGATCGTGTGAGACCCAACTCACTTTATTTGTTCATGAGACCCAGAAAATATTAGATACAGGCTCCCAGGTAGATGCTATTTTCCTTGACTTCCAGAAGGCGTTCGATACAGTTCCGCACTGTCGCCTGATAAACAAAGTAAGAGCGTACGGAATATCAGACCAGCTGTGTGGTTGGATTGAAGAGTTTGAGTTTTTAGCAAACAGAACACAGCATGTTGTTATCAATGGAGAGACGTCTACAGACGTTAAAGTAACCTCGGGCGTGCCACAGGGGAGTGTTATGGGACCATTGCTTTTCACAATATATATAAATGACCTAGTAGATAGTGTCAGAAGTTCCATGCGGCTTTTTGCCGATGATGTTGTAGTATACAGAGAAGTTGCAACATTAGAAAATTGTAGCGAAATGCAGGAAGATCTGCAGCGGATAGGCACTTGGTGCAGGGACTGGCAACTGACCCTTAACATAGACAAATGTAATGTTTTGTGAATACATAGAAAGAAGGATCCTTTATTGTATGATTATATGATAGCGGAACAAACAATGGTAGCATTTACTTCTGTAAAATATCTGGGAGTATGCGTACGGAATGATTGGATGGTGGCAGGTTGAGATTCATTGGGAGAGTCCTTAGAAAATGTAGTCCATCAACAAAGGAGGTGGCTTACAAAACACTCGTTCGACCTATACTTGAGTATTGCTCATCAGTGTGGAATCCGTACCAGGTCTGGTTGACAAATGATATAGAGAAGATCCAAAGAAGAGCGGCGCGTTTTGTCACAGGGTTATTTGGTAAGCGTGATAGCGTTACGGAGATGTTTAGCAAACTCAAGTGGCAGACTCTGCAAGAGAGGAGCTCTGCATCGCGGTGTAGCTTGCTCGCCAGGTTTCGAGAGGGTGTGTTTCTGGATGAGGTATCGAATATGTTGCTTCCCATGACTTATACCTCCTGAGGAGATCACGAATGTAAAATTAGAGAGATTCGAGCGCACACGGAGGCTTTCCGGCAGTCGTTCTTCCCGCGAACCATATGCGACTGGAACAGGAAAGGGAGGTAATGACAGTGGCACGTAAAGTGCCCTCCGCCACACACCATTGGGTGGCTTGCGGAGTATAAATGTAGATGTAGATGTCGATGAAAATCTGCGACCCAGCCGGAAATCGAACCCGGGCCTCTTGGCGTGACAGATCGCCGCACTGACCACTCAGCTATTGGGACGGACCTACCTAGAATAGCGGGCAATAAATTATGGGATCTTTATTTAAAGTAAATCTTTGGAACATTTCATAAGCAGAATTCAGTTTCAGTCGTTTTTTATTTTTTTATTTACTTATTTTTTATTTACTTATTTTTTTATTTACTTATTTTTTTTTTACTTATTTTTTATTTAAATTTTCTTGCATATCTGTAAATTTGCTTAAAGCAAAGGGTCTCTCCTTGAGAAAGATAACAACTCATTTGACCTCATCAATGGTTTTCTGTTTGGACTTCTGAATTGTGCTGCGCAGTGAGACTTAAAGAATGTGCAAAGTGTGGGATATGTGGGAGTTTCAGAAGGATGGCAGTTAATTTCATATTTAATGCATCTTCTTTTATTATGGAAGTGATTTTAAAACTGATATTGTATTTGAAATAACAGACTTTACTCAGTTTGAGTTGTCTTCTGCAGTGTGTCTGCTTCGAATTGTGAGCACTTCTGTTCACTCTTCTCATCTATGAAATTTGCAGTCAGTGCACAGAAACTAATGTTATTTATTTCCATCCAAGCATCAGAGGAAAGGCAGTCTGCCTTTGCAATGGTCAAATAATTTTTAATTCTATCTGAGAGTTTGATAGTGTTTTTGACTTGTTTAAATATAAAGGGGGGGGGGGGGTTATGTGCGTGTGTGTGCATGTGCACCACTACAGAATAAGAATGGTATTCTCTACAAATAATTTTTAAAAGCTGTACATCTGAAGCTATACTTTTATTTAATGTGAGTGACTTTATAATGTTAAAAAAAATTACTTATTGGCTTTTGTAAAGAAAAAGTAGTTGAGGGTAAGGGCACCATAAAAGGGAATAAATTAGGACGGGCCAGAATGTGATGACACTGATAGGCTGGATACAGCTTGTAACTCAATTTGCCTTTCTGGGATACCTTCACCCAAGGTGGAAGCAGAGACAGTGAGGACAGTTAGGAAGAAATGATTTCTCGAATTTTGCATCAACTTATGGCGATCTTGATCGGCTTCCTTACCCACATCATTCCAGAGGTATTGTAGAATGCTTCGATTTAAGCTGTCTCTTCAGGTTTGATGATGAGCCAGAAGCCATGGAAATTATCTGCTGACAGTAGTCGCACTTTTTCCTTTTTCTTCCACTTGGGTAAATGTACTGAACATTGCTCGTAATTCTTTTAGGCAAAGGCATTGTGGGCGACATATTGTTGTGCATCACTTAAAAGTACACTGATAAAATTAAAATATTTACTATTAATGTGGCCATTTTAAATTGTAAAAGCTTAGAGCTTAGAGCGAGAACAAATATACATGCAGCACATTCTATAATCAGAAGTTATACAGTAGGTTGTAGAATGTTGTGATCTGCGAAACCTAGACCCGCAATTGTGAAGTTCATATTGTATACAGAAAGGAATGAAACAGTTACAGTGATTAAGAAACTCATGAAGGCAAGCCTGATAATATGCAAGGATTTCACTGCTGAAAGATAAAAATTTTGAATAACATTCGAATTTAGGTTACATAGCATGTGAACGAGAGTTGACAGGATAATGGTGTGTATAAAGGCTGAAAGGAAGCAGCTCAAATGAACTCTAAAACCTGTGTATTAGGAGCTACAAGCTTGTCTATTTATGCAGTCAGTAGTTCTACTAGTGTGTCTGTATTGTTACTGTAGAAAATAGTTGGCCATCACTTTCAACTCATTTCGACAAACTCCGCTAGATGTATCAGAATATCGATATCCATGTGTTTCTCCTAATGAATGTGGATACCTGGCTTAAGAAAGCATGCTCTCCAGTTCCCTAAATATAGGCTCCACTGCTGTCCAGACTACTCACATCCATTAGTAATGAAGACAAAAAAGTCAAATATATGTCATAAATATCAAATCCCTGGAAATATGCCGAATGTGCGTTCTCTACAGACCTTTGGAAGTAGGTGGGATAGCCTGTTTCAAAATTGTATCTTTCAAAATTAGATTTGACTTAGGAGCATACAAATAATGCTAGGAAAACTAACATAAACTTTCTGCCCCTTCACTGTGAAATTCAAGTGTGTAATTTCTTCTTCAAATGTAACAAAATTTCAGCTAGCACCTACCCATAATGCAGCCTATAGTGCAGCCCCCATAGATGTATTTGCTACAAAATCCACAAGCAAAGAAATTCATATCTGGAATATCAGTTTACAAAATAATAATCACGACTTTCTCTCTAAAATATGCAATTGTGCCAACATACAGAGACTTTAAGTGTATCAGTGTGCCTGAAGTTGCAGTGGAGGCTCAAGAGATAATTTTGAAGATTACTTCCATACCATTCATGAAAGTGAAAGACCAACTTTATGATTTACTGTCAAACTAACTTTATTACACAATAAATATAGTCCCCTAAAAACCAGAAAACTGAAGGAAAAAGCTGCACCTTGGCTAATGGAAGAGCGAAAAAGGTTCGAGACGCTGCACATCAGGCTTACAAATGACCTCCTATCCTTGAAAATAAAACTGATTACAACCAGAAAGCAAAGAGACTCAATCAATCTGAGCGAAACCATAACTGAGACATGCCAATACATTAATCTGAAACATAAAGATGTGATGCTGTATGGAAAAGCTTCTGTGATCAAGGGAAGAGTAGGCAAAGTAGAAGCTGCAACTGATCCCATTGTCATAACCAAATAACTAAACCAGTACTTGACTTTAGCAATAACCTTCACTGAAATGTAAATAAAACATAGACTCGCTGATTATTTTGCGGAGGTAAATGTTAGTAGTGGCGAAAAATTCTTTCTTGAGCTGACAATGCTGGGGATAAATCCTTCAGCCTAGCATTTACTGTACAGGGCAGTGTCACAGTCCAAATGATCAAGCTTATTGTTGACCCACTACTGCTCACAATAACTACTGCTCCCTAGACCTTTGAACTCTTGCCTGGACAACACAGCAGAAACACTCGTTCCTATCAGGATCCAAGCACTAGAGATTTGATTGCTAAAAAGAATAGCTGGGTACATTCTGTCTGACTGGAGAGTGAATGTAGACATCAGAGAAGAACTGAGAGTGGAAAACATAAATGAGCAGATTGAAGAATACTGGAAGGAATATGCCACAAGAATGGGAGATGACAGATTACCAAAATTGGTGGTAATTATTATCCAGTGAACACGAGATGCTGAGGAAGACTGAGGAAAATTGACAGTTTCAACCAAAAGAGCGTGTTGTTATTGTTGAGTACTTTGTAGTTGTTTACAACATACTACAGTAGTTTAGATGAAATTGAGACGAATAATTTGATGTAGGACACTTGGCCTATCAAGTCAGGAAGCTACCGCAAACTGGCTTACCTGTACCTCAATGCATGCACGTTGCCCAAGATTTTCCGTATTCCTTCACTCTCTTCGTGCAACCTGTTAGTCCTGAAGAAAAAATGAGTAGGGCCATTTTAAAAGAAATTTAAAGTAGTTTAATTTTATACTGTAACAAGTTTTCGCTTGAGGCTGCGGATTTTGTATTATTCAAGAAAAATGCACAAAAATAACTTTAAATATGTTCCATCTCAGAAACCATTTCAAATAGGTCATATGTCCATATTTAATTTTTTACTTCAGATGATCGTTCCTGTCATATCTCAGAATACTGACCACTTATCCTGAGATAATGTTTATGCATGGACTATCATGTATAGTAGAATAATTATGTGTTATACATACAGTTATATTTAGTATCCTATCCCAAAGTAATTAAAACCTTCATAAAGGCTACCAACACACCAACAGCAGCAACTATAAATGCAACAGACATAGAAAAGACATATAATAGGACACCTAACACTCACACTCACACAACAAAAAAACAGAAGAGCAACAACACAAGATGACAACTAGAACAAATCAAACAAGGATACAAAGAATAAAAAACTGAACTTGGGTGGAGAGGTGCTCAGTCAAGAAAGCGAGTTGCAAGATGTATCATTGTACCAAGAGCACAGAAAATGGAGTGATGCTTCAAGTCGCCGTGTGATCTGTTCCGTGTGATCTTGTCTGCGAGAGCTATTTGCCTTGCCGGGGAGCAGTGAGCTAGCTTGCAATTTGATCCAGAATAGTGGTGGTGACTAGTGAGCTAGAGAGCTATCTTGCAATCTGATTCCTGAGAGTGGTGGGAAGAGCAGTGAGCTAGTGAGACTGCCTAGAGTGTGATCGGTGAGGGTGGTGGGGAGTCTGAGCTGTTGGGAGGGTAGTGATGCCTGGATTGTTTTGTGATATGCTCCAAGCGCATGGTGGCTGAAGACTGCAGTTTTATGATCACTGGCAGCACATTCAGAGTGCGGTGCTAAGTCAAAGGATAGGAAGTACCAACTCACTCAAAAGTATGTAAATGTTTATTGAACTTCGGAAATTTGAGATATTCTTTTGAACTCAAGAGCGGAAACATGGTGCTGGAAGTGTTTTCTGCTTTAATGTACTGTACTGAAGCACTGGTGTTTCATTTGCTCCACTAGCTGCATGGTCAATGTGGGGGGACTGTAAAGAAAAGGCGCTCAGGTTTGATTCCCAGTTAGGCCAAAGATTTTTTTCGCCACTCTGACACTGGGTAAAGAGTTATGTTTACTTTCATATCATCATAATTAGTATTACTGTTGAGATGGCTGAATGGGTACTGCCTGCCAGCCAATAAATTAGGGAGGGAGGAAACAGAGCTTTCTTTCTATTCTGTTTTCATTGAAGAGAAAAGCTTTATGTACTAGTTAGATGTGCAAATTCACATGAGCACTTGGTGTATAGCTTGGGAAACGTTTTCTTAAGGATGTGGGGTGGGATTCTGTTGCAGTAGCCTAGTGTCGAATTTTCATCCTGCTCATTACAGCCACCAGAGATTCATTTTGAAATCAAATGAGTTACCATTAATTTTTTTCTGAATCATCCATCATTCACTTTTTAGAAAGATCTGGCTCTTTGAATCAATTCAGGGGCAGAGTGCCCATCTCAAGTACTTTACCGTTCCCCATTCATACCCTGCTCTCCCTCTCCCTCTGCCCCAACATTGTCCTCAGCCCCACCACCAGATTGCTTCTCCCATCATGTGCAGTTGCTCACAGTCTGGCCTTGCCAGACGGAGTCAGTGGTCATGTGTGTGTGAGCTACATTTATGTGAATATATGTGTGTGTGTGTGTGTGTGTGTGTGTGTCTTGTCTATTTCACAAGAAGGCCTTCTGGCCGAAAGCTTAGGTGTGCCAAGAGTACCAATTTCAGGCACTGCTTCTCACTGTTGACAACACAGTGGCCGATGACTGAGAGCGGCAGCTTTTGTGTAGAGTTGTCAATGCTAACAGACAGAAATCAGTGTACGACAAATGTATTCTTTAGGAAAATGCAGTGAAACTTGGTGTTGATACGCTGTGGCAGCACACGACTGTGAATGCATTTGCTAACAGCATGACATAGCCTCCAGGACCTGTCCTGGGCTCATGACCATATTGGTTAGACCCTAGATGACTGGAAAACTGTGTACCAGTCAAACGCATCCCAATTTCCAATAGTAAGAGCTGATGGCAAGGTTATTGTGTGGCACACACCGCACAAAGCCATTGACCCAAGTTTTCGACAAGCCTCTGTGCTAGCTAGTAGTGGCTCCATAATGATGTGGGCTGTGTTTACATGGACCACTGAATGGAAATGGTTATGTTCGGCTACTTGGACACCTTTTGCATCCATTCATGGTCTTCATGTTCCCAAAAAAAAAAAAAAAAGAAAAAGAAAACAGTGCAGTTTTTATGGACGACAGTACGCCATGTCACCCGGCCACAATTATTTGTGACTTATTTGAAGAACATTCTGCAAAACTCGAGCAAATGCTTTGGCCACCCAGATTTCCCAACATGAATTCCATTGTACATTTACAGGACATAATTGAGGGGGTCATTTTGTGCCAAGATCCTACGCCAGCAAGACTCTCGCAATTGTGGGCAGCCATAGAGGCAGCGTGGCTCAGTATTTCTGCAGGGATCTTCTAATGACTTGTTGAGTCCATACTGCATCGAGTTGCTGCACCAGCCTGAGCAGGTGGTGGTCCAATGCGATATTAGGATGTATCCCAGGACTTTTGTTACCTCAGTGTACATTTAATAATTGAGTTATACATAACTTTGAATGCTGTAGGTTCTTTGGTTCTGGTTTATAGACAATGAGCATTAAGTTCGCAATTGCAGTAAAAAGTCTTGAATACTGGTACACTGATGTAAGTCTCTGAATATTAGTCATGTTTAGTAGTGCTGTGGTACGTTGAAGTATTGTCCTCACTGCGGTCTTCTGTACTAATGTGTGTGAGTCTATAGATGTACTGAGTCCAGTTGAAGCTTTGCATTATGGCTACTTAAAAAGATGTGCCTCCCCTAAATTGACTGCTGGAAGAGCGAGCTCGGCCAGCAGAGCATTGGCAGGAGGTTTTCAAAGTGCCATCTCCTGCATAGGTTTGAGTTAGCAGGGCGAGCCAGGTTCGGTCAAAGAAGATGCTATTGATACCGCACGCTGTACCCTCTGAACACCTTTCATCCTTTTGTGCAGCCACTATACCTGCCCCTTGCCATGACCGTGATAGTGTATATTTGGGTGCCTGTGTGGCTGCACATGTGAATGTATTTACCTTTACTAGAGAAAGATCAAGAGCTAGAAAGCTGGTGTGATTACTGTTTTCTGTTACGTGTGTCTGTGCATCGTGCATTGATCCAATGTAGGTTAGTGGGTGGTTGCCTTTGCCGTTGCCATACTCTACATATGTACAGAAGTGCATACATATTATATTACTGTTTACAAATATACTTATTGCAATATTTGAATCAGTATGTTATTGTTGCTTTAAAATATTGCTTTCAAGTTGTATGTATAATTGGTTCTTTGTTAAAAATAGTGAAACCATAATTCTGCATTTTGAGTATTGTCTCATTTTATTTTCTTAGACTTACCACAACAAGCTGGTATCATAGGAACTTCAGTGGCTATGCCAGTTGTATCATCCGTCCCTACTGTTTTTACTGGGCAGCAAGTTCAGCAAGCAGGTGTGTTGAGAAAATTTTCCGTTCTATATTTTTTCACTCTTATTTTGTTTCTATTTCTGCCTGATTTGTTATTTAGCTGCTGAATGAAAAACTCTACAACTCAGCATGCTGTTGGATAGACTACTTTCATTTGCTTGTCATTTTAAATAATTAAAGTTTAATGACTACAAGGACGATTCAAAGCTTTACTTGCTTCCATTACTTATATTGCTGTACTTAAGGATAGAATGTGTTTCAGGCAGAGGAGAAAGAGATTGATAAAAACATACACTGATGAGCCAGAACATTATCATCACCTGCTTAAACTGTGTTGGTCCGCCTTTGGAATGCAGTAGAGCAGTGCTTCTGTATGGTATGGATTTAACAAGTCATTGCTGAGTTTCCGGAAGTATGTGGCATCAGATGGCTACACATAGGTCGCACAATTCCAAGATGGAATGTAACAATATATGAAAAGGATAGTTGCTACTCACCCTATAGCAGAAATGCTGAGTCACATAAAGGCACAACAAAAAGACTGTCATAAAGTTAGCTTTCAAACAAGGCCTTTGTCAAAAGTAGACAACTCACACACACACACACACACACACACACACACACACACACACACACACACACACTCGTGCAAGTGCAACTAACAAACACATGACCACAGTCTCTGCCAGCTAGAGCCGGCTCTAGTGTGTTATTTGCATTTGTGTGAATGTGTGCATGTGAGTATGTGGTCTACTTTTGACAAAAGACTTGTTGGCTAAAACGTAACTTCCCGACAGTCATTTTGTTGTGCATTTCTGCGAGTCAGCATCTCTGCTATATGGTGAGGAGCAACTATCCTTTTCATATATCGTCATACAATTCCTGATAGGTATGGGTCGGTGGGTGCGAACTCCGTGCCTGGTAGCACCTGATGTGTATTCCATCACATTTAGCTCAGGTGAATTTGATAACCCAAGACATTCATGTGTCTTCACTATTGTACTTCTGAAATCAATGTAGCGTGGACCTGGCCTTGTGTCATGGACAGATATCCTGCTGAAAGATGCCATTTCTGTCAGAGAAGACATTAAGTACGAAGGGATGCAATAATTTTATTGTAGCCCACTGTTGTTAGTGTATCTTGGATTACTACCAGAGATCACAAGGAAATCCAGGCAAATGTCATCCATAGAATAACATTGCCCCTGCTGGTCTGCGTCCATGGCATGGTGCACTTTTCGATTAGCCTTTTGTACCTAGACACAACCATTGACATGATGTAAGTAATTCAACTGAGCAAGCAACATGATTTCATTGTACCATGGACCAGTTATCCTATGTCCACTGCAGTCGTAATTAACAGTGTCTTTGGGTCAATATGGGAACATTGGGCATCTACGGAAGAGGTAGAAGGATAGTGAAACTACCACTTTGTACTAAATGGTTGGACATCCATGACTTCGCAGAATGTGGGATTCAGCGGCTTGTCTGTTCTGTTAAGTAGAGTAGATTGTTCTGTGCGGCATTTCTGCCGAAAAAGCCAAACTGGTGCACGCACAAGTGTTTCGGAGTATACTGTTCACTGTACATCGTTCAACATGGAGGTCCACAGCAGACCATCCCGATGTGTTGACATGTTGACCCAACAGCATGGTCAGTTACGATTTCAGTGGGCATGGGTCCATCGAGATTCAACTATTGATCAATGGAAATGTGTCGGCTCTTTGGGTGATCACATTTTTGGTACACCAGGTCGATGGTAGTCTTCATAAATGCCATCAAAATGGTGCAAGGTGGCTTGAAACATGTTGTATGCCACGGACGTAGGTTGGTGGGAACGGAATTATGCTATGGGAGGACATTCTCCTGCACTTGCATGGTAACTGTTGTAGTTGTGAAAGACACACTCCCATCTGCGAACCACTTGCATCCCCTAATGCTTGATGTCTTCTCTGACAGGGAAGTCATCTTTCAGCAGTATAATTGTCTCAGAGCCAGAACTGTGATACAGTGGTTTTAGGTGTGGTACAGTGAACTCACTTTGATGTCTCAGCAACCAAATTTGACTGATGTAAATACTACAGAACCCTTCTTGGTCGCTATTGGGCGCCATCACCATATAAGCAAATCAGTGGCCCTTTATTCATGTGAATTACATGACCTGAGCATACCTCCACATACCTACCAACAGACTGTTGGATCCCTAATATGCAGAATCAGTGATGTATTTCATTCCATAGACAGACAAACAAGCTATTAAGCAGGTGGTCATAATGTTTTGACTCATCAGTGTAGGTTTTGTGTGTGTGTGTGTGTGTGTGTGTGTGTGTGTGTGTGTGTGTGTGTGTGTGTTTCGACATTTAGATGTTAATTATGAATTTTGTTCGTTGGATATATTATTGAGCTGCCATGTACAAGCACAAAAGGTGGACTTACTATTGAGAAGCATCTTCATAAGTTACAAACAAAAAGCAAAATTGAGCATCAGTGGATCAAAGTAAGGCCAGTTGAACACAGCCATCCTTTCCTGGAGCTCGTGAAGTATTTCCCACTTAAAAGAAATACTTTCACAAATTACTAAGAAAAATAGTGAGAGCTTTGTTGTAGTTGCTATTTTTCCATGTTGTTGTTGTGGTCTTCAGTCCTGAGGCTGGTTTGATGCAGCTCTCCATGCTACTCTATCCTGTGCAAGCTTCTTCATCTCCCAGTAACTACTGCAACCTACATCCTTTTGAATCTGCTTAGTGTATTCATCTCTTGGTCTCCCTCTACGATTTTTACCCTCCACCCTGCTCTCCAATACTAAATTGGTGATCCCTTGATGCCTCAGAACACGTCCTACCAACTGATCCCTTCTTCTAGTCAAGTTGTGCCACAAACTTCTCTTCTCCCCAATCTTGTTCAATACCTCCTCATTAGTTATGTGATCTACCCATCTAATTTTCAGCATTCTTCTGTAGCACCACATTTCGAAAGCTATTCTCTTCTTTTCCAAACTATTTATCGTCCATGTCTCACTTCCATACATGGCTACACTCCGTACAAATACTTTCAGAAATGACTTCCTGACACTTAGATCTATAAACGATCTTAACAAATTTCTCTTCTTCAGAAATGCTTTTTTTTGCCATTGCCAGTCTACATTTTATATCTTCTTTACTTCGACCATCATCAGTTATTTTGCTCCCCAAATAGCAAAACTCCTTTACTACTTTAAGTGTGTCATTTCCTAATCTAATTCCCTCAGCATCACCCAACTTAATTCGACTACATTCCATTATCCTTGTTTTGCTTTTGTTGATGTTCATCTTATATCCTCCTTTCAAGACACTGTTCATTCCGTTCAACTGCTCTTCCAAGTCCTTTGCTGTCTCTGAAAGAATTACAATGTCATCGGCAAACCTCAAAGTTTTTATTACTTCTCCATGGATTTTAATACCTACTCCAAATTTTTCTTCGGTTTCCTTCACTGCTTGCTCAATATAAAGGTTGAATAACATCGGGGAAAGGTTACAACCCTGTCTCACTCCCTTCCCAACCACTACTTCCCTTTCATGTCCCTCGACTCTTATAACTGCCATCTGGTTTCTGTACAAATTGTAGATAGCCTTTCGCTCCCTGTATTTTGCCCCTGCCAACTTCAGAATTTGAAAGAGAGTATTCCAGTCAACATTGTCAAACACTTCCTCTAAGTCTACAAATGCTAGAAACGTAGGTTTGCCTTTCCTTAATGTTTCTTCTAAGATAAGTCGTATAGTCAGTATTGCCTCACATGTTCCAATATTTCTATGGAATCCAAACTGATCTTCCCCAAGGTTGGCTTCTACTAGTTTTTCCATTTGTCTGTAAAGAATTCGCGTTAGTATTTTGCAGCTGTGGCTTATTAAACTGATAGTTCGGTAATTTTCACATCTGTCAACACCTGCTTTCTTTGGGATTGGAATTATTATATTCTTCTTGAAGTCTGAGGGTATTTCGCCTGTCTCATACATCTTGCTCACCAGATGGTAGTGTTTTGTCAGGACTGGCTCTCCCAAGGCCTGCAGTAGTTCTAATGGAATGTTGTCTACTCCCGGGGCCTTGTTTCGACTCATGTCTTTCAGTGCTCTGTCAAACTCTTCACGCCGTATTGTATCTCCCATTTCATCTTCGTCTACATCCTCTTCCATTTCCAGAATATTGTCCTCAAGTACGTCGCCCTTGTATAGACCCTCTATATACTCCTTCCACCTTTCTGCTTTCCCTTCTTTGCTTAGAACTGGGTTTCCCTCTAGGCTCTTGATATTCATACAAGTGGTTCTCTTTTCTCCAACGGTCTCTCTAATTTTCCTGTAGGCAGTATCTATCTTACCCCTAGTGAGATAAGCCTCTAAATCCTTACATTTGTCCTCTAGCCATCCCTGCTTAGCCATTTTTCACTTCCTGTCAATCTCATTTTTGAGACGTTTGTATTCCTTTTTGCCTGCTTCATTTACTGCATTTTTATATTTTCTCCTTTCATCAATTAAATTCAATACTTCTTCTGTTACCCGAGGAGTTCTACTAGCCTTTGTCTTTTTACCTACTTCATCCTCTGCTGCCTTCACCACCTCATCCCTCAAAGCTACCCATTCTTCTTCTACTCTATTTCTTTCCCCCATTCTTGTCAATCGTTCCCTTATGCTCTCCCTGAAACTCTGTACAACCTCTGGTTATTCAGTTTATCCAGGTCCCATCTCCTTAAATTCCCACCTTTTTGCAGTTTCTTCAGTTTTAATCTACAGTTCATAACCAATAGATTGTGGTCAGAGTCCACATCTGCCCCTGGAAATGTCTTACAATTTAAAATCTGGTTCCTAAATCTCTGTCTTATGATTACATAATCTATCTGAAACCTGTCAGTATCTCCAGGCTTCTTCCATGTATACAACCTTCTTTTATGATTCTTGAACCAAGTGTTAGCTATGATTAAGTTGTGCTATGTTTCCATAGTATATGTATTATTCATTTGTCTTCATCCTTTTATAGAGAAGTCACATTACCGTACTACCAGAGTCTAAGAAACTAATTGTACATGAAGCTTTGAAACAAGTTTCATGAAATAGACTCTACAGGAGTAGTAATTTACATACAACAGTGATCTAGTGCACCAGTTTCACTGTATCTCCTTGACATAAATAGCGTGGGCGGTCGCAGAGGGTGGGCTTACTGGTAGTTGGGAGCTCCAACGTCAGGCGCGTAATGGACCCCCTTAGAGATATGGCAGCAAGAGAGGGGAAGAAAACCAGTATGCACTCCATGTGCATACCGGGGGGAGTCATTCCAGATGTGGAAAGGGTCCTTCTGGATGCCATGAAGGGTACAGGGTGCACCCATCTGCAGGTGGTCGCCCATGTTGGCACCAATGATATGTGTCGCTATGGATCAGAGGAAATCCTCTCTGGCTTCCGGCGGCTATCTGATTTGGTGAAGACTGCCAGTCTCGCTAGCGGGATGAAAGCAGAGCTCACCATCTGCAACATTGTCAACGGGACTGACTGCGGACCTTTGGTACAGAGCCGAGTGGAGGGTCTGAATCAGAGGCTGAGACGGTTCTGCGACCGTGTGGGCTGCAGATTCCTCGACTTTCACCATAGGGTGGTGGGGTTTTGGGTTCCGCTGGATAGGTCAGGAGTCCACTACACGCAACAAGCGGCTACACGGGTAGCAGGGGTTGTGTGTCGTGGACTGGGCGGTTTTTTAGTTTAGATGGCCTCGGGCAAGTACAGAAAGCGCAGCAGCCTCAAAGGGTGCGGGGCAAAGTCAGGACATGCGGGGTCCAAGCAGCAATCGGTATTGTAATTGTAAACTGTCGAAGCTGCATTGGTAAAGTACCGGAACTTCAAGCGCTGATAGAAAGCACCGAAGCTGAAATCGTTATAGGTACAGAAAGCTGGCTGAAGCCAGAGATAAATTCTGCTGAAATTTTTACAAAGGCATAGACGGTGTTTAGAAAGGATAGATTGCATGCAACTGGCGGTGGAGTGTTTGTCGCTGTTAGTCGTAGTTTATCCTGTAGTGAAATAGAAGTCGATAGTTCCTGTGAATTATTATGGGTGGAGGTTACACTCAACAACCGAGCTAGGTTAATAGTTGGCTGCTTTTACCGACCGCCCGACTCAGCAGTATTAGTGGCAGAACAACTGAGAGAAAATTTGGAATACATTTCACATAAATTTTCTCAGCATGTTATAGTCTTAGGTGGAGATTTCAATTTACCAGATATAGACTAGGACACTCAGATGTTTAGGATGGGTGGTAGGGACAGAGCATCGAGTGACATTATACTGAGTGCACTATCTGAAAATTACCTCAAGCAATTAAACAGAGAACCGACTTGTGGAGATAACATCTTGGACCTACTGATAACAAACAGACCCGAACTTTTCGACTCTGTAAGTGCAGAACAGGGAATCAGTGATCACAAGGCCATTGCAGCATCCCTGAATATGGAATTTAATAGGAATATAAAAAAAGGGAGGAAGGTTTATCTGTTTAGCAAGAGTAATAGAAGGCAGATTTCAGACTACTTAACAGATCAGAACGAAAATTTCTGGTGTGACACTGACAATGTTGAGTGTTTATGGAAAAAGTTCAAGGCAATCGTAAAATGCATTTTAGACAGGTACGTGCCGAGTAAAACTGTGAGGGACGGGAAAAACCCACCGTGGTTCAACAACAAAGTTAGGAAACTACTGCGAAAGCAAAGAGAGCTTCACTGCAAGTTTAAATGCAGCCAAAACCTCTCAGACAAACAGAAGCTAAACTATGTCAAAGTTAGCGTAAGGAGGGCTATGCGTGAAGCGTTCAGTGAATTCGAAAGTAAAATTCTATGTACCGACTTGACAGAAAATCCTAGGAAGTTCTGGTCTTACGTTAAATCAGTAAGTGGCTTGAAACAGAATATCCAGACACTCTGGGATGATGATGGCATTGAAACAGAGGATGACACGCTTAAAGCTGAAATACTAAACACCTTTTTCCAAAGCTGTTTCACAGAGGAAGATTACACTGCAGTTCCTTATCTAAATCCTCGCACAAACGAAAAAAATGGCTGACATCGAAATAAGTGTCCAAGGAATAGAAAAGCAACTGGAATCACTCAACAGAGGAAAGTCCACTGGACCTGACGGGATACCAATACGATTCTACACAGAGTACGCGAAAGGACTTGCCCCCCTTCTAGCAGCCGTGTACCGCAAGTCCCTAGAGGAACGGAAGGTTCCAAATGATTGGAAAAGAGCACAGGTAGTCCCAGTCTTCAAGAAGGGTCGTCGAGCAGATGCGCAAAACTATAGACCTATATCTCTGACGTCGATCTGTTGTAGAATTTTAGAACATGTTTTTTGCTCGCGTATCATGTCGTTTTTGGAAACCCAGAATCTACTCTGTAGGTATCAACATGGATTCCGGAAACAGCGATCGTGTGAGACCCAACTCGCTTTATTTGTTCATGAGTCCCAGAAAATATTAGATACAGGCTCTCAGGTAGATGCTATTTTCCTTGACTTCCGGAAGGCGTTCGATACAGTTCCGCACTGTCGCCTGATAAACAAAGTAAGAGCCTACGGAATATCAGACCAGCTGTGTGGCTGGATTGAAGAGTTTTTAGCAAACAGAACACAGCATTTTGTTATCAATGGGGAGACGTCTACAGATGTTGGAGTGACCTCTGGCGTGCCACAGGGGAGTGTTATGGGACCATTGCTTTTCACAATATATATATAAATGACCTAGTAGATAGTGTCGGAAGTTCCATGCGGCTTTTCGCGGACGATGCTGTAGTATATCGAGAAGTTGCAGCATTAGAAAATTGTAGCGAAATGCAGGAAGATCTGCAGCGGATAGGCACTTGGTGCAGGGAGTGGCAACTGACCCTTAACATAGACAAATGTAATGTATTGCGAATACATAGCAAGAAGGATCCTTTATTGTATGATTATATGATAACGGAACAAACACTGGTAGCAGTTACTTCTGTAAAATATCTGGGAGTATGCATGCGGAACGATTTGAAGTGGAATGATCATATAAAATTAATTGTTGGTAAGGCAGGTGCCGGGTTGGTGGTGGTGGTGGTGGTGGTGGTGGTGGTGGTGGTGGTTAGTGTTTAACGTCCCGTCGACAACGAGGTCATTAGAGACGGAGCTCATGCTCGGGTTAGGGAAGGATTGGGAAGGAAATCGGCCGTGCCCTTTCAAAGGAACCATCCCGGCATTTGCCTGAAGCGATTTAGGGAAATCACGGAAAACCTAAATCAGGATGGCTGGAGACTGGATTGAACCGTCGTACTCCCGAATGCGAGTCCAGTGTGCTAACCACTGCGCCACCTCGCTCGGTGGTGGTGCCAGGTTGAGATTCATTGGGAGAGTCCTTAGAAAATGTAAACCCATCAACAAAGGAGGTGGCTTACAAAACACTCATTCAAGCTATACTTGAGTATTGCTCATCAGTGTGGGATCCATACCAGATCGGGTTGACGGAGGAGATAGAGAAGATCCAAAGAAGAGCGGCGCGTTTCGTCACAGGGTTATGTGGTAACCGTGATAGCATTACGGAGATGTTTAGCAAACTCAAGTGACAGACTCTGCAAGAGAGGCGCTCTGCATCGCAGTGTAGCTTGCTCGCCAGGTTTCGAGAGGGTGCATTTCTGGATGAGGTATCAAATATATTGCTTCCCCCTACTTATACCTACCGTGGAGATCACGAATGTAAAATTACAGAGATTCGAGCGCTTACGGAGGCTTTCAGACAGTCGTTCTTCCCGCGAACCATACGCAACTGGTACAGAAAAGGGAGGTAATGACCGTGGCACGTAAAGTGCCCTCCGCCATACACCGTTGGGTGGCTTGCGGAGTATAAATGTAGATGTAGATGTAGATGTGTAGCGACACTTCCAAATTATAAAATGAGCCATATCCTAGATAACTGCAATCACACTTATGCAGTGAAATGGTCTATTCTGCAACACATTAAACAGAATACTTTAATGAGTTATCTAAACAATCCACTCAATTATAAACATATTTGATCATTTCTTAATATATTGAGGCTTGTACGTATAAAACATATACATGGTGTTTCAAAAAGGACTTTACAACTTTAAAAATTCGTATAAATTTATTGAAAGAAGATATAAAGCTGTGTTTAGTGTTACTTTGTAGGGAAACACATCAAGTTTTTTTTACCTTAAACTAAAGATGTTGCTTGTGTTACCCTGCACACATGCCATCGGAAGTCAGTTTCTTCCCAAACTCACTGTAGCATTGCAGGTGTACCTTGTCATTGGCAGTGTAACTTCTTGCTCTAAGTTCAGGTAAAGAAGCTGGCAAAGGAGGTACAAACATGATATCCTTGATGAATCCCCATAAAAAAGTCGAATGTTGTCAGGTCTGGGGAAAGTGGGGGCCATGCAATTGGCATATCATGGCCAATACATTGACCTGGAAAGCGGTCACTGGGAAAATCCCGGACAGCCAGGTAATGGGGTGGTGCACCATCTTGCATGAAGTAAACATTTCATTCTTTGTCATCCTTGTCAATCAAAAATTGTTGTAACATATCCATGTACACTATCCCACTGATGTTTCTCTCATCGAAAAGAAAAGGGCTGTACACTTTGTTCTTGCTCAGTTCACAAAAAGTGTTCAGTTTAGGGCTATCACGAACCTGTTGCAATGTTTGATGTGGATTTTCACTGCTCCAAATTGTACAGTTGTGTGCTAACCTTGCAACTTAAGTGAAAAGTTAACTCATCAGAAAAGATGATTTTGTCCAAGAAATGTTCAGTCTCATGTAATCGATTTGCCATATCCGCAAACAAGTTCTTGCGAGCAATTTTATTAGTGTCTTTTATTGCTTGTACGATCATCAATCTGTATGGTTTCAAATGCAAATGGTTTCTCAGCACAAGCCGAACTGTCATATGTTGGGTTTGCAGTTTGCGAGATGCATGCCGGGTTGGTTTCATAGGGCTGTTGGCAAAACGTTGTCTCACTCACTCAATGACACCGTCAGATGTGCTTAGACAACCTGCATTTTTCCCATGTCTTATCGAGCACCCTGTTTCTATAAAACGTTTATGCCACTCAAAAATTGTAGGCCTACTAGGAGGGTCTTTAATGTACTTGGTACAGAAATTATGCTGAACTGTTGTCGCTGACTTCGATTCTTGAAACCAAAACACACAACTTGCACGCTTGGGTCCAGTGAAGGCAGCCATCTTAACTGAACTGCAGCTAGCACTCCTTACAGTGCAGTTCGGCACTAGTGAACTACGGAAGACACAACTTGATGTATTTGCCTACAAATTGACAGTACACTCACCTCTGTAGGTACTATGAATTAATTTACATGAATTTTTTCAAAGTTGTGAATGCCTTTTTGAAACATCTTGTATTGTTGGTCTATAACTAAAAAGGAACTACTGAGCTGACTTGCAAGAGACTAACAGCCTTTGTCATTTGGTAATAAATAATTTTGAAACTTGTTGGGAGATGAATTTTTTTTTTCCCGAAAGCAATTTTAACACCTGTATGTCTATCATTGCAGCAGTTTATCTTCCAATGATTAAAAGCGTGAAACTACAATTGAAGAAATGCTGAGACAGAGGGAATTAACATAAATAAAGGCCAGGTGGGTGGTGAGAACCAATGACATGTTGTAGTGCTAGTTACCACCTGCGCGGTTCTGAGAAATTGGTGTCTGGGGGAAGAATCCAAATGGTGCGTGTGGTGAAACAGGCACAGAGATGACTTCTGAAATTTTCCTGGTGTATTTCTTCCTCCAGTAATTTTTGAGGTTGCAGCCGGGTCCCATTAACATTCTGCCACAATATTTTGGCCCAGAGACATCCGGCCATCCTCAGGTGAGTAGACAAAATGCTGAAGAGACCTGATGCAGTCATGGTATTTATAGCGAATTTCATGCACGCGAATTGTTCTGGCAATGTATGGCACATGCGATAGGAGGTGACATGCACAAGGCACCGAAGTTATGTGTGCTGCCCTCAGTCGTGAAGTAAGCACAAACTAATCACTGAGTATCGACTGAGCACGTCGATTCCGTTGTGACTGCATAATTTTAATAATAGGATTCCAATTTTTATCAAGCTGAAAGTGGTTGTCACGGTTCATTAAATTATTGGCAAGATGTATTTCCACGTTTTCTTTAATTACAGAGTCCCAGAAGCTGGAAATCGGTGCTAAAATTTTGGTATTATCGTATTCCATTGGATGTCCTATGGAAATGCAATGTTCTGCCCCTGGTGATTTTAAAGGTTGCCACAGGCAGGTGTGTCTTTCATGTTCTACACAGCGTTGCTGAACCTTTCATGTCATCTGACCTATATATGCAGAGCCAAACTCACAGGGAATTGTAAATCGTCTATAATGGATCCAACTAAGGCTCTGCTCTTTGCTGGTGGATGAAAGATGCCATTGATATTATGCTTCCTAAGCAATCAGTCTATTTTAGAACACGTTCCCAGCATACAGAAGGAATGCAGTAGATTTATAGTCATCAGTCTCCTCAGAGCGTTACTTCTTGTTATTATAATTGTGCATGGCATTCTGTATTTGACGCGAAGTATAGCCATTCTCTTTAGAAACCTTTTCCAAATGCATTAATTCTTTATGAAGGCCATCAGCATCCGAAATTACATGCTCCTAATGAATTAAAGTACTGAGAACATCGGCAGTTTGAACATACTCTCTCCTCAACTTATTTTTTATTTAATAACGAATTTTTTGAACAAACTGATGGTGTTGCCATGGGGAGTCCCTTGTCTCCTGTGGTGGTCAATCTTTTTATGGAAGACTTTGAGGAGAAAGCTCTTGAGTCCGCCGTCTTAAAGCCTATTGTTTTCTGGCAGTACGTAGATGATACTTTTGTTGTATGACCTCATGGCAGACAAGAAGTGTAGAAGTTCCTTTGTCATTTAAACACTTTACATGAGAACATCAAGTTTACTATGGAAATTGAGAAAGATGGGACTTTACCCTTTGTAGACGTGTTAGTATGCCATAAGAATGATGGGTCTTTGGGACATTCGGTGTACAGAAAACCCACACATACAGATCTATATCTTCAGGTGTCCAGCTGCCATCACCCCATACAAACTGCCAGTGTTCTCAGTACTTTAATTCATCGGTCACATGTAATTTTGGATACTGATAGCCTTCATGAAGAATTATCTGGAAAAGGTTTTTAAAGAGAATGGCTATACTTCGCCTCAAATACGGAAGGCCATGCACAATTATAATAACAAGAAGCAACACTCTAAGGAGACTGATGACAACTATAAATGAACTCTGTGTTCCTTCCATATGCCAGGAACGTGTCTTCTAAATAGGCAAATTGCTTAGGAAGAATAGTATCAATGTCATCATCTGTCCACCATCAAAGAGCAGGGCCTTAGTTGGATCTATTAAAGATGATTTGCAATTGAGGAAGGCGGGTGTTTATAAAATTCCCTGTGAGTGTGGCTCTGCATATATAGGTCAGACGACACGAACAGTTCAGCAACGCTGTGTAGAACACGAAAGACACACTCATCTGCGGCAACCTTTAAAATCAGCAGTGGCAGAACATTGCATTTCCATGGGACATTCAGTGGCATACAATAATACAAAAATTTTGAGTACCAGTTTCCAGCTTCTGGGACTCTGTGATTAAAGAATCCGTGGAAATACTACATCTTGCCAATAATTTAATGAGTTGTGAGAACCGCTTTCAGCTTGATAAAAATTGGAATCCTATTATTAAAATTATGCAGTCACAACGGAATTAGCATGCTCAGTCAATACTCAGCGATTAGTTTGTCCTTAGTTCACTACTGAGGGCAGCACACACAACTTGGGTGCCTCGCGCATGCCACCTCGTAAGGCGTGCTGTAAACTGCCAGTACGATTCGCATGCGTGGAATATGCTATAAGTACCATGACTGCATCAAGTCTCTTCAGTACTTTGTTTACTCACTTAAGGATGGCCAGAATGTTGATGGGATCCGGCTGCGAACCCGAAAATTACTGGAAGGCACCGAAATCATGACTGTCATGTTGTACAGCATGCTTTGCAACAGGATATTGTGTATGCACCCTCTGCCTATTCCCATTCATCCTGAAGTGATAACTGGGTGGTAGTCATACTACTCTAAAAGGCTGAACATGTTTATTTTTGCATGCCTACCACCCAGTTATCAATCAGGATGAATGGACGTAGGCATAGGGTGTATAAAGGCAACACATGATATCCTGTTGCTAAGCATGCTGTACAGCATGACAGTCATGTTTTTGGTGCCTGTTTCACCACACTTGCCATCTGGATTCTACCCTCAGACACAAGCTTCTCAGAACTCTGTAGATGGGAAGTAGCACTACAACACGTCCTTGGTTCTCGCCGCCCACCTGGCCTTAATTTATGTTAAGTCTTTCCATCACAGCATTTCTTCACAGTAACTACTTCTTTCTTCACACCATTTTAGTTTTCTACCTCTTCCATTTTTTGCCTCATCTATTTTTTGCCATCCCACCCCCCACCTTTGTTACATACAATTCACTTAACTTTTCACTCTTATTAACTCATGCATGATGTTCTAGTAGTAATCTCTGTCTTGCATATTACCCTGTCTTCCACCTTTAAGCTCTCAGGTTTTCAAATCTCATCTGCTGCAGTCCCAAACAATTGGTCTTTCCTTCTCAGCCCGTCTGTAGGTCTCCCTTAACCCGGGGCTCTGGGTGACTTTTCTGAACTATTCCCCTTTCCTTAAACCTCTCCAGTCCTTTTCCTTCACCTGTCTTCCTTCCACTTCAACTCTTCTGCCAGAAGAAGGAGCCACTGGTTCCAAAATCTTAAATCTTGTAAAAGTTAAATTCTTTGTGTGTGTGTGTGTGTGTGTGTGTGTTTTTTTTTTTTTTTTTTTTTATCCCCCTGCCACCACTTGGTGAGTAGATGTTTTGTCTATCCATTTACATTGTATTGATTACACTGTATTGATTATTTTTGTTGTTATAATTATTTATTTAGTTTTTATGGTGACCCAGCTCTGATTGATATAGGAAGTCATGACTGTCAGTACTCCAAACAATATTCTGCACACAGTAAAGAAGCCTGCTTTCGCTAACTCGAAGTGAAATAGCAGCCTGAAAGTGAAGCATTTAGGGCATGCTGCTGGATGAGACAAAGATCAGTGTTCATCGTGGTCTATAGTTAAGCACGTTTGTTTCAGTTGAAGGGCTGAAAGCAGTGAACGGTGGTTGCTGTGTTTTTGATCTTGGCCGCAACTCAAGCTTCCAAAAATGTTAGATAATGTTCAGATCTTTTTGGGTAGGCCACTCCAAAGATTCCACTTCACTTTCTTCAAAGCATGAAGCTGCTGAAAAAAGTATTATTACACATATGACATTATACTGTTTACCTCAAGTGCAGGTAAAGTTGAACATTGAATGGAAGGGCTTAATAGAGCGACTTTGAAACAAGTCATTAAAATATAGGACAATACGCCTGAGGTGATAACTAACACAGTGAAAAGAAAATTGGACAAATCAACATTGAATTTATATAATCAGTTGACGAGCTCCGGTGTTTAGAACAGATGAAGGTGTCTGGATGGACAGAAATAGAAATAAACAGAAGAGTAAAAGTGGTCTGAAATGCTTTTAGAAAATTAAATAGGATTTTTAGCATTAACCTTATGATGTGCATAAATAGGAAACCTTACAGTGTACATTATCAGTTTTCGCTTATGGCACCGAGACATGGAGATTTCATGTGAAAACCATTTAAAATTTATAGTTTGCTCAGTTAACAGTGGAAAAATGCAAATTGAAATTGCTAGGACAGAAGGAGAACAAAGAAATTGCTCAGGGAACATTCTCCTTTCCTTTCTTGACCATTTCCGTATCAGTCTTCACAACAGTCTATATGTTTATATTCAGAGCTGCAGCAATTTGTAGATTACCTTGTTAATCGTGGCAGTGAGCCACCGTTAAGGTTTTCACTCTCAACCTTGGCACATAACACACAAAGCATTTCTCTCAGCTGACGTCATACAGTGGTACCCTAGCCAAGAGAATGACATCGAACTTTCCACTTACAACAATCAAAAAGCTTGCTTCAGACATGGTTCAGCACCACACAAGTAAAGCAAAAATTCTGGCAATAAAAAAAAAAAAATAAAAAAAAAATAAAATAAAAACAAAGAAAACAGAATCACAGGGTGCAATGAATAATCATACAGAACAACAAGCTGTCTGAAACAGAAGCAAGTGAGAAGTGTTTTGGTGGTGGGGTTAATGTATAAGGGACATTCAAAAAGAAACGAGCCAGAGAAATATTTACAGAAACCAGTACCTGTATGTTAGAAGTATTGACCCTGGCTGTTGAGACACTTGTCCCACTGTGACACAAGGTAGCGAATGGCTGGCTCATAAAATTCCCGGGGCTGTGATATTAACCAGTTCTGCACGCACAGCTGGAAGTTGGCATCCAAGGTGAATCATTTGCCACCACTCATGCCAGGAACGCATTCCCTTCCTGAGTAAAGTGCTGCAGATGAGCAAGACAGTGGGCCATTCGACATGCTTCCTGGTGTGGTTGAAGACCAGGGGGCACCCTTTGGGCACACACTTTGCACATGTGCATTTGCTCCTTCATGATGGTGTGAACACTACCGACACTCAACCCGACCATGCCGGCTACGGCTTTCGCTGTCAATCAGTGGTCCTGGGTAATGAGTGCTCCAGATTGTGCATCACTGGCTAATGACACCCATCCTTCCCGCAAGCGCTTGTGCTATGCCTTGACCCTTGCAAGGGACATGCAGTATTCGCCATACACTTGCGACATTCGTCGATGAATGTCCATTCCTCCTACTCCTTCCGCTGTCAGAAAATCAGCAACACCTCTTTGCTCTTCTTTTGACGCCTCTATGTCACTGTTTGCAATGTGACTGGCAGTGTTGGACAATTGATGCTTGCTGCTGCTAGCTGTGTATAGTCAAGAGACGTGCACACATGCCCTCTAGTGACGGGCTGTGGACTTCCACTTTCTGGTAGGAACCAAACCTCGTTACACACGCCACTATATTACCATCCTGTCACTGGTTTGCGCATTCCATTTCTTTTTGAATGCCCCATATAATTATTAAACATGGTGGTTACTGCAGCTACATGTCTCGTGGGAATGGCAGAATGCTTGTTGTGCCTCCCCCTTGGACCTCACTTCACTACTTGATACATAGCTGCCAGTCTTAAAGTGATTTGAGCAGATTATAGTAATTTGATGTGTGGAATTTGTCTGCAGCCTTCATGTAAGTATTAAAGATGTAATCTCCACGTAACAGCTGTAAATACAGGGTGATTCAAAAAGAATACCACAACTTTAGGAATTTAAAACTCTGCAACGACAAAAAGCAGAGCTAAGCATTATCTGTCGGCGAATTAAGGGAGCTATAAAGTTTCATTTAGTTGTACATTTGTTCGCTTGAGGCGCTGTTGACTAGGCGTCAGCGTCACCTTTCTTCGGAGGTGCTACTGTAACTGGACTACAGTATCTGGAGATGTTAGAAAATTGGCTGTTCCCTCAGCTCGAACAAGAAGCACAACAATTCATATTTCAGCAGGATGGAGCGCCACCACATTGGCACTTATCTGTCCGTAACTACCTGAATGTCAACTGCCCGAGGCGATGGATCGGCCGCCAGGCAGCTCGTGACAGAGCACTTCATCACTGGCCTCCAAGAAGCCCTGATCTTACCCCGTGCGATTTTTTCTTATGGGGGTATGTTAAGGATATGGTGTTTCGGCCACCTCTCCCAGCCACCATTGATGATATGAAACGAGAAATAACAGCAGCTATCCAAACTGTTACGCCTGATATGCTACAGAGAGTGTGGAACGAGTTGGAGTATCGGGTTGATATTGCTCGAGTGTCTGGAGGGGGCCATATTGAACATCTCTGAACTTGTTTTTGAGTGAAAAAAAACCTTTTTAAATACTCTTTGTAATGATGTATAACAGAAGGTTATATTATGTTTCTTTCATTAAATACACATTTTTAAAGTTGTGGTATTCTTTTTGAATCACCCTGTATTTTTATTCATTGTGATTACAGTTTCAGGTGTTGCTCATTTTTAAGCAGAAATCACAAATGGCGGACATTCAAAACTGCAATAGCAATACATAACAGCTTTGGCAGTTATAAGTGGAAACTACTATATTTAAGAAAAAAGTAACAAAAATAGTGGAGTGTTCCGATTACGGTTTAACGTGAGAGACATATTTTAGAATGTGAAAGAATTATCTGCATTGAGCAGTGTTACAGCATGAACTGTGACGTTATCTCATTTGAAAATTAATATCCAAATAACTACCCATTTCCTGTTGCAGGTGACATCTATTCCTATTTTTTTTTTCTCCATTATTGAAATTAAAGCTGAAGTTAATTTTTGGGAAATATTTTAACATTTTTTAATGCCTTTTGAGAAGTTTGCAAGAAATATGACTTTTTGCATGAATATATCTTTTGTGCAGTTGGACAGTTGAGTGGTCCACCTCCTCCAATAATGGGTGTGCCACCACCACACTTAAACCAGCAGATGATTCAGTCACAGCAACAGCAGCATATGTTGTCACAACAGCAGCAACCTCCACCAACATCACAACCACAGCAGCAACAACCACATCCACAACCTCATTTACCACCAGTTCAAGTGCAACTTCCTCCACCTGGCCTACATATTCCGACACATCAAGGTCCACTTGTCCCGCCCCAACAGCATACCACGCAGCAGCAGCAGCAGCAGCAACATCTACAGGTATGATTTTGTTGTGTTGCATAAAAGAAGATAGTCATTTCATGAATAGAGAGCAGAAAGTAGATTGAAAGTTTTGTTATTTATACAAGATAAAATTCATTTGTACTCACTTTCATTTCTTCCCTATAAAGTGGAATCCAGATTATCTTATCTAGTAAACATCACATTTACACTTAGGTGTAGTTTACACGGAGATACTATGTTGTGAAACTTAAGTTTCTAACCTTCTGGGTGGCAAAATATGTAAAATTAGGGATATACATATATAAAGGATTGGTGTGAACAATTAACACTAGCTTTCAAGCTCTTGCTCTTTTTATAGTAGGCGCGCGCGCGCACACACACACACACACACACACACACACACACACACACACACACACACACACACACAGTTTTGAGATCTTCTAACTTTTTTTACAGAAAACTGTCAGTCAGCATTTCCGTAAATGTGACATGAAGTGTGGGTCACTGACAAACTGGTTGGTTTATGGACAGTTACGGTATGCACAAGTGCTTGATGGACATTGATTACAATCATTGTGAGAATAAAGTGTGATTCATTGTTGTATTTGAGACACTTCTTTGTAATATTAACATTGAAGAATTCATGATGTTGGTGTTACCAAGAAAAATATATCCTGGAACAAATAATATAATTGATAAAGATCCCTGCCTGCAATTTGAAAATGCTTGGCGCTGAGGGATGAAGTAGTGAAGGCAGCAGAGGATCAAGTAGGTAAAAAGACGAGGGCTAGTAGAAATCCTTGGGTAACAGAAGAAATATTGAATTTAATTGATGAAAGGAGAAAATATAAAAATGCAGTAAATGAAGCAGGCAAAAAGGAATACAAACGTCTCAAAAATGAGATCGACAGGAAGTGCAAAATGGCTAAGCAGGGATGGCTAGAGGACAAATGTAAGGATGTAGAGGCTTATTTCACTAGGGGTAAGATAGATACTGCCTACAGGAAAATTAGAGAGACCGTTGGAGAAAAGAGAACCACTTGTATGAATATCAAGAGCTTAGACAGAAACCCAGTTCTAAGCAAAGAAGGGAAAGCAGAAAGGTGGAAGAAGTATATAGAGGGTCTATACAAGGGCGACGTACTTGAGGACAATATTCTGGAAATGGAAGAGGATGTAGACGAAGATAAAATGGCAGATACAATACTGCGTGAAGAGTTTGACAGAGCACTGAAAGACCTGAGTCGAAACAAGGCCCCGGGAGTAGACAACATTCCATTAGAACTACTGCCGGCCTTGGGAGAGCCAGCCCTGACAAAACACTACCATCTGGTGAGCAAGATGTATGAGACAGGCGAAATATCCTCAGACTTCAAGAAGAATATAATAATTCCAATCCCAAAGAAAGCAGGTGTTGACAGATGTGAAAATTACCGAACTATCAGTTTAATAAGCCACAGCTGCAAAATACTAACGCGAATTCTTTACAGACAAATGGAAAAACTAGTAGAAGCCAACCTTGGGGAAGATCAGTTTGGATTCCATAGAAATATTGGAACATGTGAGGCAATACTGACTATACGACTTATCTTAGAAGAAAGATTAAGGAAAGGCAAACCTACGTTTCTAGCATTTGTAGACTTAGAGAAAGCTTTTGACAATGTTGACTGGAATACTCTCTTTCAAATTCTAAAGGTGGCAGGGGTAAAATACGGGGAGCAAAAGGCTATTTACAATTTGTACAGAAACCAGATGGCAGTTATAAGAGTCGAGGGACATGAAAGGGAAGCAGTGGTTGGGAAGGGAGTGAGACAGGGTTGTAGCCTCGCCCCGATGTGATTCAATCTGTATATAGAGCAAGCAGTAAAGGAAACAAAAAAAATTCGGAGTAGGCATTAAAATCCATGGCGAAGAAGTAAAACTTTGAGGTTCATCGATGATATTGTAATTCTGTTAGAGACAGCAAAGGACTTGGAAGAGCAGTTGAACGGAATGGACAGTGTCTTGAAAGGAGGATATAAGATGAACATTAACAAAAGCAAAACGAGGATAATGGAATGTAGTCGAATTAAGTTGGGCGATGCTGAGGGAATTAGATTAGGAAATGACACTTAAAGTAGTAAAGGAGTTTTGCTATTTGGGCAGCAAAATAACTGATGATGGTCGAAGTAGAGAGGATATAAAATGTAGACCGGCAATGGGAAGGAAATAATTTCTGAAGAAGAGAAATTTGTTAACATCGAGTATAGATTTAAGGGTCAGGAAGTCGTTTCTGAAAGTATTTGTATGGAGTGTAGCCATGTATGGAAATGAAACATGGACAATAAAAAGTTTGGACAAGAAGAGAATAGAAGCTTTCGAAATGTGGTGCTACAGAAGAATGCTGAAGATTAGATGGGTAGATCACATAACTAATGAGGAGGTATTGAGTAGAATTGGGGAGAAGTGGAGTTTGTGGCACAACTTGACAAGAAGAAGGGACCGGTTGGTAGGACATGTTGTGAGGCACGAAGGGATCACAAATTTAGCATTGGAGAGCAGTGTGGAGGGTAAAAATCGTAGAGGGAGACCAAGAAATGAATACACTAAGCAGATTCAGAAGGACGTAGGTTGCAGTAAGTACTGGGAGATGAAGCAGCTTGCACAGGATAGAGTAGCATGGAGAGCTGCATCAAACCAGTCTCAGGACTGAAGACCACAACAACAACAACAACGACGTATGTGCTCCGACGTCAGCAGGAAGTGATCCTGAAGATACTGATGAAATAGGAAGCTTCAGTAAAAGCACAGGTGTCAAAATACAGCAGTTACCAAAAGAATACAATGTGAAGATAATAGCAAAAATACAAAATTCAGAACTTAATATGTTTGAAGTGAAGAGCTTTGTTAGCTGAAAGCTGGAGGAAAGAAACTTCCAAAGTAAATAGCATCACAAATACCTGAAAAAAAATGGCCATTGATGGAGTTTGGAATGCATTATCGATACTGTTGAGATAACTGAATTTTCACTTGCCAAAATAAGTGGAATACAATCTGCAGTTTCAATTCCAGTCCTAATGCTTCTTGCATTCAGTATGTTAATTCCATAATGCACTTAAACTCTGTTCTTCGATTTACAAAGCAGTTTCTGAGTCTTCCACAGTTGTTCTTTCAACAAGGTCATGGAACACCAGAGCTGATGTCTTCTCTTCAACCATTCATGAATCCAAATATCTTCGTTCCTTCTCTTTTCTTCTGATTTAAACAAACATGAACTCTCTGCCACTACTAATCTAGCCATCCAATTTTCATTTCTAATAATGAAAATAATGCTTCAGAACTTATAAAATGTGGAAACTGTAGTGTACTGATATTTCTGTGTTGACAGCCATTTATGGAACTACTTGTGCAACACTGCTTTCAAGAAATGAGTATCATAACATAGTGTCTCCATGTAATTTATAGAGGTTTTGGTAATTAATAGAGTGCCATAATTTACATATACTGTTGTTACTATATGGTGAATTTTGTGGCTGAAGCATTTGCAACCAAAGAGACTGGGGAGATAAAGGAGCACACTTACACCACTTTCTCATTATCATACATTTTGTTTTTAACTTTCTACATAACTAAAAGCTAATTTAGATAGTATTTGTTGAAAGGAGTATCGGAAAACTTAATGTATGCTGTTGTTCTCCCCATATTTTAAAAACCATCTTTTTTTATCTTTATGAAACTAAAGAGTTAAACCTAAGAAATTGTGACTCTAGGTCTCAGTAAGAGAGAGCTACACGAATCACAATACACGAGGGGTGACTGCTGTACTTGAAGCTGTGACATGATATGTTACTTAAGTTCTCCCAATTACTGCTATATGATTTAAAAGATATCATATCTTCTATTAAAACAACTGTAGCATTTTATGTATCTTCCTGCTGTGCTAATTATCTTTTTCTACAATTGTGGTATTGGGTATTTGTGATTTCACGAGGAAAGTATTTGGGCCCGAACAAACACATTTACTCCACAACCTCCACTCTCCCTTAAAGGTCCCTTATTGCATGGGTGATATCAGCAAACCTCTGCAGTCGTCCATTAGAGGCTGCTGAATATGCCCTGTTGAATTCGACCTTCGCCTGCTGCCACACCAGTTGAGACCAGTAGAGGGTGCTCTGTGTAATTAAAGTTGTGATTTGTAAAGTTATATATGTGGTGAAGTATCAGATGGGTCAGCAACTGGTAATCAACCCTGCTAATGTACTACAGTTGGCTGAAGTTACGATGAACTCTTCATTGTGAAGATGGTATTGATGTGGAAGATGAATTATTCACATGTTTTCTGGTATCTGTTATAGTGCAAAATTATTACCACTCATTAGAAACTGTTGTACACTAACTCACAATTATGATGCTATTGACAATGATGACAAACATTTCACTGCAAGCAGTAGTGATATGGCAAGTTCAAGAAGGAGCTGTGGAAGCAGTGACAATGAATTCCATCCTTATCCTGACAAGAAATTTAAACTCGTAAACATTATCTTGATGTTTAATGACAACACACTAGGCAATGTATAAGATGATTACCATGTCAGAGTTCCAACATATATGACAAGCTCGTGTAAAGATACCCTAAACTGAAGGTTAAAAGCAATATTAAAAGAGTACTAGACTAAGAGACAAAGAAAAGAGACGTGAATACAGTTTTCAAGGGAAATATTACGCTGCAGTTCAGTATCGTCAAGCAGCATGTAATGGCAAAAAGGTAAGGATAATGAAGAAAATGGTGATTCAAAAAACTCGGACATTTGTTGCTGAAGCCAATGCACACATCATGACATAAAACATCCAAATGGGTTCTTTATGGAACTGTGACCAGGGTCAGTTCAACTGTGAGCTGTATTCCGAAAGAAGGCTATCCATGAAAAGAGAGAGAGACTATTTCAATGTTGCAGTCAGTTAACAGTGCAACACAAAGCTACATTATCAATGTTGCTATATCAGTGGCTGGACAATCAGCAGACGAACTCTGTATATGCTTCCTAGAACAAAATGGAAAGCTTGGACCCTGTATGTCAAGGGAAATAGATGAACAATGCATTCCAAATGACTTTATAGATGTGTGTGTGGGAAGATGATGAAAGGACATCTTAAGATGTTTGCATTTATTGTTAAGATATCTGCATTGCATGTGGTTTCTACAGTGAGATCTGCTATGATATCTAGTGTGTGTTTGCAGAATCTTGGAGAAATAAATCACTCATCAGCACATTTAGAGGTACATAATGGTCCTATAATCAAAATTTCACATAGATATGTTCATGCAAAAGCAAATACTTTCCTTGTTAGTGAATTCTTAATATATGTAGCACTGACACTATCATAGCATTGTGTTAGTGAAACCTTCAAAAATGGAAAAAAGTATATTAATTTTATGCTAATGTTTTGGTAGTGATGGTAAGCTTTAACAACAACACAGCCCTGTAAGTTGCTTTCATCAAGGCCCTGTTCAACACGTGGAATTTGTGAATTTTTAAATATTTGCCATTTCAGATATTGTAAGCAGGAGAAAGATGCTAAAAGCAGTTAGTGCTTTTGTTTTTATTAAATAATAATAATAATATTCTGGCAGTGAAGGTGCTTATGATCCAGGAATTTAGGCGTCTGATTTGTTTTGATTTGTATGTGCCATGCTACTTCATAATTAATGCATGCTCTGATTCAAGTTCAAGAAACAGTATCTTTGCTTATAATTTTTTTGTGAATTTTCACATGTTTTCATATCTCACAATTTTCATCAGTAAAAATACTTATAATGTTTGAATACAAAGTTTTGTAATTTAGCGCAGCTGATATGAGGTTGGTGGGGGTGAGGAGATCAAGATGGCATGGTTATGAAATAGCTGCTGAAGTCTGACATGTCAAGCTCAGTAGCGTACTCTGCCATTAGGCATTTAACTACACTCTAGGCCACAGTTAAGAGATGGTCATTTGTTGGAACTGGTGTATAATATGTGATGGGACTGGTATAGGCTGTACTGAGTGGTTCCTTAGGACTGGTCTTATACATTCATTTTCCACTATGGTGTGTCTTATGTATCACTGTATGGTAGGAGGATGTATTTCAGAGATCCATGTTTCATCATTCATAAGTAATAATTTTAGTTCAAAATACATCTTTGTGGTCATATAATTTCGTAAGATTTTGCATATGTGTTTTGTGTTATAATTGTCGTCCCTATTTTGGTGTCTCACAGGAGACATATGCTAATGTCTCAGGTTTTCCTGTTGGATTGTGCCGATAGAGGTGTCATAGTACAGTTTTAACATAATACATTGTCACAGACATCACCACCAACCTCAGCCTGCTTATTGCCTGGGCCATAATGCACCATACTGAATTCAAAACCAGTGCAGAACTTCTGATATGAACATACCAGATGAGCATTGGACATCACAAACTAAATTTCAGCCATATTTGTTTGTACTTAATTAAGATCAAACTTTGACAGTATTTTTTATCACTGTCTTTATCCTACTTTACATCTAGAATTTTGCCCCACCAGTTACTTTATGATTGACAGAAGAGGTTGGGTACAGTTACTACTCAACATGTTTTCTGTTCTGTTCATGGATGCTGCATTGGAAGGCTGATTGTCTATATTCTTCGGTGTGCTGTCTAATGTTTCCAGTTTTGTTGCTCTGGTTCATAAATGATATGTGTTTTGAGGAAGTATACACTCCTTAGAATTTTTAGAGAAACTCTTTTCTGTTTGTAGTTTGATATGTGACAAGTATTAAAATGTGGCTCATATGAGTGTTTTTGTAAGCTACTACTTGTGTATATAATCCAAACTTCCTAAGAATCCTTAAAATGTTATACCTGTCCCCCCCCCCCCCCCCTTTTCCTGCCAGAATGTGGTTGTTACTTTTCTGAATTGTTGTCATTTGGAGTTAGTATGCAGATCACTTATTCTTTAAAAAAAGTGTGGGGACTTCTTTCTACCTACATATCTTAGTTGCCAAGTGTTGCTCCAAGTGCTAATTGTTTGCTTTGCAAATATGATTAAATTCCTCTTTGCAAAATTGGTTAAATTCCTCAACTGTGTTGTGACCATACCTCAGTAAATGACAGTATTGGTTGTACACAACATTCTATCTGGCATTTGTTTTATATATAAGTGTGTATATGTGATAAACAGCAACAGTCCAAAACTCCACATCCTTGAGGTTTATCTGATGCTACATTTGTGTCCAGTGATTTCTTATGATCTATATCCTTCTTCCATTTATTTGCCTGATTAGATATATGTCTTGTGAATGAACAGGCCTTCATAAAATTGAAAAGCCCACCATACATATTATTTGCCAGATGTACAGACTTATGAATAAGAGAAATAAAAAAATTCATCTGCCCAGACTATCTTGTGTTTATGTAGATGTTTTAGTCTAGTTCCAGCTGTGCAGTTGATTATTTCTTTTAAGTTTTTCATCTTTGCATTTATGAGGTGGTTAATCTGAGAAAACTATAGTTGGTTAAGTGTATCATTTGCATGATTTTTGTCAAAATTATATGGGACAAAACAGTCTATAGGATGTATATACATTGTTTGTGTGTGTGTGTGTGTGTGTGTGTGTGTGAGAGAGAGAGAGAGAGAGAGAGAGAGAGAGAGAGAGAGAGAGATTGTCTGGTGACTATTTCCAGATTGTTAAATTTAATGGAAATGAACATATGAGCCTTTGCCATCACTAAATGTTGCAAGCGAAGCAAAAATTTAACAATGAATTAAAACTTTCTCTATCACACATGCTACCAGTATTTAATATAATGTTCATTTATTGACCAGGAGTAATTTTTCAGAAGAAATAATATTAGTTAATTTTTAAAATTTGCTGTGCTACCTGTCAGACATTTTCTGTTACCACAAATGATTTTTGTGGCTGCATATCTGAGCCACCGATGTGTAGTAATGAATAATAATAATAATAATAATAATAATAATGTTTTCTTCTAGTGTTGTAGCTGTGGATATTATTATTCTTGTCAAATTGTGATACACTTTCTTTATGACAGATTGAAGTATCATTAATTATGTTGTGAACATTCAGTTAGCATGCTTAAAGCCTTGGAAGAGGTCCCTGCAAGATGACTGACTGAACAACACTCATGATTCTTAGTGCTTAATGTCATGCAGCCACTACTTTTTGCCTAAGTGATGAGTTACACCAAAAAATTATGCTATCTGTGAAGTAAGTGTTTGAGAAGCCCCTTAACATATTCCTACTAGTTCAAGGGGCCAGTCAGTTTTCTGAGAGCCTTTGGAAAAAGATATACATTATTGGCAATTTCTATTGTTTACACTCTTCTAACTGAATTATTTATAACTCTAGTGTTAAACTCTGAATATGTATATTAAATGGAAGGTCATTCGAAAATCCATTTGGACTTCATTCGTAACTTCTATCTAATGACTAAGATTTTTCACCTTCTAGAATTATATGGATCAGTAAACAAAATTGTTTCCATTCTTTTTGCTAAATATGATTCAAATCACTTGTTTATAACATAAATTCTGTAAAACTTTAGCTTGTTAGAGTTCTCAGTGAAAGTCTTGTAAAGTAAAATTCGGACTCTTGCAGTCACTCCTTTTTATAACAAACAACAAAATAGATGAGTTCAGTCTGCTGACTGGTTTGATATAATTTCTGGTTTGATATAATTTATCAAAGCTTTATGGAGCTGTTTCATAGTCTCAGATATCAAAAATCAAAAACATATTGCACAATGCTCCTCTCTCTTTGGCTCTACATGTAATTTTGCAAATCACATTATGGTGTGTGGAGGAGGTTTCTTTGTATATCACTGTAACTTTCCCCCTTTCTTGCTCCAGTTGCAAATGGTGAGTGAGAGGAAGTAGTTTTAATAGATTTCCATGTGTGCTCAGTTCTCATTTAGTGAGATTATACATAGGAAGTCGACTCTTCTATATACATACGCACTCCACTTTTAATAGTATACCATATTGTGACACACAACACCGCTCTTGTGGTGACTGCCACTGGAGTTGGTTGAGCATCTCAATGATTCCTTTGCACTAAACAACATATAGCAGAGATGCTGAGTCACAGAAAGGCACAAAGTCTGGGAGCTGGAGCCAGACTGAAGCAGCAGTGTATTATGGTAGAGAGAACCAAATGGGGATAAGGAGGAGGCTGGGGCAAGGAGGGGGAGGGACAGCAAAGTAGGGGTGGTCAACGGTAAAGTGCTGCAGGAAGTGTGCAGGGATGAGGTGGAGAGTACCGCAGTTATGTGCAGCCTGGAGGGTGGGGGAGGGGGGGGGGGCTAGTGGAAAAGGAGATAAGTAAAATGTCTGTGTGTGTTGGCGGAATAGAGGGCTGTGTAGTGGTGGAATGGGAATAGGGAAGGAGCTAGACGGGTAAGGACAATGACTAATGGAGGTTGAGGCTAGGAGGGTTACGGGAACGTAGGATATATTGCAGGGAGAGTTCTCACCCGTGCAATTCAGAAGTGTTGGGTTGGTAGGAAGGATACAGCTGTTACAGGCTACGAAACAGTCACCAAAATGAAGGACATCGTGTTTGGCATTGTGCTCAGCAACAGGATGGTGCACTTGTTTCTTGGCCACAGTTTGCCAGTGGCCATTCATGTGGACAGACAGCTTGTTGGTTGTCATGCTGACATAGAGTGTAGCATTGTAGTTGCTGCTTACCTTGTAGATCACATGACTAGTTTCACAGGTAGCCTTGCCTTTGAAGGGGGACTGGTGATGTTTGTGATTGGACTGGAGTAGGTGATGTGGTGGGAGGGTGTATGGGACCAAGTCTTGCATCTAGGTCTATTACAGGGATACGAGCGATGAGGTAATGGGTTGGGAGCAGGGGTTGTGTAGGGATGGGCCAGAATATTGCATAAATTCAGTGGGCGGCGGAATACCACTGTGGGAGGGGTGGGAAGGATAATGGGTAGGACATTTCTCAGTTCAGGGCAAATGAGAGGTATTCAAAATCCTGGCGGAGAATGTAATTCAGTTGCTTCAGTCCCGGGTGGTACTAAGTCAATGTAACTGGACGGTGGGACTCTGGGAGATGTTGGATGACTGGAGATACGGCACAGGCAATATTTTTTGTACAAGGTTGTGAGGGCAATTAGTATCTGTAAAGGCCTCAGTGAGACCCTCCATATGTTCTGAAAGGGACTGCTCATCTCTGCAGATGTGATGGCCACAGGTGGCTAGACTGTATGGAAGAGACTTCTTGGTATGGAACGCATGGCTCCTATCAAAGTGGACGTATTGTTGGCGGTTGGTATCTTTCCTATGGACAGAGGTACTGATGTAGCCATCTTTGAGATGGAGGTCAACATCAAGGAAGGTGGTTTGATGTGTTGAGTAGGACCAGGTGAAGCGAATGGGGGAGAAGGTGTTGAGGTTCTGCAGGAATGTGGATAGGGTGTCCTCATCCTCAATCCAGATCGTGAAGATGTCATTAGTGAATCTGAACCAGGTGAGGGGTTTAGGATTCTGGGTGTCTAGGAAGGATTCCTGTAGATGGTGCATGAATAGATTGGCTTAAGACAGTGCCATGCGGGTGCCCACAGCCGTACCCCGGCTTTGTTTGTAGATTATTATTATTATTATTATTATTATTATTATTATTATTATTGTATGCATCAATTATAGTAATACACATTTAGCAAAACGAAGAAATATATATTAAAATGAACATGTGAAATTATATAGAGTACACAAGTTTTAAAACGGCTCAGTTTACACTTGGATGTTGATGGACTCGATCCAGTGGAGTGCCTCGTGGGATGCTTGATGGAGCTTCTCAATGCCACCAGGGAAGTGTCTGATTGGACATTCATTCACAATGTGGCTCATTGTTTGGGTGTCACCACAGTCACACACACTGTCACTTGAAAAGCCCCACTTGTGCATGTTGTATTTGCACCTTCGCTCTTCAGTCCATTATCTGTTTAACTGCATCCACACCTCCCTTGTTTGGCGGAAGCCTGGAACTGGAACTGTTGGATTGCGTACAAGTTCATGGTTTCGGGTTCTTGTAGCTTGCCACTCACGTTTCAACTCTGTGTCCTGGATGAATCCTGTGGATAACATTTGGACTCCCATTTCATATGCTGGTGTTCTAGACTTGAGGCGTTTCCTGGGCAGTGATAGCAAATCATCATGAAGAGGGATCGAGTTGTTTTCAGAAACTTGCTGACAGAGGTTGTAAAGAGCATCCTTTCGTCAGAGGTCTGGTGGACAGATGTTTGAGAGCACTAGTAGCCAGCAAGTAGGTGTAGACCGGACTGTACCACTAATTACTCTCATAACTTAGTTCAGTTGTGCGTCTACTTTCACTATGTGGGCACTTCGGAACCAAACTGGTGCACATTATTCTGCTGCAGAGTATATCAGTGTAAAGGATGCTCCTCAGAGGACTGATGTGGTTGCTCCCCATGTACTGCCTGCCAGCTTTCTCACAAGGTTCACTCGTGTTTGTATCTTCTTGACCAAGTTGGAAAGGTGTTTTTTTTATGTTAAAGTTCCGTCCAAAGTGACTCCCAGGTATTTTGGGTTTTCGTTGTATCTGACTGTGCCAAGAGGGCCGAACTGTGGACTGATCTTTGCTGATGAAAGGCGATTAGTGAGATGGAACAAGCTTACCTTGGTTTTAGAAATATTTGGTCTCAGTCGCCATGTCTCAAAATACTCATAAAGTTTAGTAAGGCTGTTTGTTAGGTGTCTTCACATTCAGAAAGGTCTTCACTCTGATATGAAATTGCCAGGTCATCTGCATATTGAAATTTTCGGCAGGTCAGCTGTGTAGAGGTTGAATAGCACTGGAGCAAGAACAGAGCCCTGAGGTAATCCGTCATTGAGTACATGCCATCTGCTTTTCTCTTCTCCTTGATGTACTTTAAACCGCCTATTGCTTAACATGTTACTTAAGAGGTTGCCTAGAGTTTTGCAAGGAACTGTAGATAATCCCTTCAAAGGAGAAGTGATTGTGGATGAGGATATAGTTAGTCATGGCGACTAGGAAGGAGGTGGTTGGTTTGGAATCTTTCGGGCATTGGAAAGGTAGTGTTTGATAGCGGTAAGGCCATGGATTAGGAATGTTGGTGTAAAGAGAGGTGGCATCAGTAGTGATGAGCAAGGCACCATGTGGTAAAGGAACAGGAACTGTGGAGAGTCAGTGGAGTAAATGATTGGTATCTTCTGTACAGGAGGGTAGGGTGTTGGTAATAGGCTGAAGGTGTTGGTCTATGAGAGTAGAAATTATATCAGTGGGGGCACAGTAACTGTCCACATTGGGGCAACCTGGGTGGTTGGGTTTCTGGACTTTAGGAGGCATGTAAAAGGTTGGAGTGCGGGAAGTCCATCTCTCTCTCCTCACCACTACCACTCCCCATACTCCTGTCTTCTGTATGCTCCCCAAAGTCCATAAACCCAACCACCCAGGACACCCCGTTTTGGCTGGGTACTCTGTCCCCACAGACAGAATCTCTGTTCTTCCTTTTCGCTACCTCTCCTCTCCCCCACACTCCGTCTAACCTCACGACTGCACCTAACTACCCTACGCTCCACTTTGTCCCTGCACGCTCCCAGCCGCACTTTACTCTCCCTGACCCCCAGTCTGCTATCCCTCCTCCTCCCCGCACTAGCCTCCTTCTTAACCCCACCCAGTTGTTTCTCCCATAATGTGCTGCTACTCGCAGTTTGGCTGCACCTGCCAGAGACTGTGCCTCTCTGTGGCTCAGCATCTTCGCTATATATGCTGAGTAGCAACTATCCTTTTCATTATATTGTTACATTCCATCCTGGAATAAACCTCTTTATAAGACACAGGTTCTTTGGGTGTTCACCATTTCCTCTAAGGACAGTAGAAGCAGAATTATCTCACACTTTTTTCATTGTTTTGTTATCCATGATGTCATAATTAATTCAGTGTTTTATCACCACTAACATATTTTACTATTAAGTAAGTGTAAAGCATGTTGTTACTATTGCATACCTGAATTTATCATTGAGGGGAACTGGTATTTTTTCCTTTATGACTGCAAGTGAGGTTGTGATTGTTATCTAGTTAGTGGAATACTGAATTTTGGGGTTCACCCGTGTATAATTAGTGATAATTACATCTGAAATGGCGTGTTCAGAGAAACGAGTTCTCACTCTTAGGATAAGAGTACAAGAATCTTCATATATTAAAAATTTGCAAACTGTAGACACTAAACCATTGAATGGACAGTGTTTAGTCAGAACGCTAGAACTGCGGGAAATATGATACCAGTTGAACAGCATGTCATTGACAAATTTGGATTGAAATTTTACCTCAAAATTCTAACACTTTTGCTCCACCCGAAACAGGCCATGAAGGCCCAACAGTACTGACCGGTCACCGTGTTGTCCTCAGCCCACAGGTGTCACTGGATGCGGAGATGGAGGGTCATGTGGTCAGCACACCGCTCTCCCAGCTGTATATCAGTTTATGAGACAGGAGCTGCTACTTCTCAGTCAAGTAGCTTCTCAGTTTGCCTCACAAGGGCTTGAGTGCATCCTGCTTGCCAACAGTGTTTGGCAGACCAGGTGGTCACCCAGCCAATTGCTAGCCCAGCCTGACAGTGCTTAACTTTGATGATTCACTGGAACTGATGTTACCACTGCGGCAAGGCCATTGGCTCTATCACTTTTAGATTACTGTTGTGGTTGATAACGTTGCATGCCTGCCCAGAAATGTGACCTAGTGTGTGAGTTCCTAACTTTTCTTCATTTATTTCACTTGTTTTGTTTCTAAACACTGGAATAAATTATGAAATCTCACTTTGAGGAGGTAATCGGCACTTTAATTGCATATTTATAAATCCTTTGCTCTACAACATCCATGCTATACATTTGAGTTTTATAAAAGGTAGCAGTTTATGTTTCCATCTTTCCTTCTTCACTCACTAGTACATAGATTTAGCGTGCTGAGCATAATGGCATTGTTACTCTTCTTTCCGTGGTACTCTTTCAAGATGATTTTGGCTTATCAGTCTTTTTTCAGGATGTTGTAGGAATGTAAGGCAGAATTGTTCTTCACGCACTTGGGCTTCTTGGTAAATATTGTTCATTGTTTCCACTAAGGATATTTTCTTCTGTTGAAGTTTCTTGGCAAACTGAAAGGATGTAGAAAAGTTGTGTGTTGTCGTGTTCATTCTTTGGTTTAGAAATGGCTCCATGAGGCGAACTATGACACAATTTCCAATGGCTGATTATTTTGTCTGTCTTCCTCCTCGATAAAGCATGGAAAGACTTTGGAAATGTTCTTGGCTACCGTATTTTCAGCTATCTAAAACTTGAATCTATATTTATTGGGCTTGTTTGGGCTAAACTGGGTAAAGCAGCACTTTGCTTTTGGAATTTACTGCTCATAAATTATAATATTTTCATCCTGGCAGTAACAGCGGAGGCAGTTTGTCCCCTACTTCATAAATAAGAATACTCTTACCAGCAGGGGTGCAATGAGCTGAGGATAACTTCTCAGTGAACTGATGGTATCTGACATGTTCACAGAATCTCTTTCTAGTCATTTTTACCTTTGATAAAATTAGGGCCCCAAGAACCTGGCCAAAGTTCATCCAGGGAAACGCCTTTAGAGCAAAAGGATCTCAGGCACACATGATACCTGTCATTGGCTCTTAGTTCCTCCAGTGATACAGTCCAGTTGGTATTTTTTGTTTCGTTCTGAGTATTTGAATTTCTTTTTTTGTGATACACAGCATCAATTCAGAAATGTGAAGGCAATGATAATGCAGTCATCCACTGGGTGGCAGTCACATGCAGTCGACCCCCTTCTCTCTTTCAGGATGTTGAAAACAGCCCTTATCCTGAATGATGACATGTTAGCACTCTTCCGTTCCATTCAGTCTCTAACTGCCATCTTCACTGGTGTGACAGATGACTGCTGAGACTGTGGTGAAAAGGATGAGATGGGAAGACATCTACTGATGGTAACTCCTCTGGGCCTCACTATGTTTGTCAGCTGTCTGTGGCATAAACACACCACTGAACTCAGTAATTAAGTTTCTGACTCGATATCTGAGTTCTCCAGAATACACAAAATCTTTTAATTAGTATGACAACACTGATTCAATATAATAAACGGAAAATGCTTGTTATGGCACAATAATAATAATAATAATAATAATAATAATAATAATAAAAGTAGTAATAATATTAATAATAATTATAATATCTAACTGATAAGATGAGTAAATCATGAAATATAACTGAAAAGTTAAGCTCAGTGTCCAGCGTGGAAGCCATTCTGACAATATGTGTGTGATCATTCAAGGTAGCAATTGTTGCCCAAACCAAAATACAATGCAAGTGCCTTTGTAATGATGAGAACAGCAATATTCGAAAAAGGAGTTACATCAGGGGTCAATTGACCCATATGTCTGTCTTTGATATATTTCATGAAATTTCCATGGAACATGGAAATACAGCAAAATGAAGTATACTATTGCCAAAAGTAGAAGAATGAGGAAAGGCCATGAAGTTTGGTGGAAAAATGTTAAAAACTGAATTCATTTTTGTTTAATTTGTCAGGAGGGTTGTATACTTAACCAGAGGATGAGAACTTGCTTTTGGAATATTATCTTTGCTGGACCATATTTACTTGAGTATAAGACAACCCGTAATATAGGACAACTCCCATTTGTTAAAGAGGTTCCTTGAGAAAAATATATTTCTAACATATTCTAACTAATCAAAATTACACACATTTATTGATGTAAGGTATCACTTAAACAGTTAACATTACACCTATTCTAAACTTATGTCATGTATTGATTGCCTGCTTTTTGGTAATACAGTGAGAAATAAAATAAACAAAAAGAATTAGTATACATTTTTATCTTCATGGTCCTTTTTGTTTACTTATCCTGTCATCTCTGGTCTCACTATTTTTGATCATTATCGTCATCATCCTAACAGAATAGCGATGAAACTTGTCTTTGTTGTCACAAATATTTGGCTATTTCTTCTGTATATGTTGCTATTTCTGGGGTTGTGGCTCTGGTGAGACCTAAGAACACTGACACCCCCGCCCCACCCGCCCTCCTCCGATTCTATGCTGACGTGAGACATTGTCTGTCCACCCCTCTCTCAATGGCTGTGAGAACCAACAACTGATACACCCCTATTGTTCCTTACCTCATCAAGAGCATCAACAGGTCGCAGCATGGCATATGTAAGTACGCCACTGGCCCAAATCTACACTTTTAGCATCTCCTGCATAAATGTATGCTGTTGTTGGGTATTTATCCATTTCATTTCTGAGTGCAAATGGATTCAGGCAAACTGCAGTTTAAACATGTTCATTAAAAAGCCAAGATACGCAGTACGTTTTCCCATGTTTGGCAACATGTAATTTGTGCCCACTCACTACTCCCCTCCCTGCACGCACATCCTAATTCTCAGCCAAGCTAGTCGCTGTGCCCCTTCAGTGATCTCTTGTGCTGCACGTGAGCAACTTGGATGCCGATATCTTCTAAGGTGTGGGTCATATACAGCAACAGCAACTAATCTATAAATAAAAGATCGCAATCACGCTTCAGTCCAGTTTTCGAACTTTCATCCTGGGATGTAATTACGTCTGATGATAATATGTCAGTGGGTCTTTCCACTGAAATTGTTTCTCGCAATAATTGCAGTCAGTTTTAATGTGTTTTTTTTTTTCATTTTTTAGGTATTTTATTCTGGATTACTTTTCTTTCTCATTTCATCTGAATGTCATCATCTTGTTCTAATGCTGATTAAAAACTGGTAACATTTTTCCCTGGTACTCTAATACATGAACAGTAACTGAATTTATTATTTCCAACCCGTTTAGTAAATTGTTATATTTCCTACAAATGAATAAAATATCAACTTGGGTTGAGAATTAAGTAATAGTTTTTGAAGGAGAAGATTTTTGCCTTTGAACATTACCTGTACTCAAAAAGCAGCATAAACCTATGAATACTGTATCCATTTTATTGCAAACATGTTCAAATACAACAAAAGTTTGTAAGTTGATAGAATTTAATGTTATTTCCTCTGTTGTTTCACAAAATTACCAATTTTTAAGCAGAAAATTAGATTGTTGTATTCGCTAGTTAATAGTTTCTTAAATACCCCTTGCACAAGCGCCATTAGTCAAATGTCACATGAGTGTATGAGTAGGTCAATATGGCATCGAGTGCTTTGGCATATCGGGGAATCTTGAGCCTATTTGAATGCAAGCATTGTTTGCTTACCCCCCTACCTTTTGGTATTGTCCAAAATAAATTTGTATGAAATATTACACAATGTAAAAACGTTGGTATCAGCAGATATGGCTTAATCTGCGAATATAAGATGACGCAGTAGATTATCGGATGAAAAATTGGGGGGGAGGGGGGGGGGGGAACTCGTCTTATAATTGGGTAAATACAGTATATTGTCGCAGAAGAAGCTGAGTAGAACCATAGTGTAATGGTTATGATACTAAACTGTTGCATGGAGGGTTGTGAGTTCAAAACTCACCTTCACTGTAAAATTTTAATTTCTATATTCGGTTCCAGTACATTCTAGAAGTATCCACAAATATCAAGAATCATTGTACGGGAATGTTCTATAGCTGTGCATATACTGTATGTGTTCTGGCCAGAGGCAGTTCACTCCACACTCTTGTACGTGCAAGTGCTGAATAAACCTTCGTTAAGTGAAGTTATTGTTCGTCATTCATCTAATTACACCTTCTTCTACTTGACATTATTCTGGTGGAGGTGCCGGGTATTGGAACTTATGATAGAGCACATTATAGATGACACAGTGGTTCCCATCAGGCCATGACAGAGACGCCATTTATGTGGCGAGAAACCAGAGTTCGAGCCATATTCAACAGATCGCAATCTATCGGAGACAGAAGAAGAAGAGGACGTTACAATGACAGCAACTGTGTGTCACCACATGAGACATCCTTCCAGGTTCTCTGGTGACAATGGCCAAGATCCGAACAAGTGGCTGAAGGTATATGATCGTATAGCCAAATTTAACAAATGGGATGACACCGTGTGTTGGGCTAACGTATTTTTCTACTTGGAGGGCACTGCCAAGCAATGGTATGAGAACAACGAGGAGTAGTTCACAAGCTGGTAAGTATTCCAGGTGGAACTGTGCAAGTATGTCGGCGACACACAATGGCAGAAGTGCAAGGCTGAAGATAAATTAAAGTGCAGGGCACAGCGTCCAGGAGAAACTACAGCATCCTGCATTCAAGACGTCTTGGAGCTGTGTAAAATAGTGGATACTAGAATGAAGGAGGAAGACAAGGTTGCACATCTCATGAAGGGTGTTGCTGAGAACATGTATTAAGCCCTACTCCTGAAGGAAGTTTTGACAGCAGACGACTTCATAAAATTGTGCCAGTATATCGAGACAATGCATCAAAAAAGGATTACACGCAAGAAGTTTGAACGGCTTCCAAATGTCGTATCGATGGCTGTGATGGAGGAAGCGACTGATTTCACAAGTGTTCTTTGTCAGATAGTGAGAGAGGAAGTTCAGAAGGCACTTGGATTGCATGGCGAGCAAAAAACTGAGACGCTTAAAGAGGTCATAAGGGAGGAAGTGTAACAGACATTGAACCGAATCTCTCGTCCTTCATTTCCCTTTGAAACAGTGAAAAAGTCAAGACCCAGGCAGAGTTACATTCCTACAATGCTGCATGAGGAACCTGTTTGGGCACCAAGGAAGACTTATGTCTGAAGGACCCAGGATAACCAACCAATATGTTTCCACTGTGGACGACCAGGACATGTGGTGCGCTATTGTCGAGAAAGGTGGCGAATATTTGATGATGCCCACGTCAGAAGACAGCAGACTGATCGTAGCCAACACCAACTCCAGCACGACGAAGCTGAACAAGGAGTTGTGGGTGCAGGACAACGTAGGTCACCATCGGCGCAAGTTATCTGCTTGGAGAGGTCGCTCTCCAACACGCTGATCAAGGTCTCCATTGCTGTTTAGAAGCTCCAGCCGATCACCTTGCCGCCGCAACCTGGAAAACTGAAGGTTACTACATTCCTTGGTGGTGAGGCCGCCGAAGAGAAAAATCCTCCGCCATCAATCACTACAAAAATGATAGGAAACTAAGTCGATATCCTTATGGATGGCCGACCAGCCCAAGCTCATGTGGACTCTGGAGCATCATATTCAGTCATTTCGGAGCAATACCGTCACCATTTGCAGAAAACCATATTCATTGACAGCAAAACGTCTCTGCTGAAGGTGGCTAATGGGAAATATATCAAACCTACAGGAAGATGTACCATTTGTTTGAGTATAAGTGGCCATACACAGCCCTTAGAATTCATCGTCTTACAAGAGTATAGTCATGACGTCATTCTCAGATGGAACTTTTTGCAATTCTCAGGCAATTATAGATTGTGGTCGCTCGAAAATTATGCTAGACGAGATGAGATACTGTGGACAAGAAGATGAGCACCCGAGTGTGTGGAGACTGTGTGCGCCGGATGAAGTGATTATTTCTGCAGTCGGCGCTAGAAAGGTAACTGTCACGTGTCATGCCATGCATCAACCCATGGATCTTGTAGTGGAATTTAAGAGAAGCATACCATGGAAGAATAACTTGGTCATCCCAGGCATTGTCGCCTTGTTTAAGGACGGATTCAGTGAATTGTGGGTAGTTAACTGTCACCGAGAACCACAGATCCTTCCAAGACGCATGTGCATATCAAATGCTGAGCCATTAAGTGAAGAACAGCTGAGCATCATAGAAACTTCCCACGCCGAGTCTGTGGGCAAAATTAGCACTACCACTACGAGACAAGGTCTTCTAGCTTGACCATCACGAGATCTCACTAAGGAGCAACAGAAGAAGCTACTTGCCATTCTTCAAGAATTCTCTGAATGCTTCAGTCCACAGGTGAAGAGCAAAGTAGACAAATTGACGGTGAAGCATCGGATTAGCACTGGAGACCGCCAACCAATAAGCCAGAGAGCATACCATGTGTCGGCAATGGAACGTCGAATAATTCACGATGAGGTGGAGAGAATGATGAAGAATGACATCATTCAGCCTTCGCATAGCCCATGCTCGTCACCTGTGGTCCTCGTCAGGAAGAAGAATGGCAGTTGGTGCTTTTGTGTTGATTACAGGAAGCTTAATTAGGTAACTAAAAAGGACATTTACCCTCTTCCACAAATTGACAATACACTAGATTGTCTGAAGGGGGCTAAGTTTTTATCAACCATGGACATGTACTCAGGATACTGACTGATCGAAGTAGATGAGGCTGATCATGAGAAAACTGCATTCATCACCCCTGAGGGCCTGTATGAGTTTGAGGTAATGGCGTTTGGTTTGTGTAATGCACCAGCAACTTTTGAACTGATGATGGATAATCTTATACATTACCTGAAGTGGACGATGTGTGTCTGTTATTTAGAAGACATTATAGTGTTCTCAGAGACATTTGATGAACAGATAAAAAGACTGAGGGCCGTTCTCAAGTGTCTCCAACAAGGCGGACTGAAACTTAATCCAAGAAAGTGTCTCTTTGAAGCAAATGAAATCAAAATACTTGGACACCTTGTGTCAAACGAAGGTGTGCGGACAGACCCAGAAAAGGTGAGATCTGTAAAGGAATTTCATATTCCTAAAAGTATTAGAGATTTGAGAAGCTTCTTCGGATTACTTTCTTATTACCGTCATTTTATCAAAGACTTTTGTATCAAAGCCAGGCCACTGCAAGAGTTGTTAAAAGCTGATGCTAAATTTATCTGGGGTGATGCTCAACAAAATTCTTTCTATGTGCTGCGAAAAGCTCTGACGACTGACCCTATATTTGGTCTGTATGATGAGAGAGCACCTACAGAGCTACACGCAGATGCCAGTGGGTATGGGATCAGTGTTGTTCTGGTGCAAATTTTGGATGGAAAAGAGAAGGTTATAGCCTATGCTTCTAGGACACTTACAGAAGCTGAGAGAAACTACTGAACTACAGAAAGAGAATGTCTAGCTGTGATCTGGGCCATGTGCAAATTTCGACAGTATCTCTATGGAAGGCCTTCACAGTTGTTACAGACCATCATTCACTTTGTTGGCTGACAGGTCTTAAGGATCCAACAGGACGACTAGCCAGGTGGGCACTACGTCTTCGAGAGTATGACATTACCATGCGTACAGAAGTGGAAGAAAACACCAATATGCCGACTGTCTCTCAAGAAACCCTGTGCAAGACCATCAAGACTTTGATGAAGATAGTGAGAACTGCACTCCAGGATCTCTCTGCTAAGCAGGAGGAGGACACCAAGATATCTCAAATTATGCTTGCCTTAAATTGGTCAGAGGACATGAAAAGACAGTTTAAGGTAGTTAATGGATTACTTTGCAAGAAAAACTTTGATCCATTTGGAAAGAGCTGGCTACCAGTGATTTCTAAACACATGCACTTAGATGTTCTCCAGTAATTCCATGAGACACCCGAGGACAGACATTTAGAATTTATGAAGACATGCGATAGAATCCGCAAGAGATTTTTCTGGCCGGGTCTATTTAGGAGTGTCCATCACTATGTGTTGCACTGTCAAGAGTGCCAGAGGAGAAAGGCAGGTCCTCAGAAACCACCTGGCCAACTCATACCAATTGCACCAGCCGAAACGTCTTTCCAGCGAGTTGATTGACCTATCATGAAAGACATTGTATTAAAACACGGTGCCCCAAGGTCGCTAAATTCCGAATTGAGTGAAAGTTTTTCAATCGAATCTTATGACAGAGATAAACCGTTGGTGCAACACTACTCATCACATGAAAACTGTCTACCATCCGCAAACTAACGGGCTTACTGAACACCTTAATAAGACATTGGGCGACATGCTATCAATGTTCGTCAATGTTGAGCACAGCAACTGGGATGAGGTGCTACCTTTCGTGACGTTTGCCTACAACACCACCAAACAAGACACCAGCGGATTTACGCCATTTTTCCTGGTGCTTGGGCATGAAGCGCTACAATCATGGACACTGTGTTTCCGTTACATCCTGATGATGTGGACGATAACTACATCGGCCAGGTGTTAACCAGAGCTGAGGAAGCTCAGCAGTTAGCTCGACTCCACACGCTGCAGGCTCAAGAAAACGATTGCTGGAGGTATGATGCAAGCCACCGCCCTGTTGTCTACCAACTTGGTGACCTCGTCTGGATCTTCACTCCTGTTTGGAAGATTAGTGGCTCTGAGAAGCTCCTCAGGCGCTGCTTTCGACCTTATAAGGTTGTAAGACAGTTATCTGATGCTACTTATGTAGTCGAAGATTTCGGCCCCATCACTAGACTACGAAAGACCAGAGATTGTGGCTGGTTACTGTGCCCCCACTGAGAGAATCTCTACTCTCGTAGACCAACACCTTCAACCTATTACCCGCAACCTATCCTCCTATATAAAAGATACCAACCATTTCCACGACCGACTCTCCACAGTTCCTTTCCCTTTACCACACGGTGCCCTGCTCGTCACTATTGATGCCACCTCCCTGTACACTAACATTCCTAATGCCCGTGGCCTTACTGCTATCGAACACTACCTTTCCAGATGCCCTATGGATTCCAAACCGACAAGCTCCTTCCTAGTTTCCGTGACCAACTATACCCTCACCCGCAATTACTTCCCCTTTGAAGGCATTACCTACAAACAAATCCGCGATACGGCTATGGGCACCCGCATGGCACCATCCTATGCTAACCTATTCATGGGCCATCTAGAGGAATCCTTCCTAAAAACCCAGAATCCTAAACTCGTCACCTGGTTCAGATTCACTGATGACATCTTTGCTATCTGGATTGAAGGTGAGGACACCTTATTCACATTCCTCCAGAACCTCAACAACTTCTCCCCCATTTGCTTCACCTGGTCCTACTCAACCCAACATGCCACCTTTCTAGATGTTGACCTCCACCTCAGAGATGGCTACATCAGTACCTCAGTCCATATCAAACCTACTAACCACTAGCAATACCTCCAATTTGACAGCTGCCACCCGTTTCATACCTATAAGTCCCTTCAGTACAGCCTAGCCACCCGTGGTCATTGCATCTGCAGTGACAAGCAGTCCCTCTCTAAATATACCGAGGGTCTCACTGAAGCCTTCACTGACCGTAACTATCCTCCCATCCTTGTACAAAAACAAATCTCCCGTGCCTTATCTCCCACCACCTCCCAAAGTCCCACAGTCCGGCCATAGAGGAGCATTCCCCTTGTAACTCAGTACCACCTGGGACTGGAGCAACTGAATTACATTCTCTGCCAGGGTTTCGATTACCTCTCATCGTGCCCTGAAATGGGAAATGTCCTACTCACTATCCTTCCCACCCCTCCTACCGTGGTATTCCGCCGTCCACCAAACCTACACAATATACTTGTCCATCCATACACAACCCCTGCTCCCAATCCTTTACGTCATGGCTCATACTCCTGTATTAGACCTAGATGCAAGACCTGTCCCATACATCCTCCTACCACCACCTACTCCAGTCCGGTCACTAACATCACCTATACCATCAAAGGCAGGGCTACCTGTGAAACCAGTCATGTGATTTACAAGCTAAGCTGCAACCACTGTGCTGCATTTTATGTAGGCATGACAACCAACAAGCTGTTTGTCCACATGAATGGCCACCGACAAACTGTGGCCAAAAAAACAAGTGGACCACCCTGTAGCTGAACACATTGCGAAACATGATAACCCTCATCTCAATGACTGCTTCACAGCCTGTGCCATATGGATCCTTCCCACCAACACCAGCTCCTGAATTGCGCAGGTGGGAACTTTCCCTGTAATACATCCTACATTCCCGTAACCCTCCTGGCCTCAACCTTGGTTAGTCACTGTCCTCACCCATCCAGCCCCTTCCCTGTTCCCATTCCAGCACTACACAGCCATCACTTCACCACCACATGCAGTCTTTTAATTTCTTTTTATTTTTATTTCTATGCTTTCTGCTACCCACCCCTCCCCCTTCCTCACCTTCTCTCCTACCCTCCGTCTAAACTGCAACACTTTACTGTCTGCCACTCCCACCATACTATCCCTCCCCCTCCCCCACCCCATCCCAGCGTCCTCCTTACCCCCACCCAGTCGCCACTCCCATCATGCACTGGTGCTGCTGCTGGCAGTGTAGTTTCAGCTCTCTGAGACTGCAGACGTGTGTGCAAGTCGCGCTTTGTGTGTGTGTGTGTGTGTGTGTGTGTGTGTGTGTGTGTGTGTGTGTGTACTGCTGACAAAGGCCTTAATGGCCGAAAGCTAAGATTGTGTGAATCTTTTTATTGTGCCTAACGCGGCTCAGCATCTCCGCTATGTGGTGAGTAGCAACTTTCCTTCTTTCGTATTGTTACATTCCGTCCTGGACTTTCCATTGGTTGAATTTATTGCAAGATTTGTTGTGCCAGTTGGCACTGAAATAGCTTTCATCAGTTGTTGCTATCAATATGGGACAAGTGAATAAAATGTGATACTATAATAAAGTTAAGCCAATATCATTTTGGGACAAGAGATTCATGCCATTTTTGGCTTTAAACTGGTACACTGAGATGAACAGAACTGCTGTTTTGTGGAAAAATTCAGTCACCTTTCTGCCACAGAATGAGTTATCAGTTTTTTTATTAGCAAATGCAGAAAAAAAAAAAAAATGTTAACAGGAGCGTCCAGCTCAAGCAAGAATGGGCATTTCTTATGTGCACTGTTACTCAATATTATCAGGCGTTTTTTTATGTGCACTGTTGTGCGCTAATATCAGTACCTTCAAATAGCAAATTTGGTTAATGATATGATTGATGTGGTTGAACGACCTCTGAAAACACTGTTACCCTGAAATACCACAACAACAACAACAAAAATTATGATTAAAAATAATGAGCTGCTTTTGGGCATGGTGGCAAAGTCATTTTCCATTGGCTGTATTGTTGTTTCATTTTGTGGCTGTAACTGTAGCACCAAGATTTTTCACCAATAATGATCTTGGAAAACAAATTGTTGGACAGTTCGAAACTTGTTATTTTAAAGGCTAGCATGTTGTCACACAAGTCTTTATTTGATGGCCAGTCAGCACTTGAGGCTGAAATTTGGTAGGTACACAAAACTTTCTTGAGCAGTGACAGAGCAGTACTATACTTGAAAGGATTTGATCAACACATCATTATTGAGAAAAACATGTACTACACAAGCTCCACTTACGGCAGCATTATTTTGGGTATTCCTTTGTATAACCTTCCACCAAGAATTGGAAGTCATTGATGAAAACCACAGCCTCTGCTTTTGAGTGGTATGTCCATATTAGTTTCTTTATATGTGGTTACAGAGTAAAATGCTGTGTTGGCATGTGAATTACTGAAACGAATGGTGTACATTGAAAACAGCACTTTTGTCAGGTATTTCCTTTACTAATATGTTCATTTGCATGCCTTATAATACATGTGTAGGAGTAGAAGCAATATGAACATTGATTAACTGCAAATAAGGCATAAACAAGAAAAGCTTGTGATTTCATAGTGTTATACAAATTTTACAACAGTGATACAACTTGTGAAAAATATATAAAATTGGTTTGATTCTGTGATGTAACATTTCTGCTGACATAGAGCTTGCATTCTTAACAATTTATAAAGATTAGATACAGCAGCTATGAAACCTGCCTTGTTAGAATATTTGTAAGAACTTCAAATGTAATAACGGTTAAGCAGTGCCCAAAATAGTAAAACCACTCCATTTGATTCTGTGATGTAACATTTCTGCTGACATAGAGCTTGCATTCTTAACAATTTATAAAGATTAGATACAGCAGCTATGAAACCTGCCTTGTTAGAATATTTGTAAGAACTTCAAATGTAATAACGGTTAAGCAGTGCCCAAAATAGTAAAACCACTCCATTTTGTAAATAAGAGTGTGTTGCTCTCAAGTAATAATAGCAGATAGCTGCGTGGGTCGTTGGTATTTGGAATATTTACACTTGAATACTGGATGCAAAACTTAAATGTTTGCAATGGTAACTTTATGTAGAGGCAGTGAACACATGAAAGTTTCCATGATGCAGTAGATAAATTCAGTGGGTGAAGGTAGATCAACACTGTTCTGTTTTACACTAGCTGAGTACCTGACATTGCTTAGGTACGTATTTATTCCAATTCTATTAGCCCGTCTCCTCCTTTCACTCTGTCTGTCTATCTCTTGTGCCCTCCTCTCTGTCTATCTGTTCCGTCCTCTCTGCCCATCTCTCTCAGTCCACCTTCAACACTCCACTCTCTCTGTGTCCTCGTGCTCCTTCCTCTCTTTGTGTCCTCCTCTCTTTGTGTCCTCCTCTCTCTGTGTCTTCCTCCTCTCTCTGTGACCTCCTGCTCGTCTCTCTCTGTGTTCTCCTGCTCGTCTCTCTCTGTGTTCTCCTGCTCGTCTCTCTCTGTGTTCTCCTGCTCGTCTCTCTGTGTTCTCCTGCTCGTCTCTCTCTGTCCACCTGTCCCTCTCTCTGTCCATTTGCGTCTCCGCACTCTCTCTGTCCATCCGCTCCTAGTCTAAGCGTCAAAACTCCAAGCAAACCTCCATCAAGGATATGTGTGAAGAGGATACAACAATGGTTGAATAGAAAGATAGCAGACTGGGTGAGAAAGAAATAGACAGTGGCATTTGGAGAGGGGGAGTATGAGACAGAGACAAAAGGCAGTGGGACAGAGAGACAATGAAAGTGGCAGAGGAGGAAAGAGTGATAGGGAAAAGTGAGAGAAAGAGGTGAATACAGTGACGGTGGGGAGAGACAGACAGGAGAAAGTGCCAATGGGAGGAAAAGGTGACACGTGTTGACAGGGGCAGCGAGAGGGAGATGCTGTGTACGAAAGCTTCAATATAAAGAGATTATGTGTAAACACATGTAGAATGTTGTGTGTTAAAAGAGCGCGAATATGTTTGCAAGCCGAAATTTTTGGCAATTAAGGCAGAATGAGGATTGGGACAGCCAATTCTCTGATTCTCCCACTTTTTTGTCAGTCTTTTAAGGGGGAGTGTATTCACCTTTTTTATGCTCAGACCCAGACAGGAGCATTTGTCAGCTGGTGCAAATATATAGAGTCAGAACCAATATTCTAATTAATATTTCACTCTTCAAAATGAAATCCAACATTGTCTCCCAAAAATAAAATTAAAAAAGAATGAAAAATAAGTAAAAAGTTAATGCACATGGAAGCAGTGTAACGTTAGCAGCCATATAATTTTGTGTTGAATCATATATACTTATTGTGCTACCTGCAAGCAAACTATGTGCCAAAAAATGTCTTCAAGCATGCTGATAAATTTTAAAACATTGTAGACTGAGCTCTCGTAGTTCATCATTGTATTGAGAAACTTAACCCAGATTTGAAAATGCCATAGAATAAATGTCACACATTATTGGAAGATAATGCTGAATATGTGAGAATATGTACCAGGTAATGCCAATGACGTCTTGTACAAGATAGCGTAGGATAGCAGTTTGGTCTTTTGTGCCTGACTGAGCTTTAGTGTGCAATATTTCATCGATTAATTGTTTTACCCTTTTAACAACACATCATACATGTACTGTTAGTTTGTTTTGTCTCGTTTTTAGAAATATTATTGTACTAGTGACCTGTCACTGCTTTGCATGGGTAGCATTAAAGCATTTAAGGCCAGGTTAATTCCCCAGCGTGATGGTTGTTCTGTTCGTGGGTCAATGTGTAGAGTAATGATCGAAAATCAGAGAACAACAGTAGGTAACTGAATATATAAATTAAGATTTAAGCAGCATGTGCCAATTGCCGGTGTTTAGCTGCACCAAAAGGTATGAGCTAACAATGAAAGCCATACTTTGAAGGCCCTGTGTCTCCATGCGGCTCATTTCTCACCAAGGTGGTCACACCTGTCCACTATGAGTGTCAAAATCACTACAGTAGTTCTTGAGTATAGCCTTCACAGACAGACAGAAAAAGTTGGGGACTGAAATTTATCATAGCTCAGCCAATTAGCTCCAAATATTTGTAAATTATGAATCAATATATGTACAGTGATTAAAAAAGAAATGCAGCACCAGGGAGTTGTGCGACATAAACAAAGTTGGAAGGTGTGTTTCTACATCTGAAAATGACTGTTCAAATTTCGTGCCCGTCGCATGGGGCATTAGAAAATTGTAGCGAAATACAGGAAGATCTGCAGCGGATAGGCACTTGGTGCAGGGAGTGGCAACTGACCCTTAACATAGACAAATGTAATGTATTGCGAATACATAGAAAGAAGGATCCTTTATTGTATGATTATATGATAGCAGAACAAACACTGGTAGCAGTTACTTCTGTAAAATATCTGGGAGTATGCGTACGGAACGATTTGAAGTGGAATGATCATATAAAATTAATTGTTGGTAAGGCGGGTACCAGGTTGAGATTCATTGGGAGAGTGCTTAGAAAATGTAGTCCATCAACAAAGGAGGTGGCTTACAAAACACTCGTTCGACCTATACTTGAGTATTGCTCATCAGTGTGGGATCCGTACCAGGTCGGGTTGACGGAGGAGATAGAAAAGATCCAAAGAAGAGCGGCGCGTTTCGTCACCGGGTTATTTGGTAACCGTGATAGCGTTACGGAGATGTTTAATAAACTCAAGTGGCAGACTCTGCAAGAGAGGCGCTCTGCATCGCGGTGTAGCTTGCTGTCCGGGTTTCGAGAGGGTGCGTTTCTGGATGAGGTATCGAATATATTGCTTCCCCCTACTTATACCTCCCGAGGAGATCACGAATGTAAAATTAGAGAGATTAGAGCGCGCACGGAGGCTTTCAGACAGTCGTTCTTCCCGCGAACCATACGCGACTGGAACAGGAAAGAGAGGTAATGACAGTGGCACGTAAAGTGCCCTCCGCCACACACCGTTGGGTGGCTTGCGGAGTATCAATGTAGATGTAGATGTAGATGTAGATGGGAGTGGCACTAATAGTGCCAGTTTGAGGGTGCAAATCAGTTTTGGTTGAAATGTCCATTGTAATGGTCATTGGCATTAGTTACCTTTGAGATTAGACATGGTGAGTTGATGTCAGTCAAGAATGCCTTTAAGGTGACAAAGATGCTGTTATTAACACCTCACTGAGTTCGAACAAGCTTGTATAATACAGCTTCAAGAAGCTGGGTGTTCTTTCTGTGATATTACAGGCAGACTTGGCAAGAATGTAGCCACTGTACGCGATTGCTGGCAGCGGTGGTCATGGGAATGTACAGTACCAAGGAGATCAAGCCCCTGATGGTCATGTGGCATTACCAGAGGGAAGACCATTGTGTTTGGTGTATGGCTCTGGCACATCATACTGCATCTGCAGGAGCAATTTGAGAAGCAGTTGACTTCACAATGACACAGCAAACTGTTACAAATCAATTATTTCAAGGACAGCTCTGAGCCAGATGCCATGTAGCATGCATTCCACTGTCCCAAAACTATTGCCATCTACAACTTCAGTGGTGTCAAGCGAGGGTAGGGTGAAAGACTGTTGTGTTTTCCGATGAAAGCTGGTTCTGCCTCGGTGCCATTGGAAGCCTTGTGTTGCTTAGGAGGAGGCTAGTTGAGGGCCTACAACCAACCTGTCTATGTGCTACAAACATTGGACCTGCACGTGCAGTTATGGTCTGGGCTATGATTTCGTATGACAGGAGGAGCACTCTTGTGGTTACCCCATGCACCCTGAATGCAAATTTATCAGTCAGTCAGGTGGTTCGAGCTGTTTTGCTGCCATTCGTGAACAGCATTCCAGGGGGTGTTTTCCAGCAGGATAACACTTGCCCAAACATTGCTGTTGAAACCCAACTTGCTTTATAGAGTGACGTCATATTACCTTGGCCCGTCTTCAATCGAGCACACGTTGTACATTATCAGACAACAACTCCAGTGTCATCCTCAAGCAGCATTAACCATCACTGTATTGACTGACCGAGCGCTATTGATTGACCGAGCGCAGCAGGCATGAAATTCTATACCACATACTGACGTCCAGTGTCTGTACAACACAATGATGCATACATGCATGTTTGCATTCAACATTCTGGTGGTTATACCAGTTATTAAAATACCAAATTGTTCACGTTTGCAATGGCTTATCTTGTGTTTACATTAACCTGTGATCTTGCAATGTTAATCACTTAAATATATTACCTAGACAGATGCATTCCCGAAATTTCATTACTCTACATAAATTACTTGTGATTCTCTCTCTCTCTCTCTCTCTCTCTCTCTCTCTCTGTCTCTCTCTGTCTCTCTCACTAATCAAAATCCCTACAGTAGTTCCTGAGATTTGCCTTCAAATATAGACAGAAAAACCTGGTGGGGGTCCTTAATTTATAACATATATAGAAGGAGAATATATTTATAGATTCTGATTAAAATAATATTGTGTGGCTCAATGTCCTAGTACAAGTCTTTCAGTAGGATGTCACTTCAATGACTTGCATCTCCCTAGCCAGATATTCAACCAGGAAAATGTGATCTAGAGTTTAATATGAAATCTGAACCACATTTCACTTCTGATGACCACGTCATTGAGAGGTGAATGGTAAGTTAAAAGAGTGAAAAATCCTTCGTGTGACTGGATCCCATGTCCCTTCGGCTTTCGGGCACACGTTTTACCAACTCTGCTCAAGCTTCGCAGCTGTCTGGAGTTGTTGTGGCTGAACTGCTAGATGGCAGTGTCACAGTTTTCACAGTAATTGCTGTCTTGAATTCATCATAGCTCAACGATTTTCTATGGAATATTTATAAATGATATACATGAATCTTCCTCGTGAATCAGTGTATCTATTATTGATATCTGGATCCGAATCTCTAAAACATTTCCTAAAATTAACTGCATGTATAGACAAAAGCAAGCATTGAAATTCAGTTTATGTATCTGGAGATTGTTGGTTTCATTCTGTCCTCCAACTTGTATGAGGTTTTAACTTTGCTTTTGTATCTAATGACACTAGTACAGCAGTTGCAGCAAATAGTCTGTAGACTGAAAATGGTCGATAAATAAGTATTACTTTAGCAGCAGCTAACGCTGGCCTTTGCAAGATTACATTCTTTTAATTTATGAAAGTTGTGTAGCACAATCAGCAGTAAAAAGGAAGCAGCTATTAAGTGCTAGGATGAAAACAGAACCAGGTATAAGCTCAATACCCAGTTTTTCATTATGGAAAATGGGGTGCAGTTGCACAGAATGCATACAGCTCAGTTGTTGTTGTTGTTAAGCACCCAAATCTGAGAGCAGCAGTCGTGGCATGTCCACAGAGAAAAATATTTTAATAAATGGGCATATTAGCAGTTTTTGCATGTGTAAAGGAGTGAATATATGTGTATAAATGAGGTTGGGTAGGTTGAGTGCTTAAATGGAGATTTTATGGTACAATTATTCAAGCTTTGAAATATTTTAATCATATTTCTTGTGAACATTTTAATAAGTGTGCAAATAACTATAATGTTGGGTACTCTAAACCCACAATAATCATAATCATCATCAACAACAACAATGAACAACAACAACAACAACAACAACATTAATTTTTTAGTTAGATATCATACGTGTGCCTTCACTAGTAGTCAGTGAAGGGGACACATTCCTGTTTTATGTCTTCAATTTACAGCTTGAAAAAATATATTTTCTTTAATAAATTCAGACCCTGTTATCTCCTGCACATCTAACCATGTGTGCTCTCATTTCTTTTGTTTCTTGCACAGGCCATTCTTCAACAGCATCATCAGATGCAGCAGCAGCAGCAGCATCATCAGCAGCTCCAGCAGCCACCTCTCCAGGACCAGCAGGAAGCAGCACTCCAGCATGTGCCACCTCAGCAGATGTCCATTCATCTGCAGCAGCCGGTTTGTAACTCTCTTCAACCTGTTATGCAGGCCGTGCTGCAACAGCAGCTCCATCATCAACAGCAGCAGCAGCAGCAACAGCAACAACACCAACAACAGCAGCAACAGCAGCAGCAGCAACAACCATCACAGCAGCATCAGTTGTTGCAGCAGCCCCCGCAGGTTCTGCTTCAGCCTCCACCGGGCCAACCCCAAGGGCTTGTGGCACAGAATGGACAAGTTCTGATGCTGCCCCAACAGCAACATCTGCAAGGTCAGAAAAAAGTGCCTCTGTAGTAATTTGATGTTGAAGTTTGTATTAATCAATATCTTTAAGTTTTGCTTTATACTTTTTTTTTTTTTTTTTCAAATTATTTGAAGTTATGCTTTTGTTATGTTGTTACTTCACTTACGGACTCTTTCACCGTTCACAGCTAAAAACTCTTAAATTCTAAACCCCCTCCATCCTCCATGAAACCACAAACCCAAAGACCCAAGAACATGTAGTTGCTCTTAAGAATTTTTTCTATCATTTGACCTCTGTAGGTGATTTGTACGTGTGAAAAATGCCAAACGGCACTATGGTACGGAGTTCACGTTAAAACAATAGGTCCCCCTCTTATTAGCTAGGTGAGTTTGTTCAAATGTCAGAGGAAGAAAGGACAAAACACTATCTGTAAGACTCTGGCCGATAACACACTGGGGTATTCAAACCTCTCGTCAAGCTGAAGACAGCTTCACTATTACCTAGCCTAGTGCGTTAGTGAAGAACCACTCTCTCTTTAATGATCAGGGCATTACAACGTGGTGTGGACTTCATGAGGCGCTGAAAGCTTTGAGAAGTCTCCCTGAACCATGACTGCTCATCTAACATACACTACTTGCAAAGACTGATTGGAGACAAGTCCAAGGCACACACATTTTGCTCAGTGGCATCCAGTATACACCAAATATTATTTACACTAGGTTTTCCTGAGCGGATGCGACATATAAGCATGCGTTTGTATAGTGTGGTTCTCTGACAGTTTTGACACAATTTGGCAATGATGAGACAGTGAATATCTTTCCTGAAGATACACAAAGCCTGTGGGTTGTTGCAGATTAACAAATGGATGTACATAATTTTGCAGTAGGTTTATGAACCTGACAGTGGTGTTAGATGACAGCAGCTTTGTCAGCGGCACCATTTCGTATCACAACACCCCTCAAACAGTGATATCTCCAGAACTGCCCTTAAAATCTCCTAGTGACTCACTTTTTTGATTGCTGTCACATCTTGTCTCTGAGATAGTTTTCCTTATTTTTAATTTTCTTACTGCCATTCAGTTTTATAATATATTATGTACTGAACATAGAGACTCAAAAAAATCACCCTCAACCTACATGGACACCCCTTCACTTTGATGGTAGTTGTTGTAGTACATGGGAAGAAGCAGATCATTTTTTAGAATATTTTCTGGAGATTGGTTTTCAAGAACTTGTGGACATTTTGAATACAAAAACCGTTTAACATTGTGTGGATCTACAACGAAGTGCTGAAATGCACATTGTGCTTAATTGTATCATTTGATTTGCTTAGTTTATACACATATCTCAAGAATATTGTGATATGATTATCTTTCACTGCTCCTATGTACATTGTTGTCATTTGTAACTGTTGTGTATATCTGTAGCTATATGGAAGTGGCCACCTTGTATGCTAGCTACAGACTCTCCACAAGGCAATATTTCTAAATCAAAATCACAAGGCAATACACAAGAAACAGTTAGTAATCATTTATTGTAATAAGATGCATCAACATATACTCAGATTTGGCTTTCAGAGAAGACGTGGGACTGATGTAAAGTTCTTCACTAAGCTAACCTAACACAGTAGATGATTTCTAACTAATATAATTGAAGTTTGGTACAGACTACAGTTCAGAGAATTGAAACTGAGCCTCTGAATAGGTAAACATTTTGACTATCACTTTGACAAATGATCATCTCTCGGCAGAAACTGTCGAACAACTAGAAGTAGTTGTCACAGTAGATAACTTGTCGGCAATTGTAGAACTGAAGAACTGCTGAGTGATACTTCCAGAAACTGGTGATAATTGGCCAAATGTCTGCGTGCAGTTGATTAAATCATGTGCTCAGCATATGAATGTCATCCTTTGAACTATTTTGTGGATGCATCAGATAGTTCTGGTTTACAGTGCTCTTTGTGGTGACAGACATAACTATTGGGGAATTAATGGCCTATTTGATTGTCTTGTGCAAAAGCACAAAACAGTTCCTGGTATGAGTGCCATCTAGAAGGCAACTGACCATACTATTTGTGTCACTCCGTTGTTTTGCCTGGTGCTGCTGACAAAGACACAGCAAAAGATATACATAAAGCACATGAATTTATTAGAGTACAACAATGTTTTTCCATTCTTCTGTAAATTAAGCTGTGTGTGACATTGTTGGGGTGAGACTTAGTGTAGGTGTGGTCATAAAATGGTAAGTGGATCCTTCTGTCGCCCACCAGACTCGTCTCCTGATGTAAGTGAAAACATTAGAGAAAACAGCAGTTCACTTGTGTAACCAAAAACCTTAGAGAACATCTCGGTTCACTTTTACTTAAGTTACCCAACCATACTATAATCATCAGTGGAGATTTTAATCATCCAACAATCAATTAGGAAAATTACAGTTTTGTCATTTGTGTGCGGGACAAGACATCCTGTGAAACATTACTAAATGTCTTCTCGGTAAACCACTTAGAACATGTAGTTTTGAACCCCACTCATGATGGAAAGATACTGAAGCACCAAAGAAACTAGTATAGGCATGCATATTCAGAGACATGTTAACAGGCAGAATACGTACTGCAGTCGACAACACCTATATAAGACAAGTGTCTGGTGCAGTTGTTAGATTGGTTAATGCTGCTACAATGGCAGATTATCAAGATTTAAGTGAGTCTGAATGTGGTGGTATAGCCGGCACATGAGTGATGGCACACATCTCTGAGGTAGTGATGAAGTGAAGATTTTCTCATATGACCATTTCACAAGTGTACCGTGAATGCCAGGAATGCGGTAAAACATCAAATCTCTGACATGGTTGCGAACGGAAAAAGATCCTGCAAGAACGGGATCAAAGACAACTGAAGACAGCTGTGCCATCAGTAAGTGTCAGCATGCAAATCATTCAATGAAACATCGTTGATATGGGCTTTCGGAGCCTAACGCGTACTCGTGTACTGCACAACACGAAGCTTTACGCCATGCCAGGGCCTGTCAATGATGACATTGGACTGTTCATGACTGGAAACAAGTTGCCTCGTCGTATGAGTCTTGTTTCAAATTGTATCGAGTGGATGGACGTATATGGTTAAGGAGACGGGTAAGGAGACAACCTCATGAATCCATGGACCTTAAATGCAAGCAGGAGTGTTCAAGTTGGTGGAGGCTCTGTAATGGTGTGGAACGTGTGCAGTTTGAGTTATATGGGACCCGTGATACGTGTAGGTACAACTCCAATAGGTGACACTTTTAGATTCATCCTGTCTGAACACCTGCATTGTTCATTCTGACAGACTTGGGCAATTCCAACAGGACAATGTGACACCCCACATGTCCAGAATTGCCACAGAGTGACTCCAGGAACACATGTCTGAGTTTAAACATTTCCACTGGCTACCAAACTTCCCAGACATGAACATTATTGAGCATATCTGAGATACCTTGCAACACGCTGTTCAGAAGAGATCTTCCACCCTTTGTACTCTTATGGATTTATGGACAGCCCTGCTGGATTCATGGTGTCGGTTCCCTCCAGCACTACTTCAGATATTAGTCAAGTCCTTTCCACGTCGTCTTGCGGCACTTCGGCGTGCTCGCGGGAGCCCTACATGATATTAGGCAGGTGTACCAGTTTCTTTGGCTCTTCAGTGTATATTGGATGTAATGGCAAGAAATAGACTGACCTCTTTGAGTATGTCCACATCAAAACTGCTATCAGTGACCATGACACGGTGTGGCAACAGTGATTACCAAAATACAAAGGGCAACTAAAATAAGTGGAAAGACACATGCGTTCAGGAGTAACCACCTCATTACACTCTGGATTTCTATAATCTGTCATGAAAGAATAATTTGCTATGATTGGGGTTGTTAGGGACGATACTGAAACTGAAGGAGGTATGAATTCTAAGGTGTTTTTTTATTTTAATTTTTTAAAAATTTTTGTAATTGAGCAACAGTTTTTTGTTGTGTCTGACTGAGTTTCCATTTCTACTCTTAAATGTAGTCTTTCAGTGACTGTACTAGCTTGTCTATGAGTGGCTCGTAGCAATAGTCGCAGGTTTTTATCTTAGGTTCTAGCCAGAGTTGACCACAACTCCTGATGAAATGTGCTCCCATCACCTGAAAATACAGTCAGATGAAAATAATGTTGATTTTTGTGTCTGCGGGTGATTTAACAGTATCGAATTGATGGGTAGGAAGATGACAAGGCAGGTTGACAGGGAAATGTAATCATGGAGTTTAGCAATAAAGTTTAATTATTTCAGTATACCAAGAAACTACATGTAGGTTGAAGCATAATTAACCCTTTCCACTCCAATTTCGAGTGGCTTTCAACAATATGAATTTTGTTCTCCGCTCCAATGTCGAGCCTCATTTGACACATTTTTCGCAGCTCTCACATGCTTAATTCTCGATTCTGACACTACTAGGCATCAGTGGTGCTTAGTGCTGCCATGTAGGGGAACCTGTATTAACTCGTTGTCAAACTGTTGCAGTTGTGTTGAAAGGAATCTTATAAGTATTATGTTCAAGTTCATACTTGTGCATTGTCTTGATTCATCATTTTCAGTTCTTTTTGAGGAAGAGATTTTACAGCTTTTAGAGGAATCCCTGACAATGATACTATGAGCGATTTTGATGAGGAGGATGGTTCATTTCAAAACAATCCTAGTGAAGATGACGATGAAAACAGTGAAAATGTGCATTTTTCAAGTAATTCAGCAGGAGATGTGTGGCAAATGTGGAGCGAAAATGACTGACTTTACAGATTTTTCTTTTGATGATTCAGAGTATGGTTTTATCACTGAAACTGGAAATTTTCCATCATCACCAGTTGGTTTCTTTCAGTTAATTTTTATAGACAACCTATTTCAACTGGTAGCAGACCAAATGAGCAGGTATGCTACAGCAAGAATATGTGAAGTGACACCACTTCCACAACATTCTGTTTGGTGGGACTGGAGAAATGTTACCAAGGAAGAAATGAAATGCTTCCATGGTGTGCTGCTGAATATGGCATTACAGAAGTGTAAGAACTTGCAGGACTTTTAAAAGAGAATGGTTACAATCATTCGACTTCTTTTCAGACTGTTTTGCTAACAGACAATTTATGCAAATTTTCTGGGTACTTCATGTTTCTAATCCAAAGAGTGCTACACTTGTCATCACTCAGGTTCAGTCAAGTCTTAAGTAAAGTGGGAAATGTATTGGATTACTTGTCTCGCAAGTTCCTTGAAATTTGTCATCCACATAGGTATTTAGCTGCTGATGAATCTACAGAACATTCAAGAGTCGTATTTTATTCAAAATGTACAATCCCCTAAACCAAACAAAATGGGGGCTCAGAGTAATACAACAACAGAGTCATTGATTCATATAGACTTGAATTTTTCCAAAAGAATAGTTCTTCAGTTGCGGGCTAATATCAGAAATGCTACAGGTCAATTAGGGTATCATTTGTACACTGACCATTTTTATACAGGTGTTGCGTTAACTGATGAACTGTTGAAATAGAATGTGCATCTCACAGGAACGATCCAGGCCAATTGCAAAAACCTTTCAGCTGCAAATAAGAAAGGAGTTCTTCGTAGACGAAGAAGCATAGAGTAAAATGCCTCCGCAATGACAAAATGCTGGTTCTGGCATGGCAAGATAAACAAACTGTTAACACACTTTCTACAAAAGCAAATATCTCTGTGTCACTTATAGAAAAGAGAAACAGAAAGGGGAGGGAAGAAATAATGAAATCAAATGTGATTATTGATTATACTTTGAAGATGGACGGAACTGATCGATCTGATGACCATTTTATTTCCATTTATGATTTTTTAATGAAAAGTCTAAGTGATGGTGAAAACTGCAGTTCTGGTGGGTGGAGGTAGGACTTGTAAACAGCTATTTGCTATACAAGAATCACTGCGAGAAAAACAACTTATAAAAAAACTATCTCACAAAGTATTCTGTAAAAGTGTTATAAGAGACTTGGTTGGTGAAGAAAGAAATCCAGGGCAGAAACTGGTCGTGGTTTAACTTCCGATGACGAGAAACACTTGAATGGACTGTTGCACAGTATCAACAAGCTTCCTGGTAACAAGCGTAAGGATTGTGCAGTGTGTTCAGACAAAAAAAGGAAAGGTGACGGGTGTGAAACTGTGTATTACCGCGAAACGTGCGCACGAAACCCAGCATTCCACCCTGACGAGTGTTTTAAAAAATATCATACATTGAAAATTTTTGTACTGTAATGTTTTAAAAATGTATTTGAATGAAAGCAAATTTTTTGTTTTAATGTATACTGTACTTGTTGGTCCGTGGTGTTATTGTTTCCACAAAGAGACCGCACAATTCTCTGTGGCCAGCTTGCTCCCAGGTGGAATTGATTTAAATAAGAGTGTGCGTAGCCACCTTGTGTCCACCTTATGGAGTGCAAAGGGTTAAGTGTAAATGTCGCAGAGTTGGTAAAAAAAGGACAATCAAAACAGTTCATTTTGGGAAACTTTTCAGTCCTATTCCCATTCCTACCTTTCACTCTTATCTTTGGGCATTGATTTATTGGATGTTCAAGATTGGCAATGGCTCAGAACTTAGAATGGCTCAGAACTTAGTGCAGACTTCAGTGTAAGATGCTTTTGTAATTTTCATATTGAAACTATGTCGTGAAATTGAGCAGTAAATCCAGAGAGATTCTGATCATACGTGTACTACACCAGTGGCAAGGAGCAATAGTATCTTCACTACATGTGAGCAGTGTTAATGATACTGATGACAGTGCCATTGATGCCGAGTACTAAATATGGTTCTCTAATCTCCTCCACCAAAGAAGATGGAGCTCAAGTTGATTCCATGTTTCTAGATTTCTAGAAGGCATTTTACACTGTTCTTCAAAAGCAGCCTCTGATCAAATTTCATTCCTGTGGGATGTCATTTCAGGCGTATGACTGGAACCAAAGTGATCGAAAGAAGTGTTATAGGTGTGCAGCTGCTCTTAGTCTATTTAAATTACTTAGGAGACAATTTGAGCAGCTCTCTTGGATTGTTTACTGTTTATGCTTTTGTTTATGTGTTGTAAGGTCATCAGAAGGTCAGAATGGATAAGATATCTGTACAGTGAAAAAGGCGGCAGTTGACTCCAAACAAAAAAAGTGTGAAATCCTCCACATGAGTACTAAAAAAAAGTTCTGTTAAATTTAGGTTACATGATAAATCGTGCAAATTTAAAGGTTGCAGATTCATTTAAGTACTGAGGGATTACAGTTGTGAACAGCATAAATTGGAACCATCCCGTAGAAAATGTTGTGGAGGGAGGAAAGCAGTGACTGTGCTTTATTGGCAGAACACTTAGATAATGCAAAAAAATCTACTAAAAGGCTGCCTACACTAAACTTTGTTGGTTCTCTACTGGAATATTGCCGTACAGTATGGAATTCTTAGCAGGTAGGAGCAATGGACGGCACAGAAAAAATTCAAAGGAAGGCAGCTCATTTTATGTTATTGCAAAATAAGGGAGAGTGTGTCATACACATATAAGTGAGTTTGGGTGGCATTCATTTGGGAAATAATATTGATATTGTGGAGGAAAGAAAAAAGACTTGCTTCTTTGGTAATTGACACAATAACATTGCATTAGACAATGAGTCATATTGATAGATGCCTTATAATGGTGGCTCTGTGATGTGGAAAGAAATGAAAGATATACATTTTATTTAAATGCAGGTGAAAGATGTACATTTTATTGAAATGCAAGAGCATAGTATCATATTATGGCAGTTCATAACTTTAAATCAGAGGCATAATGTAAATATTATGAGAAGATTAGATTTCTACTCACCGTATACAGGAAACATTGAATCACAGGCAGACACAATGAGATGACTGCTATACATTTAAGCTTTCAGCCAAAAGACCTTCTTCTGAAGTAGACAACAAACACACAAGCACAGCTCACACAACTCTCACACCTACCACGGTTTCCTGCTGCCGTGGCCGGACTGTGGACTGCAACTGCACTCCTCTTGTGACTCACTACCACCCAAGACTATGACTGGAGCAACTGAACCACCTTTTCCACCAGGCTTTTGACTTCCTGCCCTGAAATGAATAATATCCTACTCATTATTCTTTGCACCCTTTCCACGGCGGTTTCCATTGTCCACTGAAACTGCACAATATCCTTTCCATCCCTCTCACAACCCTGCCCCCAACCCCTTGCCTCATGGCTCATATCCCTGAAAGATATCTATGTGCAAGACCTGTCACATACATCCTCCCACCATCACCTACTCCAGCACTGCACAGGCATCTCCTATCCCGTCAAAGGCAAGGCTACCTGTGAAAACAGCTATGTGATGTACCAACTAAGCTGCTACCACTGTCATGATTTCTATGTGAGCATGACAACTAACAAACTGTCTGTCCCCATGAATGGACACCAACAATATGTAGCCGAGAGAGAGCTGGAGACCATCCAGTTGTTGAATATGCTACCCAACACAATGTGCTCCACTTCAGCGATGGCACCACAGCCTGTGTGATCTGGATCCTTCCTACCAACAACAGCTTCTGAATTGCACAGATGGAAACTCTGCCTACAGTACATTTTACATTCCTGTAATCCCCTCTTGCCCTCAGCCTTCATCAATCCCTGTCCTCCACATACCTATCCCCTTTCCTTCTTCCACTCCAGTACTATACAGCATTCTATTCCACCAACACACCTGCTAGTCCCCCCCCCCCCTCCCCCCCTCAAAACCTCCCAGCTGCACCTTGTAGCCCTACTCTGACCTCACTATGTTCCTCCACGTTCCCACAAGCAACACTACACCCTCACTCACCCGACCGTGTATCCCCCAACCTCCCTGCCCCATGCTTCCTCCTTACCACACCATCCACACCAGATTGATGCTCTCATTAGGCACAGTTGTAGTCCGCAGTTTAGGCAAAGTGGCTAGGGGCAGTAGTCGTATGTATGTGCATTGTGCTTTTGTGTGTGTGTGTGTCTTCTACTTCAGACGAAGGCTTTCTGGCCAAAATCTTAAATGCACAGCAGGTTTTATAGGGCCTGTCTGCAACTTAATGTCTCCGCTATATGATGAAAAGCAATCTACCCTTTTCATAATTTTTTTGCTATTCCATCTTCCACTTCCCATTGCATGGTATGAATACCAATATAAATTGAAGTGTTAGGAAATCTTTTATGAAAATATTTATATGGATTGTAGCCTTGCAAGGAGCTGAAACGTGGACGTTAAAGAGTGCAAATCAAAACAGAATAGAGGCTTTTTGGAAAAAGAAGGGCTAAGTTTGTTGAACGCATCCAAAACTTAAAAGAATAGTGAATTTGGTATTGGAGGGCTAAAAATTATAGAGCAAGTACATGACACCATAATTTTAATTGCATTAACAAATTTATTCATTGCAAAGTTCTGTTATTAGAGACAATGACCGTATAATCTACGATGAAACACTATCGGTGGATAGAACCAGATCAGCACCAACATTTACCTGGCAACAGTTCAGAGGCAAAGTTAATTATTTTAGGCTACAGTTCACATTTACACACAAACAAGTCACAGTTCACATTTAGCTTTATTCTGTAGTAACTTGTCAGAGAAAAATACACTGTTTTAGTTTAGTTATTCAGTCCATAATGAGAATCACCATGTCCAACAATATCTCACTCCAGTGACAATGACATCATACATCTTTTTAATTACCACACAATTCAGTTAAAATATTCATTAATCTCATACGCAGAAATCGCTTGAAAGTTTTTAAATATTGATTTGATTTGATTAATGTAGGGAGACAAAAACAACAGTGGTCTTAGCCCACTATTGCCCATGTGGAAACTGAGTTTATTGTGTGTTTTCGCTCTCTGTGATTCTGCTGAAGTCAGGTGATACTCTTAAGAAGTTGGAGGACCCTTTACTAGTCCTTTATAGATACCAGTTTCTTCAGGCTCTACTGAGCCGAATCTTCAGTGTCTTCTGCTCTCCAGAACTTCGCATTGGAAGATTAGATGTGCTGCAGTTCCATCCTCCTCACCATATAGTCTACTTCTTCCTCTATACTCATCAAGTGAGGTATTTCTTAAAGTTGTCTTACCAGTCGCGAGTCCTGCCATGAGTTTAAACTGTTTCCTGTTCAAGTTCAGCATTACTGAACTCTCTTGAAACATGGTTTCCCATAAACAAAGTTTGTTAAGTGAAAAATTTGAATTTCATGCTATTCCATAAAGCTGCTTCTCCAGTTCACTGCAGCAGCTACTTTCTGCTTCAGCAGATACAAATACTGCAATAGCTTGTGACATTGATGTACATGTTAGACAGCTTTCTGTGATAGAATTCTTGAATGCAGAAGGTGAAACACCCATTCACATTAATGAAAGACTGAAAAATGTGTTCGGTGATACAGCAGTAGAAATCACCGCTGTAAGATGATGAGTTCATTGCTGTAATGAAGCTGAAGGGAAACACTGTTGGTTGGTGAATCATGACCCCATGCCACAGTCAGTGAGTTGATGACATTTGTAGTGACCACCAGGTGACTGCAGATGATTTGTGTTACATGACTTCCCTTAGTAAAGGCAGTGTGACGATGATTATTCAGCAACAGGGATACTCAAAGGAATGTGCAACTTGAGTACTTAGAATGTTAACCAACCAGAATAAAGAGAGAAGGAAAAAAATTGCCTCCCCACTCTTGCAGCGCTTCTGTTTGGAGGGAGAGGAGTACCGAGAAAAAGTTGTGACTGGAGATGAAATGTGGGTTTATTTTTTTTTTAACCAAAATCAAAGAGGCAGTTAATGAAATGGCATCACAGAAACTCACCAATGAAGAAAAAGTTCAAAACTGTGTGATCAGCAGGGAAAGTTATGGCTACAGTATTCTGGGATGCAGATGATGAGATTATGGTGTTTTTTAAATATATAAAGAAGAGCAAGAATGCGTAATAAATTCTGCCCAGTACGTCAGAACTCCCAAATAGCCTAAAGCACATCTTCAGAAAGTTTGCCCAACAGAAGCTATGTTGGATGTTCATCTTTTACATGACAATACAAGACCACACACCAGTTGTCACACCACTGAAGGGATTGGGAAAATTGGATGGCAGGTCTTGCCTCATCCCCCATACCATTGATACAGATTATATTGAAAATTCATAAATTAATCACCAGTGTCATAGTTCTCAATCTACATAGTTCAATTGAAATTGCTGGCAAAAAGAAGAAATAGGAGGCATTTCTTCTTACTAACGCTCATACAAGCTGCCACCTGATCTAGCAATGTAGTTTCGATTTTACTGTTGAATTAGTATTGGTTAAGTCAGGTTCTGGTCCAGTAAACGGAGTCTTCGTGCCTTTCTTGGTGGCCAGTTTATCAGCTTGTTCATTGTCACTAATTCCTTAGTGATTAGGAACCTATGGCAGGTTTATCCTTTTGCTTTCCCCTAGTCTCCAATGGGATCATGGCATTGTGCAACTATCTTTGATCTTGTTGCAGTGGCCGATAGAGATTTCAGAGCTGCTCGGCTGTCTGATGAATATAGGTGCTGCAGTCCTTGTAGCATCTACGCAAATCCTCCTTCATGCAGACTCTGTTAGTGGGTATCCCCATCTAGAATACAGTGTCCAGCTTCCATAAAGAGACTGCTCTCTTTAGTCTAAACTGTACCCCTTATATTCTGGTCCCAGCCCCTTCATCTGTTTTTGGCCTGTCAGTAACCAGACTGTTTCCTGAATGGTGTCCTGGTACATTCTTCCACTGCTCTCTTCTTCCAGTTGCTTCCAATTTTATTGAAGCATTTGGAAGCTATTGTAATGACATCCGACATTTCCCCAACCATTTGTATATTTACCACTCTATTATTAGATCAGTCCAGGGGTGGATGCCAATTAATAAGTGGGTGCTGAGACAGAGAAAAAAATAATAAGAAGCATGTTCTCAACTCTGGCTTAATCGTTTTCAGTTCAGCAAGTCCTTCGCAGAGATGAGGCTAACCAGTATTCTTCTGATGTTCCAAGTAAACTCTGCTCTCTGAGTAGGCTGGCATCATTGCGGTGTCCCTTAAGCTGGCTCAGTGATGACACTACTTGCATGTGCAGCACAGGGTGTGACTTTGAACTGGCAGCAGATTGGCAGGGCAGTCATGTGGGTTACTACCACCCTCTTGATGTTGACTACCTGGTGTGGTGTCAATAGGGTAAGAAAACTCCCATCTTTAAAAACTCCTCACCAGTGTTGTGTCTGTTTAATTGAATGTGGCCAACTGGTGTGGAGGTACTAGAATCTTGAGATTGGGGGCCTCAGCTGACACCTGAGCAATCCGTCAGTGATCGCTTGGAAAAGCATCAACTGTTTCATTGCCCTGAACATCAATGTGAAAACAAGAATCCTCTGAAGTGTCGAAGGCCGAATGAGTGCTAATGTGTATGTGAGAGAGAGTGAGTCTGCATTCGAATGCTTAGTCATTGGTCTGTACACAAATTCGACTCACGTAATTTGAAAGGAACAGAGACCAGCGGTCCAACTTTTGCACTGTGCGTGGAGGACTGGGTTTGAAGGGCTGAACAACGAGGTGAGAAGCTGGTGATCAGTCACCAAGTAGAATTTTCTTCTATATAAATATCGGTGAAATTTGGTCATGCCATATATGATAGCAAGACCTTCCTTCTCAATCTTGTGAGTAGTTGCAAGTAATAACTCAATTTATCTAACACAGCTTGCAGTTCACTGACATTCCTAGGAATTGGAAAGTGCTTTATGGCTGCTGAGTGCTGATTGCAAAGAGTGGATAATCTGATTGTTGATCATGTGCCCTAAATATTCAATCTGTGTGGAAGAAGGAGCACTTGTCTTTACTGTACTTTAACCCAGCATCAGAGAGTACTCAAAACAATGTCATGAGATTGGAAAGATTTTTTTAGGAATACAATCTGAACCAACTGTCATCCAAATAGTTTGAACAAGAAGGAACCGTTACTGTGGACTGAGGCAATAATGCTGAAAAATTTCAGGTGCAGACACACAGCTGAACAGTAACTTCAGAAACTTAAATAACCACATGTGGGTGTTGATCATAAAAACTTGTTGTCAATATGTCTCAAAGGGGAGCTGCAAATAAGCATCGCGAAGATCAGTCTTTGAGAAGAAGAACCTACACCTAGTGTGTCCATGAGTTCTTCAGGACGTGGCAAAGGAAAAGAGTCAATCATAGTTGTGGATTTACTGTTACCTTGAAATTTGCATATAAACATAATCTGCCTGAAGGTTTCTTTATCACAAACAGTACTGCCCACTGACTGGCTGCTACAGGGGAAGTCACACCATTGTCCTGCCAAGATAAGAGCCCTTGTGCCCCCTGGTCTCTGTTAGCACAAGGCATCGGCTGTAATCAGCAAAACTGGGTGTGCATTTTCTTTCATGGTAATGTGAGCCTCAAAATCAGTAGCTTTGCCTTGGCCACCTTGCAAAATGTCACTAAATTCATCCGTATACACAAAATTGTACATAGAGAGAACATTGTCTTGAATGTACAGACCAAACGGATAAGACAAGTCAATGCCAAAAATATATTGACTTCCACACGAGCACAAAACAGTTAATGAAACTGTCTTTGTAATGTTACAAACCTAGGCAGGTAGGCTGCAAAAACCTCGTATAGGAATCTTATGTCCACCATAAACAGAAAGAGTGTTGCCTTTGGCTTATGTAGCTTAGGTTTGACTAACAGTTCATAAGTGCTTCTGTTTAAAGAACCCACTGACACACCACTGTCTTGAACTGCATGTGTATTTTGGTATTGGCAAACAGTGGAGTGACTGACAACTTACTGGCCTGATGCTCAATGGAAGAAGTGTGAAGCTCCTTCACTGTTGCAATGGACTTGCACAGTGTAACACAAAAACACTACTGGGCTTGGAAAAATTGTACTAACGTTCATGAGAATGTGCAAATTGTGTGTTGGACTTGCATTCTGCAAACAAACAGTTTGAATGTGACCTGCCTGCCGTTTGTGCGCTGAGAAACACTGGGGCAGGATTTAACAACGCTAATCTGTGGCCTAGCATACTGGTTCTGTTCATGTTCTGCCCTGGCTGAGACCTTGTGTGCCGCAGTGCACAAATTACAGGCACAATCTGCTTACCACTACTCTGTATGGCACAAACAGGAGCAGAATCAAAATCCACTGTTGCATTTTCATATGAATCCTGACACTCCACTATTTCCAAATCTTCGCGAGCTAGGATTAGGATACTAAGAATCTGTTCACATATGTGAGGATCTGACACATTTGGACAGTGGAATCCCTGATCATGGCATCTTTATAACAACATCCACACTCACACTTAAAACTGCAATGGCATGCAAGTCTTTGTAAGTCTGCTGCCTACTGCTTATGAGTCTGCGTATGCAAACAAAAGAATTTGTAACACGCAGCTGCCACATTAATCTGTTCATCAAACTACTTATCTAGCACAACAAATAATTCTTCATAAGGAACACAGGGTGGGTGGAGGGGAAAAGTTTGCAGGTGAGCCTTCACGAGTACCCTGACATACCAATAGTTGCAAGGAAATATGGTTGCCTGTTGCTACCTTCTATATGATGTGCCATGAAGTGTGCACTGAGCTGTGCTTGGTACTCAAACCATTCCTCGTGAGTGGAATCAGATATGTGGAATGGTGAGACGAAAACAGGCACTGCTGGCTGTGGCTGTGCTCTTGGAGGTGGGGTGGAGGTGGTGCAGCATCTGCTGCACTTGAAACTGAACGATCTCTATCGCTGACAGTTCTTGTGGAGGGCTAGCCATGATCAGTACACATATGAAAAATTGCAAAACGAGAAATACTATGCACAACCAAAAAGCATGAATGTTAGCCTCAATAAGCACAAACAAACACAGTCAGTTCCAGGGCACGTTCTGAAATACAAAAGCAGAGTAAGGCAAGCATGGTAAAAAATCACTATTCTGCAAAAATAGATACACAGGTGTTAGTGGCACCAGGTGGTTGTTTTGAACACTTGAGGGAACATTCTTGTCACCAGTTATTGGCTCAGTCCAGAGATGGATGCCAAGGAATAGGTGAGGGCTGAGACAGAGCAAAATAATTAGGGCCACACGTAATATGTTCTTAACTCCGATTTAATTACCATCAGTTTAGCAAGTCCAATTGTATTCTAAAAGTTCCTTGACACAAGCAAGTTCATCATAGATAGTAATACAGAGATAAGAGGCTAACCAGTAGGCTTCTAATGCACCGAGTGAACTCCACTACCTGACAAGGCTGGCTTTGGTGTGGTGTCTCTTAAGCTGTTTTGTTGGTGGCGCTACTCTTGTGTGCAGTAAAGGGTGTGTTTTTGAGCTGGCTGCAAACTGGCAGGGCAGCCACATGGGTTGCTGCTAACCTCTTGACATTGACAGCTATCCAGTTAATTCCAGCTTTTAACCTGTATGCCCCTGCTACTGCCTCCACTGTATCCCAAAGGTGTAATGGAGACATGTCCAACATTGTTTCAATTCCAGCAGTGGGTGTGCTGCTAATTCTGCCTGTTATGGCTAAGTAGGGCAATGTGTCCTCGATGTCTTTGCAGCAGCATGCGTGAATAAAATCTTCTCAGTTTGTTCCAAGCCATGTAAATTCAAATAAAATACTTGACCTGTCGATAGATGTCTCCACCATCATTGTCAGAAGTGTAACCCACTGACAGGCGGATTTGGCAGGGTTTTCTGCATATATAGGCATGAGTGCAGTATCTGGCACCAACCAGAGAGAACAGAAGTGACATGATGGGGGAAAGTGAGATACGCAGTTCGCAGCAGCTCCAGTCCACTGCGGGACAAGTGAATCAAGTGGTGCGAGGGGCCGCTGCTCCCTCCCCTCTACAAGTGCCAAGCAACAGTCTTTGCTTTCTTTTGATATCCAATGCATGCCTTCATGCCCTATTAAGTGTGTACCACTGATCTCTGTTAAAATTGTTGCTACTTACTCAAACCTCAGCCGCCTCCTTTATAATGAAATCACAATAAGTTGACTCATAAGCAGAGACCCTTGTCTACTCAAATTGTATTTTGTGTCCATTTTCCAGGCAATGCCCAGCTATACAAACTCGTTAAGTTCCCTTTATTTAATATGTCGCTTGTACTCAGTACAGCAGTCCACAGCTGTGCGAATTGTTTGACCTGTATAGATACTGATCCACTCACAGGGGACACAGTACTCACCGGGCAAACAAAGAGCTGTGTAGTCAGCTGCATATTGCTCTACAGTATGGCAGGAAAGCAGCTGGCTGGCCGCTTTTGCTGATTCACCAGTTGTCCTTTGTTGGTGGTATCTGAAAGCATTTGCAGTGTCTCCCTTGCTAAACATTCTCTCTAAACCTGCCCCTTAAATGCAGAAATTGAGACTGTAGGTGGTCATTACCAGAAAAAAATCTTGGCTTTGTGTACTAACTTGTTCAGGACATCTTGATCATATGCAAGGTGGTGAAAACTAGCAGCGTTCGAATATCAATTAGTGTGAATTCATCCTATACACCGAATGGCCCCCTGTTTTCAGCACAGCTGAAATGTCCAAGAATGGTAGCTTGTCATCCTTCTCAATCTTGATAGTGAATTTAATGTTGGAGTGGACACTTCTCATGTGATCGATAAACTGCTGCAGTGCATTTTCACTGAGGCCATATCAGGAAGGAGTCATCAACATACTGTAGGAATCGTCAAGTTGTTCCATGATGTTCTAATGACAACATACTTCTTGTAGCTCTATGAATATTATGAGATGGCGAATGGCACTGCGATGGGATCACCACCTTCTCCGGCAGTCATGAATTCTTCAGTGATCACTTTGAGAAGCAGGCTCTGAACTCTGTGGCATTGCGTCCATCTTGCTTCCTGCAGTACCTTGATGATACCTTTCTGATAAGGCCTCAAGATGAAAAAGTTACCATTCTGGGATGTCTTAGCTGTGCAGAAGGCACTGTATAGGAAACAAATGCACTCTGACCAATACGTGAATGTCTGTAGATTTAATCACCTTCTACACAAAAATGCAGTCCTGAGCATGTTAGTACACACAGCAAAGATTTTGCCTGCAGATTATCACCTACAGTCTGAATTGCAGCATTAAGATGTGTGTTCAGAGAGAATGGATAGAACAGGGGAGACACTACAAATGCTTTCAGAAGCCACCAACAAAGGATGCCTAGTGAATCAGCAGAAGAGGCCAATGCGGCTACTTTCCTGCCATACTACGGACCAACGAGAAGCAAGTTAGGATGTGTGCTCCAGAGGCTTGGATTGAAGCCAGTGTTTTGCCACCTGCCCACGCCCAAAGATAATAGATATGCTGTGCCCTATTAAAGATCACATAGCTCTTCATATGCCTGATGTGTATGTGCAAGTGCGACCACATCTATAGAGGTCAAACAATTCGCACAGTTACAGAATGTTGTACCAGGGTGTATACGACCCGGGACATCCGGGAGATCTGGGAAAAACCCGGGAATTTTTTCATCCGGGAGAAAACCGGGAAAAACCCGGGACATTTTTAGAATTCCGGGAATTTTTCATTGTTTTAGTTTTCAGTTAAATTTTTGTAATTTTGACTGGCAAGAACCGATACTCTAACAAAGGATATTACTGTATCCCGCTACTGCAGAATAGTACTTCAACAATAAAACATAAACGAGAGAAAAAAACGAAAATAACTTAAAAATTGCAAACGAAATGCGCCATGTACAACGACACAAAGTGATCATGCCAGCTTCTGCCAACTGAAAATGTGTCAAAGGCTTTAGGAAGACTATGGAGTGCTTCATAACAACAAATTGCCTCCAATGAGTGTGAAGTCGCAACTGTGTACATTCGATTTGTTTTAGCAGTTACACACGGGCTCAGGTGCATGCGCAGTTGAGTTACGTTTGGGTAGTAGATTCTCCCGCTGCTGGCTACAGGAATGTGGCTGTTGGCTGTGCAAGCAGTCACAGCAAGCAGCTAGATGCTACCGGGAAAAGGGGGCGCCAAATTCATATCCTTGAGGAAAACAACTTGTTTCACAAAGCGCCTAGCATCCAGCGCACATTTGTCTAGTGATTATTCATATGATTTTGAAACGCTTCCCTGTTGGTTTTTGAACACATTTTAAGTTGATTTCTGAATGAATCATAAGTTGACTTTTGAATGCATGCATAGTGTACGTGATGTCTCTGTCAGGAGAATCCTCGTCGCATCTAGAAATAAACTTTCCGCAGACAAAAGGGGACGGGGCTATACGAGCTGAGGGAGTAAAGCCGAACGGATGAATGCCAATTGCTGTCTGATTATATGGTTGATTGGGTTTGCGAATGATCAGCGTTGTTATAATTACTAGCGAAATCCATAGATTCAGACTACTAGAATGGAAATAAACGACTGACAGGAATAACAGGTGAGAAATATTACGTATTATCTTCTCAGTGTATCCAAGAAAACGAAATTTTGACAGAAATTTTTTGCCAGATCGCTGCTACACTAGTAAGGACCGGTAGTACAGCCCCGGCTAGCAGCCGCGTAAATTATATTCTGGAAGTAACGCGGAAAACGTGTTGTTCGAGCACGTAATACGCATAACCGGAAAATAATCGCGGGATAACTAAACCTGTGATTCTGGCAGGGCTAGTGAAGTTAATCGGCGAACAAATTTTGACAATGGCAGCAATAGCTACAGAATTTGTGATGACAAGATTGTTTGTTAAAACGAGGAAGGAGAAGAAACGGGGACATCACACAAATTATGGAAGAATAAGACGATTCCAAATTTATATAAAAATTTCGTAGTACTAATTTTCGATCTCATGCTTGAGAAGCTGGTGCCTATGAATGAAATGTGAAACTATTTCACCGGCCGGTGTGGCCGAGCGGTTCTAGGTGCTTCAGTCTGGAACCGCGCAACCGCTATGGTCGCAGGTTCAAATCCTGCCTCGGGTATGGATGTGTATGATGTCCTTAGGTTAGTTAGGTTTAAGTAGTTCTATGTTCTAGGGGACTGATGACCTCAGATGTTAAGTCCCATAGTGCTCAGAGCCATTTGAACCATTTTTTTTGAAACTATTTCCTAACATCAAGCTCTTTGCTTGTAGTAGGCCTAATAGGCATTTGCTATTGGTACTTCGTGGATTATATTCTGTCGTGTTATAAAAATGGCCATTTGTGCCAAAAAAGTCTCGTTTATTTGGTGTGTTACAAAATTGCTGCAATATTAGAAAGGCCTATTTTGTTTTATCCAGCAGACAGTGACAAAATAGACATAATCAGATCGAGAAACCACACCAGTCTTGGGTATTATTTGTATTAACAGCTTTTTCATTATTAGATAACAACATTTCGATTTTTCGTGTAGCAAAACGTTTCACGAACTTTGATGAAATAATAGATTCTTTCGCAGAAAGGAAAGCACGCCATATAAAGCTGTAGCAAGATTAGAGAGAAAAAAATGCTAAGAGCTAAGGTTTGAAGAAATGTGTAATTTCTTGCTTATCTCTTGACAGTATTGGTTTTATATATCCTACATTTAATTTTATGCCACACACAACTGTAAGTTATTAACTAATAGGCCATAAAGAGTTCAGATTTTCTGAAGAGTTCTTGTTCTCTTGATTACAAATAATCCAATCCGCTATTAATTGCGAGATTTTTTTTAAAGAGGAGCAGGAAAGGCACCACAGGACATTTCAATTTCCACTCTCCTGAATATAGTTTGGACGTGCGGTAGAAAAATGCTTTATGAAGAGGCGTGGCACTGCACTTTGGCATACTTACGACCAAATAATATGTCTTACGTTTCCTGTTTATGTTTGACTTTTCAGAAAGATGTGCGCTAAAAGATGAACATATTTTGAAAATTCGATTTTTTTAGTATTGACCCGGTTCGCAAATGTCGTAGATCCGGGGCTGATGCACAGAGCAGTCTGAATTATAGTGGGTAGTCTCCATGTGACCCGTGTTTACATTTAGTGATTTTGCTGTTTCCCCTTCTTTTACTTTCACGTTAAATGAAAACAAAACTGGTATCTGTGGCCGGGAGCTATCAGGTGAATTAAAACACATTCACATAATTACGGAAGGCTGGAATATGTCATTAGTTTCAGATTTTATTTTATTTCCACCTTTCTGACAGTCAAGCATTAATCGCCTTGCGGAACAATGAAGTTATTTTTGTCTGTTTGCTAAAGAAATTTGACTTTTGTTAACCTTTTCCGCAGAGGCAGTCAATGTATATGAAACGAAATGTTTAAGTCCACAGTACTGGCTAGTTTCAACTGTTCGCTGCGTTTCAAGTGCATGTTTTCATTTTCTAGCACGTATGGCATTATGCCACAATGAAGAACCGAACATGATATAATACCGTACTGGTGCTCCAAGAAAATTTACATCGTGAAAACCACACTGAAAAGCTTAATATCAGGTCGAGGTCTACCTCATTGGGAATCTGGACACTCGAATATGCTCTTTAAGTATGCACTTTAAATGTGCACATTTTAATATGGTTCACGAAATTCCGATGCTCTTGCAGTATCCTCTGATGTCTTGTTTCTTTTATGACATAGTGTATGATCTTTCAATGTTTTACACGTACGTACATACCGGATTTCTAAGTCATGATAGCTAACCAAGCGCGGTGTCGCCTGTTATCTGCGCTCTCTGGCAACTACTGAAACAAACCTATTTCTAAGAAGTTGCGGGAAAATATTGCAAATAGTGGTTTGAAAAGCGTTACTTTCAAAGTAAATATTCTTTTATGTAAGTTGAACTATGTATGAGAATGTACCACAAAATTCTTAAATCACAGAGCGTTTGACCCTCATTTAAAAATCAACTCTTTGATGACGAGCCATTTAGAAGAATTTCGAACCCTGAAGATCAGACATTAATGTCATTATTAAAAATTTTACTGGCACATTTGTGTGATATATCTTAAAGTGTAACACGCGCAAAAAAGGTCAACAGTATATGCGAAAGCTTAGCTTCTCTTGCAGCTTGAGACCACTATTGTATGTGAAAGCTTTGCTTTTCTCATAGGAACACTATGTATATTAAATTAAACTATTAACTTTCCCTGTTTGTGTGTTCGTGCTACTTAGCAGTGATGTTGCTGTTGGCTGACTACATCACGTGTCCTATGCTCTCAATATCCGCCATCATTGGCTGGCGAGATCACGTGACATGAGCTACGAACGGCTTACAAAAGTGCATCAAAATCTCGATTTCAATGATTCAGAAAGTAACATGGGGTGTTTGGTGGAATTCCGATGTATACTTTCGTAATACGAAAATACGCAACGTACAGGTTGCTACACATCAAAGATATATCCAAAACGTGTCTTTTTCCCTGAGTTTCATTTTCTAAAGTACCGGGAAATTGTACTCCCTGAAATTGTACACCCGTGTATAAAACCATAACCATTCAAAGGACTGATAAGGGAAAATATACTGTCACCCGGGAGAAAATGTATTTTTAACCGGGAAATCTGGGAAAAATCTGGGAATTTTTTTTACTTGTCCACGTATACACCCTGTGTACTGATCATAAGTGACATATTAAACAAGGTGAGCTTGGACAAGTCAGACATAGCTGAGCATTGCCTGGAAAATGGACACACAATACAATTTGAACAGAAGAGAATGGTGACTCGTGCACCCTCTTATTGGGAATCTGTTATAAAGGAGGTGTTCAAGATTAGAATATACAGCAGCAATTTTAACAGGGACCAAGGGTACACAGTTGGGCATGGGGTTTGGTGGTGGACATTGAAAGAAAGCAAAGATGATTGCTTGGCACACATAGGGAAGTGGGAGTGGCAGTTTCAAACGTGGTGCAAGCTCTTTGTGGCACGTGGCATCACTGGTCCTGCAGTGGGCTTGAACTGCTGTGAGCTGTGCAACTTGCCTTCTGTGCTTGCATGGTTTCAGCTCTTTCTGATTGGTGCCAGATGTTGCACTTATATCTGTGAAAGCGGCACTCCTGACAACAAAGGTGGAGATAGCCATCGAAAGCTCAAGTATTTTATTGTAAATGATGTGGCTTGAAAAGAGAGAAGATTTTATTTAAGCAGGTTAATCTCTGCACCTTGCCAAGCTCCTTAATAGCCACCATCTATTCTACATTATCCCACCTTACTGGAGCTCCATAAATTACCATAGGTCTTACTACAGTGGTGTATATCCAGTTCATACTTATGGCATTTGAAACCCAGTTTTTACCAAAGACCCTTCTAGTTCACATAAGAGTAGTTTTTTGCCTTGGAATGTATATTCTGTCTATGAGGGGTCCATGATAGGACCGCATCCAGGGTTATCCCTAGAAACTTCACTACCCCCTCTAGTGGTTAAGTTTTACTGAGGAGCTTGAGATTTGCTTCCTCATAAATGATAACTACAACAATTTTCTTGGGGCAGACCCAAGTCATGTTTTCTGCACCAATATTCTACAATGTCTAGTACTCATTGTGCCATTGTTCAACTAGTAACTAGCAAATTTGTTGGGTATTACTTTGACTAAATCATCAATGTATCCTTTGCAAAAGTAGCCTCTAGTCTTTAACTCATTCGTTGACCTCTAGGTTACACAGTCGTATAGACAAGACCCCTCCTTGTGGACACTGCCTGCTGACATTCATTCTCATTTTCTCATTCATCATGTTGGCTTCTACCTTTCATCTACTTAGAATGATATTAATCTAGTCGCATATGGTGGCTCTCAGTGCCAAGCTCTTCTACTGTTCTAACCATGGATTTGAAGATTGTATTGCTAAAGCCCCCTCGATGTTCAGGAAAATGCAGAGAGCTATATCCTGAAAGTGTTGGCCTTTTTCCACCTTCCCAACAATTTGGTGAAATGCTGTTTCATATGATTTCCTGCTTGATATGCATGTTGATTTACATGTAGAGGAACCTCAGTTAACCTCTTGTCCTTAACATGCACATTAACCAGTTTTTATAATGTATTTGGAAGGAAGGACAGACTGATTGGTCTCATATCCCTTGGCCTTCGTATGATCAGTTCTCGCTGGCTTCAGAATGAAAACAAACCTCTCTGTCCTCCAAACACTAGCACTGATTTCTGCTGTCAGGCAGACAGTGAACAGTCTACATAGGAATCTAATTAAATCCTCTCCTACTTGTGTCAGTAGAGCTGGAAAGATACCAACTGGGCCTAATGACTTAAGTGGTTGAAACGTTAACGCCTCCCACTCGATTTTTTTTTGAAATTAGTACATTTTCTAGCAGTTTCCAACTATACCCTTTGATTACTTGTAAACTAGTGTCTCTGAGAGACTGACATGTGGTATTTGTTTTCTGCAAGAGTGCACTGAGGGAAGTGTGTCAGTGCATTGAGAGAAGTGCATGTTGCTGAGCACATATAGTGTCTCACTTGCTGATCTTATATACTAACCATCCTCCTTCCTGAAAGTATTTCCTGGATTATTTGGTATTCTAGTGAAGATTTTTTGAAGTCTAGCACAAGTAGCTGTGCTTTCCACTTCCTCACAGAATATCTTCCAGGGAGATAGCTTCGCTTGCTTGCAAGGTCGTATCTGACCAGGGCTTCTGGATATTTTGCACATTGTCCTTTCTTCCTTGCAAGATTGAACGTTCTTCTTACCTGCTTCCTTTACGCTTCCAGGTTAGTTATTGCACCATGGTAAATTTCTGTTTGTGCACTTCTTGGTGATTGGGCAGTATTCTAAATATGAGGTCGTAATGGTAATGGCAGATGTCACTATGCCTGTGATTTCCTCAAAATCTCCAGAATTCCTTATCAAAGTTCTGACTTCAGATAAGTGTGAGTTTAGGTGTTTCTTATATGCTTCTCAGTCTGTTTTTCCATGATTCCTATAGGCCAAGGTCTGTTTAACACCGATTTCAACTTCAAACTTAATATACATGTGGTCAGTTAAGGATGGCTCCATCGCCATATGCCATTATGACATAATTGCCTATTATAGTGGACCAAGAAGTTATGTCAATTACTTCTCTTCTTTTATCCCTGAAGGTAGGTTCCCTATAACTATTCAAAATTTCCAGATTATTGTGTAGTAGAAATTTGAGTAAGGTGCTCACTTCTAATGTCGGGATGCTGCTTCTCCACACCAAGTTGTGACCATTGGCATCACAACCAACCAGCAGTTATTCATTATGCTGTGAGCAGTTATTTACCAGTCTCCTCGTTTCCTGGGAGGGAGTAGTACTGTCCTCATAAGAAAGGTAATCTGAGACATCTACATCTACTTGATTACTCTGTTATTGTCAATAAAGTGCCTGGCAGAGGGTTCAAGCTGTCTCTCTAGCTTTCCACACTCGAACGGCGTGCGGGATGCACGAGTACTTAAATTTTTCTGTGCAAGCCCTGATATCTCTTATTTTATCATGACGATCATTTCTCCCTATGTTTTTGCAATCGGAGGAGAAAACCAGTGATCAAAATTTCATGAGAAGATCTCTTCACAATTAAAAAAAAACTTTGTTTTAACGGTTGCCACTCCAATTCACATATTATGTCTGTGGCTCTGTCTCACCTATTTCGCAATAATTCAAAACGAGCCGCCGTTCTTTGAACTTTTTCGATGTCATCCGTCAGTCCCACCTGAAGCGGATAAGCACAGCAATACTCCAGAATAGGCCAGACAAGAGTGGTGTACCGTATTTACTCGAATCTAAGCCGCACTTTTTTTCTGGTTTTTGTAGTCCAAAAAACCGCCAGCGGCTTAGAATCGGGTGCAAAGCGGAAGTTCTGAAAAATGTTGGTAGGTGCCGCCACAACTAACTTCTGTCGTCGAATATATGTAGCGTTTTGCAGGCACAAAGATAAATACTGGCACCAAAACCTCTGCGTCAGTAAATAAATTTTTAAAAAAGGTGGAAGACGAGCTTTTTTTCTCCGCCATGAGTTTCGAACACTGCATTTTCATACATTATCCAACAAAGTAAATACAAATTCCGTATTGTTCATCTTCGAATGTAGCAGCATTTCAATGCACTATGAAAATCTGACTGGCAAGACTGTTTGGGGTGTTTATCAATATGGCCAACTCTGTGTTCCGAATTTTTTCCTACCTGTGAGAAGAGATGGTTGCTAATAGGAACTTTTATGAATTGTGAATCACATGCAGTATTCTCTTCACGATAATTATAATAATACGAATATGCCATGTATTCTTTCGTGTTTGCTGCTATCTCATTTAAATCCTGTCTGCCTAATAAACTACAAAACTAGAGTGAGACAACAGCAAACGCGGAAGAATATACATATCTTGTCATGTTTATATTCATATTATTCTTATGCCGAATAGTAATACAGTCAGAAATGAAGCACGGCAATTGATTAGATTTTTAAATTTAAGATGACTCTAATTTCTGTGCAGAATGTAATGTACTAAAGAGGCGTCTGCAAAGATTTTCAAACGGAGAAAAATTTTTGCTAAACTCTCGTTCAGAACATCTTCTATCATATGCAGTCTATTATTTGGCGGTAGCGCGCACCAAAGCAAGCCATGCAGCGAGCGGCTACAGGTCGTAAACACTCATTATCAGAATGCGACAAACAATGCATAACACAGTACAGTAATGAATTTTCAGCTGTGAGTGACATAAACACCTATAACAAAGAGAACGGCACTTATCTGATCAAAGAAAAATAAGCAATCAATTCAAACCAGACGAAGCACGTGCAAAAGGAAGGGTACCCGTATCAATACGGACGGAGCGCCTGACGCATAGCAACGGCTACCTGGTAAAGCTTAACTGCTAAGCTTACAACTCGAACCAAACTACTATAGCTGTATCGTCATTCATTTGACCTAAATTGTGTCTCATATTACAATGGACCAACTTTGTTTCGATTTAGAGGTGCGACCTAAAACTTTTCTCTCCCATTGAATTTCGAGTCTCAGATTTCAGGTGCGGCTTAGATCCGGGAAAATTTTTTTCCTCGATTTCGAGTGTCATTTTTCAGGTGCGGCTTAGATTCGAGTGCAGCTTAAATTCGAGTAAATACGGTAAGCAGTCTCTTTAGTAGATCTTTTGCACCTTCTAAGTGTTCTGCCAATGAATCACAGTCTTTGGTTTGCTCTACCCACAACATTATCTATATGATCGTTCCAATTTAGGTTATTTGTAATTGTGTACCGAGCAAGGTGGCACACTGGACTTGCATTTGGGAGGACACTGGTTCAATCCCACTTCTGGCCATCCTGATCTTCTCTCCTCCTCTTTCTCCTTGTAATTGTAATCCCTAAGTATTTAGTTGAAGTTACAGCCTTCAGATTTGCATGACTTATTGCGTAATCGAAATTTAGTGTATTTCTTTTAGTACTCAAGTGAATGACTTCACGCTTTTCTTTATTCAGGGTCAATTGCCACTTTTCGCACCACACAAATATCTTATCTAAATCATTTTCCAATTCGTTTTGGTCATCCGATGGTTTTACAAGATGGTAAATTACAGCATCGTCTGCAAACCATTTAATAGGGCTACTCAGATTGTCTCCTATGTTGTTAATATAGATCAGGAACAATAAAGGGCTTCTTCGGGGAACATCGGATATTACTTCTTTCTGACAAGGAATCACGAATCCAGTCACACAACTGAGGCGATATTCCATAGGTGTGGTTAGAAGATGCTTGTGAGGAACAGTGTCGAAAGCCTTCTGGAAATCTAAAAGTATGGAATCAATTTGACATCCCCTCTCAATAGCACGCATTACTTCATGAGTATAAAGAGCTAGCTGTGATTCACAAGAACAATGTTTTCTGAACCTGTGCCGACTGTGTGTCAATAAATCATTTTCTTCAAGGTATTTCATAATGTTTGAACATAGTATAAGTTCCAAAACCTTACTGCAAATCGACATTAGTGATATGGGCCTGTAACTCAACAGGTTATTCCTATTTCCCTTTTTGGATATTGGTGTGACTTGAGCAATTTTCCATTTGTTAGGTACGGAACTTTCTATGAGTGAGTGGCTGTATATAATTGATAAATATGGAGCTATTGCATCAGCATACTGTGAAAGGAACCCGACTGGTATACAATCTGGACCAGAGGCCTTGCCTTTATTAAGTGATTTAAGCTGCTTTGCTACACCGTGGATATCTACTTCTATGTTACTTATCTTGGCAATTGTTCTTCATTCTACAGATCAGTACAATTTCCTATGTGCTTCCTTCCTCACATTGTTTCATCCTGAAGGTGACTAAGTCCCTGGAACAGAAGTTTGCCATCAGCATGACTGAAATTCCATTCTTTACATAAATGTTTATTCTGTTATTCTTTAAATTTGTAGCATAAATCAACTTACCTCCAGTTTTCCCAAGGCCTGAAATCCCCCGTTTATATAGATAGGGTTCCTGGATAACAGCAACATCCACCTCCTGTCTTCCCAGAAAAGGACTCAGGGCAGCAGTTGCCCCTTTACTGTGTTGCAGGTTCATTTGCAACAATTGTAGTCTCCAAATTGCATCCTTGGTGATTTCTGATGTCCTTGGTTATCATGATGACAACCTGTGAGAACCTTAAGTACAATTTCAGGTCCTGTTCTCTTATTGCCATGGGATTTTTCACCGGGTTGCATCTCAAGATTTTGGCCATCTGGTACAATCTTTCAGATGATTACCTCCAATCCTCATGTTGAGAACTTCTGGTTCTGCATCTTTAGTTTCTCAAACAGAGCCTTTGGAGAAGTATCCTTACAAGTTTTGGTATCCAAATTGATACCTTTGCGGTCTTTAAGAGCTCAGCTGCTGTCTTGTCCAGCAGCTTCACCTCCTCTCAAAGAGGGTGTCTTGGCTACTGTCTCTATAAGTCACTCCATGGTACCATCCCTTCATAGACAAAGATAAGAGCACATGTGGCGAGATAGACCCTCCTGAATTTGGATCTGGATGTGTGTCCTCCCCAGTCATTTCAAAGAGAGCCATCTGAATAAGCTCCATTTGCTGTGAAGTGATGTTGACCAGTGGATGTCCCTGCTCGATAACTGTCATCTTGCCATGGCTTTTTCTGGACCCATTTATCCTGAGAATTTTGTGTGTTAGATTCCTCCCTTGTCTCTTGTTCCCTGTCTTTGAGATAGAAGGGGTCTGATTACCCCCTTCATTCTGAGACATTCTTTTTTCCAGAAGTCTTAGTTTCAGGACCTTTTAGATCCTTCCATTTATCTTCTTTTTTCTTTTGTTGTTTGAGGAGTTTCCTCCTCTGAGACCCAGGCAAGGATTTGATTGTGACCTTATGCAACTTCTGAGTAACAGTTTCTCCTTCTTGGACTGACCATATAACCAGTTGTGGAAACAATTTCCAGTTGTTCTATCCAAGATGCTTGTGTATTTGAAGTTTCAAGAAATCCACCAGTTTTTGTTTTATTTTCTGTGTTTTCCATTGTGGTCCCATGCACATTGGGGATCTGTTCGGTCGACACCAAGGAACCCCATGTGGTGCAAGGCTGATTACTCAGGGAGCTCGCTTGGTACCCCTGTGGCTCTATTAATGACACATCTTACCATGTGCCACACACCCTCGGCACCAATCACACAACACGTAGGGTTGGGTAGATTGGTAATTGGGGAAGGTCTGTGGCAGTGAATAGGCAAGAGATAGTTGGACATTCTTCATCTGTTCATCCATTGAGGCCTGTCAGGCGTAAGAGATCCTGCCAGTAGCTGTGCTACTGCCAGCATAGCTTCTTCCAAAGATGCTAGTCTCTCTGCTGTAATGGACAGTGCTTGTACAAGGTGATGTCCCCTGCAGAGCTATTACACATTAATATTATTTAATTTTGCAGGTGTCAGTGCACATATTTTCCCATAAAGAATGTACATAGCAGTGACATTTGTCAACACTGAGATCTGGGAGCAGACGTGACATGTCTTACTCATGAGCTTTCAAACTATGAAGTGCCAATTTTGGGTGAAGTCTGACTACTTAAAGATGGCTGTAGAATAAACTGTTGTTTTGTAAACTAGATTATGCTTTGTAAATTGGCTAGGCTGTAGTTTATTGTTTTGGATGAACTACAAGAACTAATGTGAAAGAGAAAAAATTGCTGGTAGAAATTTATGAATATATATAGACTTTATTATTTTTCCATGATCTGGATCCCCTTGTTTACATGTATGAGCACCATAATGCAAATGAGGGTAAATTACGTGAAACTATTAATTAGTCAGTTAGTTAGTCAATGCTGTATGTCATTTTATATGGAAAAAATAAAGTAACAAAAGTGTGTAGTCGATGCTTGGAGTGTAACAATAGTTATGGTGAAATCTGCCATGGAGAACAGTAATAGTCAGTGATGTTAGTTATTACATGCCTGTATGTTAATTAATTTCAGACGAGTCATAGTATTTTAAAAGGAAAATGGAACTGCCAGACTTTCTGATGGTGTGGGTCACTTTTCCCAAATGAACTGATCAGTTTATAAGGTTTTGCAGACTTTGCATATTGTGAACTGTAGTACTGTACTGTCGTCAGTTAATTATATTTTCAGATTATGAGTGCCCTAATGGCAACTAATTTCATCAGTGTAAATAGAACAACCAAAATAATAACCTGAGCAATAAACTCAACTAAAAGTAAGGCTAATTAAAATATTGAGATTTTTGTGTAAGTGTTACATGTGAATAGCTAAATGACATTTAGGGTGGGGGAGGGGGGTGGCGATTGTTGTTTATTGGAGTAGAAAAAACATAACAGATGGGACGAATCCACGTTCATATGCCACGCTTTCCACATTTTTGTTATTCCGTGCTGGACTTTCCATTGTAAGAAGTGTAGGAGGTATATTGTGATAAGAAACTGACACTTGTGCTTTTCTCTTAGGTCCTCACACAATTCTACCGCCAACCGCAGTCCCGCCACCAGGACAGCAGCAGTTACCTCCTCCACAGTTTGGCAGCACAGTACTTGGTTCTCCAAGTCACATGTATCTCCCGCAGCAGGCTCAGCCGCAACAGCCACCCCTGCACCAAGGCCCCCAAATGCATCAACAACCCCCTGCTCCTGTCCCAGCTCCTGGACCTGAGCCCCCGCAGCCAGTCCAACATCCACAACAGCAGCAGCAACAGCAATCACAACAGCAGCAACAGCAGCCTCAACAGCAACAGCAACCACCTCCTCAGCATCAGCCTGCATCACAAGGATACCAACCACAGCATGCCATGGCTACAGTATCATATCCTTACCAGGTAAGTACTAAATTGGGCCTTTTACTGTTACTGTTGACTTTCCTGTGACATTAACATGAATCAAGAAACCTGTTCCACAATAATTTGCATCACCCATTGAATATTTTTATTTAAACAGTACTATCATAAAATGTAAGTCAGTTTTCTCGATTTTGCTACTGTAGAACTTAGTACAAGTAATAACAAACTCAGTGATTGTATGACATGGAGACAGTAAAATCACTTCTCAGCCAAATCTTTCAGCAGATGTGGATTGTCTTGACACAGCAGATTATTTCCTGTGCTATGAGCCTGCAGATTTGTATCTGAATTTATCTAGTCCTGATAAAAGTATTACTATGTTATCAGAAATCCAAAGAATTATTTTATTACATATAAGAATATGTGTTATCCCCCAAACTATTGTTATTTCCACTTTTCATGAGCACATTGATTTTGCTCTGCCAGAAAAAAATCCAGGATAATTGCTGGAACTGTGGCACAGTGTGGAATATATTTTTGTGTGTGGGTGTAAAGAGTTCTTTCTTGGTTAAATTGTTAACTCATAGAATGGAGCAAAATAATGTTCTCATTCCTTAACTCCAACAGAGATCTTTGCCCACCACAGTTGGCACTTAGTGCTAGGAGCTGACAGTGGCTGTTGGCACATGAATGTGTGTGTGTGTGTGTGTGTGTGTGTGTGTGTGTGTTGCTATTGTTCTTTTTTTTCCTACATCTGAAGGAGTACTCTGCCCGATAATTTATAATATTTAGTAGCCTTCTTTCAATATGCGTGACACTCAACATCTGTTCTGTAGTATCAATCTACCCTCTTTCATATTGTAAAATTTTATATAATTCACAGGCAAGTGGTCCCACACAAGTATGTAATAGAATTTGTTGTTGAGGAAGGCAGTTAATAATTGTTGCTTAGCAAGTACAGTAGAACTCCAGTTACCCAAAGTGCAACTATCTGGATCACCAAGTAACCAGATCACTTCAAGCAAAAATTAATTTGTACTGTATGACTAAAATTGTTTATTTTGTTCAATAATTATTACAGTATACAGCACATTGTGTATTTTTTATCATTATAAAATCAGTCAGCATGAATGTATTCAGACAAAATATTCCAGTGAACACTGAATACAGTATGCACATTGTTGTATGTGAAAAATTGTTAGCAGACAAACTAAAAGTCCTTCAACAATTAGACAAAGGCTTGAGTAGCAAGCAGTTAGTTGATGTTCCCAAATTAAACACTTCAGCTATTTCAGACATAAAAAAGTCCTCAATTTTAAACTTCTGAAGATGAGAATTCGCTGTGGAAAATTATAAAAATGGCAGAAAAAAAAAAATACATTGAGTAGGCCATATTCAAGTGGTTTTTACAGCAGTGCCCCTTGGAAAACAGCCTTTCAGTGCTGATTGTTTGAGAAAAAATCGAAACTTTTAGCCAAAAAAATCGACAGTTTGTTTTCATTTAAAATGGGCAGTGGCTGACAAAATTTCAAGGCAAGGCATGGTGTACATGAGTTGGATTTAAGTAGTGAAAAGCTGTCATCAGACCCAAGAACAACAGAAAATTTTATTGAAAAAATTCAAAATTGAAGCAGAACCTTATGACCCTGAATTTTTGTGCAATGCAGATGAGGCAGGCCTTATTTTGGAAGGGTTTATTCGAAACAACTTCAACTTCTAAAAGGGGAACTAGTGCTCCTGGCCATAAGATTAGTAAAGATGATGTAACCATGCTGAACTGTACTAACTCTACAGGAAACCACAAAATACTCCTTATGTTGGTACAAAAATCTAAAGAATCCATGGCTTTCCCGAAATATTAAACTTCCCAGCTTTTTCAATAATCAGCCAATGGTCTGGATGAGTGCTACTGTGTTTTTTGAATGGTACAATTAAATTTACATACATGAAGTAAAAAGTACCAAGATACCATAGGGAAAGAAGGCACTAAGATGCTGTTAATTCTGGACACCGCACCCACCCATTCCACAGGAAGCCTTCGTGATAGAAAAGGTGGAATGTTTAAAAACACTCTTCCTGCCACCAAACATGACAAGTTTACTGTAGCGAATGGACCAGTCGGTTATTGAAACTATGAAGTACCATTGCAGAAGACAACTTTTGAGGAAGCTTTCCATAGAAGATGGAAATGTACAAGGCAATGTGGCCCAGTACCAAAAATTGATTTTAAAAAAACTGCTCTTACATAGTGATAGAAGCATGGAATTTCGTGGAGAAAAGCACATTAAAAAGCAGTTGGAATAAATTGAAAGGCATTTCAACCAAACATGAGGTACAGAAAAAAACAACATGAAAAGGAAGAGGAAGAAAGAAAAGTGGCAGATGTTGAAATATCACTGGAGGATATAAGAAAGATTCTTTTTAAAATTCCTGGACGTTCACATAGCAGCTTGTGATTCTTTGGACCCCGGATTCCAAATTCTCTGTGTCGATGAAATCATTCAAAGTATGAGATAAGAAACTGATGCCCAGGAGGATGACATTGTCACTGAACTGAATGTGAGACCATCAGCTGCTGAGGCGTTTATGTGTATTCACACTTTGCTAACATGGATGGAGGGGCAGCCTGAGTGCGACCATATGCGGCTGCTTACCCTCAAGCGGATGTGAGACTTGGCTGAATGAAAACGATTCGAGACAGCAAAACAACTGACTATGACCAATATGTTCAAAAACTGATGTTAGATGTAAGCACATTACAGAACCTAAACGTCTTTATTTTGTAGTCTTTAAACTAATATTTTAGTAGTATGTCTACACAAATTTAGTTTTTTTTAGAGTTCTGCTGTAATAGGATATTTTAGGATATTTTTTTAGTGATAGTCCTGACTGAAATAATTCCAGAAGACAATGAATAATTCTTTTGCAGCTGTTCGTACTGCCTCAGATTTCTTAAGGAAAAAAAAAAAAAAAAAAAAAAAATTAAATTTACACAAGCTTTTTGGATATTAAGATTTAAATTTCTTAGTTTTGTGATCTGCTCAATCATCTATCATATTTTTACAATCGAGTCCTCTGACCTAGACTTCCAGATTGAGTTTCTGTATGCCATGAACTCATATTATTGTTGTTCTGGTGGTGGTTGATCCTCCTGCCCCCCCCTCCCCCCCCCCCCCTCATACTACTCTCCATTATAAAGTTGATGATTCGTGTTATTGCCAGTGTAAATTTTATATCCTCTCTAATCTGGCCATTGTCAGTTATTTTGCTATGCATAAAGCAACTCATCCACCGATTTTTGTGTCTCATTTCCTAACCTAATTCCCTCAGCATCACCCGATTTAATCTGACTACTTTCAGTTTCCTGTATTTTGCTATTTTTAATGTTCATCACATAATCTTCTTCTTCTTCTTCTTCTTCTTCTTTCAAGAGACTACCCATTCTGTTCAACTGCTCTTCCAAGTCCTTTGCTGTTTCTGAGAGAACTACAAATATGTCATCAAACTATAACTTTTTTCCTTCCTGAATTTTATTTCTCATGCCAGATTTCTTCTTTGTTTCCTTCACAGTTTGCTTAGTGGACTAACTCCCCCTGTATTTTCAGTAGAGGTCACAGGTGCATTCCTTTTGCACTTCTTAAACACATTGAGCACCTGTTCCTGGTGGTCAAATATTGCATGACGTTGGCACATTGGGGAGGAAGCCATGTTAATGAATAACAACCCCAGTTGTTAAAAAGTTCTTTAATTCACGGCGTGTTTCTGCCATTATATTGAAATAATTTTCTAGTGGAATCCGTAAATGATGTTGTAAATGCAGCCGAGTGTTGTACATAATGATATAGTGAATACTTAAAAATTTACTGGACAGGAATGTAGGAACTCTACACGAAAAAATTTTTAACCCACACAAACATTGTATTCGTACAAAAAAAATTAAAAGAGAACTATAGCTTGCATTGTGCTGTCATGAAGCAAAGCCAAATGATTACAAAAGTAAAATTCAGTTATATTCAAGTGATGTGCTCGGTAATATACTAGGAAACAATAAGTGTGTCGTGATAATAAGAACTGTACATTTTGATACATTAAAAGTCTTAGCATGCTTTATAGCATTAAAACTCATTTTAGACATGAGCTTAAGGTAGTTACTTTGATTTATTGAAATACTAAAATAGTTGTAATGGACAGTGGACCCAGGTAAAGTGTGAAGTTATGTCTACCAGTGTCAGCTGATCTATTATAGAATACAAGTAATTGTAGAGACTGTGGCGTGTTATGGACTTATCACAGATTAATAACTGGATAATAATATATTTACTAACACCTGAACACAGTTACAAAATTGCAGAGTGCCATTAATGGAAACTACCAGTAATGGGGTGACATACGTACAGGAAATGCAGTTCCTTGCGAACCCTGCTCACTGAGCATCTTCCCCTGGATCCAGGGAGCAGCACTTATTCACCAGTTTAGTACACAGTTGTGGAGCAGCAACACACTGCAAAGGTGGAGGAACAGTTAATAGGGTCATTCCATGCAAAGTGGTCGAATTTTAAAAAAATGTCCCACATGACTGTCATGGATTTTGCTGAAATTTTTGTGTGAACATTCACACTTGTTCCCATTAAACATTGGTAAAGTTTTACTTTCACCAATACAATACTTCCAGAAATATAGTCATTTGTTTGATCCCACCCCTGAATTTTCAGCAACATTGAGACAGTATCTCATATTTTCATGAAAGAAGCAAAGCGAGGCTATCTTGTACAGCTTTTTGCGCTCTATGAAGCAAAATAATAATAAAAGATTTCTTGAGAAATTTTCATATGGATGATGTGATACAAAGTAAGCCAAAAAAAATACACATTTGAAAAAGGAGTGAAGTTATCTGTGCCCATAATAACTTACCAATAGAGGGTTTTAGAGTATAAAATTTCATTCTGATACTGCTTTCCAATAGTTTACAAATTGAGGGCAAAGTTGAAAATTTTTGTGAAAATGCAAAAATGGCTATTTGTAGCCCTCTTTTACAGAGAAGAGTTTTCTGCAGACACCTTTAAACCATTCTCTAAAAACATATTCTAAACCACCTAAACAACTAGATATGGTTCAGCAATGCGAGCATGTCGGGCCCTAAAAAACAACAAAGTGGAGGTGCATTTAAAATACACTCATATATCGCTGGTCCTCAAATTAAATCTGACAGCTTTCATTATATTCTATAATTGTTTAGAACTCTCTGGGAAATGTAATGTCCAAAGCCCTGATGACTAGGAAAGGGCGATCAAGTCAGAACAACTCAAAAACTTAAAAAAAACGATGCCTTTTGTCACAGATCATCATGACATATTTCAGCCTGTTTTTCTGCTACAATAACTACAGAATCAAGCTAGTTATAAACTTCAAAATTTAATTGTGATTTACTTCAAAATTTAACTGTGATTTACCGAGGCACTGGACATTGCGTTATCAAAATTGCTGCATAACAACTACAAAACATATCATACAAACTACACTCCTGGAAATGGAAAAAAGAACACATTGACACCGGTGTGTCAGACCCACCATACTTGCTCCGGACACTGCGAGAGGGCTGTACAAGCAATGATCACACGCACGGCACAGCGGACACACCAGGAACCGCGGTGTTGGCCGTCGAATGGCGCTAGCTGCGCAGCATTTGTGCACCGCCGCCGTCAGTGTCAGCCAGTTTGCCGTGGCATACGGAGCTCCATCGCAGTCTTTAACACTGGTAGCATGCCGCGACAGCGTGGACGTGAACCGTATGTGCAGTTGACGGACTTTGAGCGAGGGCGTATAGTGGGCATGCGGGAGGCCGGGTGGACGTACCGCCGAATTGCTCAAAACGTGGGGCGTGAGGTCTCCACAGTACATCGATGTTGTCGCCAGTGGTCGGCGGAAGGTGCACGTGCCCGTCGACCTGGGACCGGACCGCAGCGACGCACGGATGCACGCCAAGACCGTAGGATCCTACGCAGTGCCGTAGGGGACCGGACCGCCACTTCCCAGCAAATTAGGGACACTGTTGCTCCTGGGGTATCGGCGAGGACCATTCGCAACCGTCTCCATGAAGCTGGGCTACGGTCCCGCACACCGTTAGGCCGTCTTCCGCTCACGCCCCAACATCGTGCAGCCCGCCTCCAGTGGTGTTGCGACAGGCGTGAATGGAGGGACGAATGGAGACGTGTCGTCTTCAGTGATGAGAGTCGCTTCTGCCTTGGTGCCAATGATGGTCGTATGCGTGTTTGGCGCCGTGCAGGTGAGCGCCACAATCAGGACTGCATACGACCGAGGCACACGGGGCCAACACCCGGCATCATGGTGTGGGGAGCGATCTCCTACACTGGCTGTACACCACTGGTGATCGTCGAGGGGACACTGAATAGTGCACGGTACGTCCAAACCGTCATCGGACCCATCGTTCTACCATTCCTAGACTGGCAAGGGAACTTGCTGTTCCAACAGGACAATGCACGTCCGCATGTATCCCGTGCCACCCAACGTGCTCTAGAAGGTGTAAGTCAACTACCCTGGCCAGCAAGATCTCCGGATCTGTCCCCCATTGAGCATGTTTGGGACTGGATGAAGCGTCGCTTCACGCGGTCTGCACGTCCAGCACGAACGCTGGTCCAACTGAGGCGCCAGGTGGAAATGGCATGGCAAGCCGTTCCACAGGACTACATCCAGCATCTCTACGATCGTCTCCATGGGAGAATAGCAGCCTGCATTGCTGCGAAAGGTGGATATACACTGTACTAGTGCCGACATTGTGCATGCTCTGTTGCCTGTGTCTATGTGCCTGTGGTTCTGTCAGTGTGATCATGTGATGTATCTGACCCCAGGAATGTGTCAATAAAGTTTCCCCTTCCTGGGACAATGAATTCACGGTGTTCTTATTTCAATTTCCAGGAGTGTATCTTCAAGTTTTGCACTGTGTAAGTTTTGGGAAAGTTCATAGCAGTCAACCTGAAATTTTTTTGGGAAGGATTCATATTCTAGACAATTTTGAGTATTTCTTTTTACAGTGAAATGTTATTGAAATGTAAGTTAAATTCCAGTTTAAAGTATACCATATTTTGTGTTGGTATAGTTTGCGGCTTATATCAATCAGTGTAAAATTGTATTAATGTGTTGCTATGGTCCATGGTGGCTTGTTTCTGTGGAGCATGTAGAAAATGCTATTCAAACATTAAGAAACAAAAAATCTGCAGGTTGGGATGGAATACCCACCAAAGTTATTAAAGTGGTACACAATAGAATTGCAAACCCGTTAGCTCGAATAATAAATCAGTGTTTTGAAGAGGGCTGTTTCCCAGAGGTACTGAAATATACTGAAGTCAAACACTCTTCAGGAAGGGATCAAGAGAGATCATGGGAAATTATCGTACTATTTCGATTCTCCCAGTCCTATCTAAAATATTTGAAAAACTTGCCGCTGCACAAATTCAAATCTTCATTGCAAAATATTCAGTTATTCTAAACAATCAATTTGGTTTTCAGCAGGGGAAAAATCTCACACGTGCAGTAAACAGTTTCATTGAGAAAATAAGTACATCATTAGACATAAGGTGGCAGGAATTTTCTGTGCCCTCACAAAGGAGTTTGATTCTGTACACCATGAATTGCATGTGTACGAACTTGAAAAGTATGGCATTAGCAGCAGTGCCTTACAATGGCTTAAATCTTACGTATCCAACAGACAGCAAAGAGTTAGCATCTCTTCAAATGGCACATATTATTTTTCTGACTGGAAAAAAATATCTCAGGGTGTTCCACAAAGCTCCATATTAGGCCCAGTCCTATTTCTCTTCTGTATAAATGACTTACCATTAAATATCAATTCCCCATCAGTTCTGTTCACAGATGATACTTCTGTCTTAGTTGAAGGTGAGGATTCAGAAAAATCCCCAAATCTGTGATCAGTACCTTAGAAACTTGGCTTCAGCTAATTGGGTTGAATCTAAACATATCTAAGACTCATGTGATGCAGTTCAAAACCAGTCAGTCAAAATGTGAGCAGGGTAAGATTGCATACAGCAACCAAGATATAGAAGAAGTTGACTCTGTCAAATTCTTAAGTTTAAATGTAGATAAAAATTTGAGCTGGCAGGCACACATTGAATACCTGGCAGACAAACTGAGCAGCTTTGTATTTGCAATGCAAATATTATCAACTGCAACTGATATGGACACACGAAAAGTAGCATATACAAACTACTTTAAATCCATTATTAGGTCTGGTATTGGTTTTTGGGGTAACTCGACAAACATAGTGCGGATACTAAAAATACAGAAAAAAATTATTCGAAATATGTGCACTGCAAATAACAAAGAACCATGTTGACCATTATTTAGAAAACTTAAAATATTAACTCTGCCATCCTTTTACATATATGAGATTATTATATTTTTTTGTACAATGGACATGGTTTACGTGAGGGAAACCATTTTGTCCATTCACATGATACTAGAAACAAAGAAAATTTTATGCTCCCCACCCACCGCCTCAGACATTATGCCCAGGGACCTCAGTACATGGGTTTCGCACTCATGGTCTCACAGACACGTTCTCGCTTCCCGAGCAGGGGGTCCTGGGTTCGATTCCCGGTGGGGTCAGGGATTTTCACCTCCCTCGAGATGACTGGGTGTTTGTGATGTCCTCATCATTTCATCATCATTCATGAAAGTGGCAAGATTGGACTGAGCAAAGGTTGGCAATTTGTACGGGCACTGATAACCGCACAGTTGAGTGCCCAACAACCCAATCATCATCATCATCATCATCATCATCATCATCAGCAATACATGGAAATGAAAATTTGTACTAAATTAAAAGGGAACAAGTTGATGCAGATGAATTTAGGCTCACTTAGAAGAAAGCTATATGAGGTACTGACACTGAACTGTTATCACTCAGTGGATGAATTCATGCAGGGCAAACTGGAAATTTGAGCTGGGTACAATGAGTTACATATTCCAAGAAATATCCTTATAGTGTTATTATTTATTGTAGTGCTATTATTTATCAATGTTAAAGCCGTTGTAGCTGTATTATAAATTTTTGACATGTCTCTTGTACACAAACCAAATGGATTGCTAATGTACATCATGAGATGAATAAAACAATTCACAAAATAACCACTGTTGGTTTCTCGTCGAGTGAGAAAATTGGCATCCCACTTGCCATAGTGACCACGCCTGGTAGCTTTGTAACAGCAGCCACGATGATACATTTCTTTAAATATTCGGAGGACAAAGCTAGAAGAGGTCTCTTTTAGGATCCTAAGTTTGTTTCCTTCCAGCTACTAGAATTTTTTACTGGTTTCATTACTTTGCTATTGAATGGCATGAGAAAAACTATACCACAAGCTAAACAGTGTCACTTGAGGGTGCTGGAATAATTGCAGTAATGAGCTGTTCCAGAGTCCACCACTTGTCACTCCCTGATGGCCAATAAAACGAATTTGCTGGGCCATGTGGGTGCATAAGTGTATTAAAGGATCCATCTTCTCAGCAGAAGTCTTACAGATAATTCCAGTCCACCACTATTTTTCATAAATACATGCAGCGTATTGTCCTGGCCGGAGGTCTGATGTCAATATATCTATGTCACTAGTCACTAATTCTGGCTAGAAAAGACGATGCATCGTTTGAAAATCTATTGATGTGAATTGCTGTTCCATCAGTTGGCAAAAAATGATAATTTTCTCTAGTTTCTGCCAAGGATGCCCATGTTGAAACCATTCTTCTTGTAATACTTTATTTCATTCAATTTCTTCTTTGTGATGAAAGCAAGTTTAAAGCCATAATGTTCTCAGTTCAGAAGTGAAACAGATCAGACTTTCAGCTAGGACAATAAGTTTCACGTATTTATGAAAATGAATGGTATATTGAAAATTTCTGAGGGGCATCTGCTGAGGAGAAGTATGCTTTAATAAGTTTTATACACCCAAATGGCCCAGCAAATTCATTTTATTGGCCAGCAAGGAGTGACAATTGCTGGATTCTGGAACAGCTCATATTAAATTTATTAGAGCACCCTCAGTAACATCGTTTGATTGGCAGTATAGTTTTTCTCGCAATATTCTGTAACAAGTTAATGAATTTTAGGATCTTGAAGGAAACATAAACTTAGGATCCTAAAAGAGACCTCTTCTAGTGTTGTCTTCTGACACTTAAAGATATGTATCATCAGGCTTGGGAACCTGTGGTAAAAAAACTGTTATTACACAGCTATCGGGCATGGCCCCTATGGTGATGGGAAAGCTGGTTTTCACACCTGACAAGAAACAAGCAGTGGTTAAGCCACCATGGACTATAGATACACATTTACACAGTTTTTCGTTGATTCATGTAAACTGCAAATTATACGAACACACAATATGCTGTTCTTTAAACTGGAATTAAACTAGCATGTCAGTAGCATTGCATTGTAAAAAGAAATACTCAAAATGCTCTAGAACATGGTCCTTCCCAAAAAATTCCCAAAACGTACACAGTGAGAGAGTGGTGTAAAACTTGATGTGTTTTGCAGCTGTTATGCAACAATTTTACTAACACAATATTCAGTGCCTTGGTAAATCACAGTTAAATTCTGAAGTTTATAACCAGTTTGTTCTGTAGTTATTCTAGCAGAAAAACAGGCTGAAATATGTCATGATGAATTGTGACAAAAGGCAGCCATTTTTTGAAGTTTATGGAATTGTTCGGACTCAATCTCTCTTCCTAGTCATCAGGACTTTCAACATTACCTTCCTGAGAGAATTCTAAACAATTGTAGAATATAATGAAAGATGTCAGATTTAATTGAGGACCTGTGATGTATAGGCGTATTTTACTTGCACCTCCGCCTTAGGGCCCTATATTCTCGCACTGCTAAACCATATCTAGTTGTTTAGGTGGTTTAGAAAATAGTTTAAATGTGTCTCAGAAAACTCTCTTCTGTAAAAGAGGGCTAAAACTAGCCATTTTTTGTGTTCTTACAAAAACAGGCAACTTTGCTCTCAGTTTGTAAATTATTGGAAAACAACAAGAGAATGGAATTCTGTATCCTTGTATTGGTAAATTATGATGTGCAAAGTTTCAGGTTTATCCTGCAATTACTTCCAGAGGTACAAAAACCTAACTTCACTTTTTTAAAGTACATATTTTTTCAGCTGAATTTTCTGCAAATTATCCATATGAAAATTGCTCAAGAAATACTTTTTTATTATTTCACTTATTAGAGCATAAAAAGTTGTACAAGATAGTGTAGTTTTATTTCTTTCAAGAAAATAGTGCCACAGATATTGTATCTTAATAGTTGTGCTAGGGGGTCAAACAAATGACTCTGGAAGTAGTATATTGGCAAAAGTAAAACTTTGTAATGTTTAATGGGAGCATGTGCAAATGTTCACACAGAATTTTAACAAAATCCATGATGGTCATGGGGGAACCTCTAGACCACTTGGCGTGGAATGACCAAATGTGCTTTCAAGTGTGTCACACGTTTACAAAATATTTGCATGTGAGAAATTCACTGTAGGAAGCACCAAAGATATATGCAATGCCAGAAAATGACACATCAACACACCTGGAGTTACATAAAAATTAAGAAATTGATAATCTGAGACATATTGCACTTGCATCATGTGATTTTTCCAGAAACACTCAGTATGGCATGGAAGTTACTTGATAATTAAAAAAAAAAAGACTTATTGTGAGAATAATGGAAAGTCCATGATGGAATAGCAACAATATGGAAAGGGAGGATTGCTGCTCACCACCTAGAGGAGGCATTGAGTCGCAGATGGGCATAGTAGAGAATGTTAGAAATATTTAAGGTTTTGGACGAAGTTCTTCTTCTGAATAGAAGAAGAAGAAGAAGAAGAAGAAGAAGGACTATGTTCAAAAGCCTAAACATTTCTAGCATTCTTTTTCATTGTGCCTTTCTGAGACTCAGTGCTTCCTCTATGTGTTGCAATCTGCCTTCCCCCTGTCGTTATTGTGAGAATGGTTAATTTCTTGGAGATAACTTATGCTATAGTGGAACTGAAGCTCATAGCCTATGATCAACTCAATAGATTCTCTGGCTGTCATTCTTCATACATTGCATGACTGAATATTGATCAGTTGGACTTTCCTATGAATGATCTAAAATTTCTGTCTTGGTGAATTTAGAAACATAACTCTTTATGTGTTCTAATGATATTGCTTGGATCAAATGCTTTGTTCTTTGAGGTAAAGTATTTTTGTTTGAACTGTTTTGTAAGAAGTCTGAAAGTGTAGGTGCAGCATTGCACTCTTGTAAGTCAGTGTGGGGGTATTAAAATTGGGAATGTTTGATTTCTCACTGAAGTGCATGATGAAAATATTTGAAGAGACAGTCTATTTTCAGGTATATGCAGGAAATACCAGAACAGTATTAACTACTGAAAGTGCACACTCATGTGAATCATGTGAAATTTTGTGACGAACTGGAATTCCTTTTAAAACTGTGATCTCCTGCATATTTAATTGAAAACTACATGTCACTACTAGTAATGCTTTTCAGAGTATCAGTTTTTTTCATTATTTGCATTGGTTTGGATCACCCAGTGTTTACAATACTATTGTGTCCGATGCTTTAGGGAAATTGCAACAGAACAACACATCTGACAACAAACTCTGTGGATTACTGCACATTAATCTCCATTTTGTGTCCCACTTTCATGAAAGGTGTTATGCTTTGTTACAGACTTCATTTCTAATCTGCCATGTTGAGTTTTTCTAAAAGGCAAGAATCACATTTTCTGTTTACTCCACCTTAACTATATACATATGGCCAAATCTTTGAGTGAAACCTCTCCAGAAGTACAAGAAAAGTGTGTTATTTCCTGTTGTACTCTTTTTCTGTGCTTCAGATGAATGATTGTTGATATTCCTATAATCTCTTTTGCAGTATGTCCAGAATTCTGGACCTCCCGCCATGACATATCCAACTTTTAGCCGTCTGGACCAGCAGCAGCCTCCACAGCCGTTGCAGCAGCCTCAAGGTCATGTCATGCCAATTCAGAATCAGGGTCCACCAATGCAGGGACAGTTGCCACCAATGCAAGGCCAAACACTATCAATGCAAGGACAAACTCAGGCATTGCAGATGCAGAATCATATGGCCCCTCTGCAAGGTCATGTGCCCCCTGTTCAAAACCAAGGTCCACCACTTCAGAATCAGGTTCTACCTGTACAAAGCCAATGTCCTCCTGCACAAAACCAAGCACCTCCAGTTCAGAGTCATGGAGGGATGCAGTTGCATAGCCAGGGGGCACTACAAATTCCAAATCAAAGTACTGTAACACTCCAGAATCAAGGTGGTCCCCCTAATCAGGTGACAGCAGTGCAAGGGCAGGGCCCTTTGCCAGTGCAGCAAGGTGCTGGTGTACCTCCTGTGCAATGTCAAAATCCCCAATTGCAAGGCCAAGTATCACTGCAAGGACAAGGCAGTTTGCAGATGCAGAATCAGATGCAACAGCCACCTCAGGCATTGCCTTGGCAGACACCAACCCAAGCTCAATCCCAGCAGCACCAAGGAACGGTCACCTACCAGCAGCAACATCACATTCAGACACAACAATCAGTGAAAACTGGGACCAAAGGAGGCCAGAAGAGAAGATTCACAGAAGAAAGAGAGGATTCAGGTGATAACTTCCAGGTAAGTTTAATTCGTTTGTTTACAGGTACCTAAATAATTTAATTTTTTGATGACATAGGTTAATAACAGTAAGCCTCCTACCATTCCCAGCCCAGTTATTGAAAGAATCAAACTTCAGCCAAAAGCTAGTTTTTCATACATCTCAGTGTTTGTGATATCTTCTGAGCCCTGTGCAGTACAGGATATAATTTTGCAGGTACTTCCAGTGATATATGTGGATACTGCTGCAAAATGTGTTGCCATTAGATTTAGTAGTAAGAAAGTAATAAATTAAAATGCTATCGTTGGTGATGAAGTTTTAGTGCATGAACAGTGAAAATGTAGTAAGCAATAAACTTTTCTCCTGTAATTACTTTTGGTGGCGGAGTGTGTGTGTGTGTGTGTGTGGGGGGGGGGGGGTGAAGGTTTGAAATTATGTGTACAGTTGGTTGGAAGTTGCTGAGCACTAGCACTTGCACTTACCTCATAAATATAGTCTTAATTAGTGCGTTATTAGTTATGCTGCCTCGGGACACACACAGTTTGTAACTTTAATACTTGACTTATCGTGTTAAATTTTTAATGTAAGATCACACTTCTTAATTAGTAGCTAATGGCAGCATTTTGAATTTTGTCAATAATTATATTAAATAATGAATATCAAATTTTTCTTGCACATGGAAGTGTTAAATAGGCATCTGTAACTGGAACTAGGAAAATTCTGGGTGGAATACAAATTAAGACGGGAGTAAAGGTAACCATTGACTGTACAGTCATGGTGATGAGTTATTGAAAGGCACATAAGCCAGGCTGAAATCATTATTAAGTTATCAGACAGTGTCTTTGTTGGATCTGCTTGACTACCAATACATCCACATCTAAGTCGTTCTGACATTGTGGCCTGACTGGACCCAGACTTTCATATGTGATATGAGCCCCTCTCTATCTCAGGACATTTAATTATATCTGCTCCGTTTCCCAACAACCAAAAAGAACAGAAAAATTCTAGTTTTATAGTTCATCATCATGTCCTGTTCCATCACAAGCATATCCTATCTCGCCAGAGGTAGGGCCACGTTTTGCAGTTCTGCTGTAACTTTCGCAAAGCCTTCTATTTGGGTATGGTACCAACCAGCTGCCCACTTGAACCAGTGAGCCATTGTAAAATTATCTACAGTAAGTTATCAATATATTACTGTACCGATAATGCTATACATCCAATGTGTATTTGTAACTAATCTGTATCAGATACAGTCCCTCGGAAAGTTATGAAAAACATTAAGAACAACCTATTTCTTGGCACTTTTAAACATATTCCATATCGGAACAGGAAGCAGCCTCAGCCATTTTCATACTGCGTATTAACAGCGTGACAATCAGAGCACAACAGTGCAGAGACTGTGACTGTACACAATTTTTGAAATAAAAACTACATAGCTAAAGTGTGATTAAGAAAAATGTTGATGGCTGTTAATGCATTAGAATATCTTAAAGTTTCATTTAAAGTAACTTAGTAATAATATTTCTAATACATAAGTAGGACCTACTTCCAAGAGCATTATCAAGTTTGTGTTTTTTATATCATGTTTATTCTTATGATGAACAGAGTGTAGTAGCATAATTTTACTCTATTTACTTATCAGTGGGAGACAGAAACAGAAATCAGGCTGACGAAACTGCAAATATTTCTCAGCGTCTGTGGACAGTACACTCACCATGTTATGTGTACACTTATCTTTACCTGTGCAGAACCAAATATCATCCCATAGCCATGGGGCTGTTTCATACTCCAATGACTTACATGGATTGAGGAGCAGCTGCATGGGATTTAGGAGCAGGTGCATGGTGGAATGTAAAAGCATCAATCTTCCCCTATCAATTCCCGAATGGTATTCAAAGAGCCAAAATTTCTCTAATTTTAGTGTTGCTGACATTACACAGATTGTGTGTTATAGGAAGCAGTATGCTTCTCGATTCCTTTTCGAATGTGGGCTCTCAGAAGTTTGTAAGACACTGTGTAACCCAGAATCTCCTAATGCAGTTCTTTGGACATTTCTTTGAGACTCTGACACCTCCCAAACAACTCCATGATAAATTTTGCACCTCTTTCTTGAATTGTTTGTGTCTTTTCCACCTACCTGTGACCAATAAAAGCACTCTGGTGGTTGAACGAGGTTTCTGTCAGTGACTTCTTTGATGTGTGACTTGCTCCTCCTCAGGATTCTTTGAGTAAATCTGAGTCTGGCTTTTGTATTCCCCACAGTTAGATTTATGTGGTTGTTCTAGCTTAAATTGTTCCAGAAAACTGCTCCTAGGTTGTTGAAGGTTGTAACTGATTGCAATGACAAATTGTCAGTCTTGTAGTCATACAGTATCAGATCTTACCTTGTATTTACATGTATTACATTACATTTATTTATGTTTAGGGTCAGCACTAATGATTTGTAGGTTTATTTGCATTTTATAACAAGTATCTAATGATGAAGCAACCATGTAAACAACTGTGATGTCTGCAAATAGCATCAGATACAAACGGCAAAAAACTTCATTTGATAGGTATTGTACATATATCATGAGTAGCAATGGCCCTGTCATGTTATCTTGAGGTATACCAGACACCTTAGTAGCTTTGTAGGGAGTGGCCAGTCCAGTCACATATCTGTTTGGATATTCCATATGTGCATATTTGGTGTCCTAGGCAATGGTGTGGAACAGTATCAAAGGCTCTCAAGAAATTGAGAAACCCTGCTTCACCCATGGGATTGAGTGACACTTGAAGCTTTTGCTTGGTATTTGACTCCCAGTGAAGGAAAATTGGATACCTGAAGCCGACATGCATCATTAGCAACACTTATTTTCCATTGGTCCTGCTCACAGTATTCCATTTTGATCACTGATTAGTGCTGACTGTTCTCATCTGAATATTTTGAGTGTATTTTTAATTGTCTTATTTCTTACTCCTGTGCTTAGAGAATAAAAAACAAATAGTATATACTTTTTAGTTTTTGTTTCACCTGAAGACACACACATTATAGAAACCTGTGAAATAAACCTAAGAACTTTTAAATAATAATGACCATGTGATAACTTAATTCACCACAGGTGCTGTGCAAAATATGACAATTGTAACAAAAGAAAACAGGAAGGGAATGTTTCTTTTTTTGTTAAAACAATCATGAACTCAACAAGAGAAAATTGTGTTGTAAATTACTGTTTTCATGTTAAAGAGAAATGTTTAGAGTTTAGGTCCTCATTAAAGAAGAAGAAGAAGAAGAAGAAGAAGAAGAAGATACAAAGCTGGAGAGACATATAGTGAAGTGACAAAGAAACTGGTATAGGCATGCATATTCAACTACAGGGATATGTAAAGAGCCAGAACACATGCTGCAATCGGCAACCCCTTTATAAGACAAAAAGTGCCTGGTGCAGTTGTTAGATCGGTTACTGCTGCTACAATGGCAGGTTATCAGAAGTTAAGTGAGTTTGAACGTGGTGTTATAGCCAGTGCACACGCGATGGGACATATCTCCAAGGTAGCGATGAAGTGGAGATTTTCCCATACAAACATTTCACAAGTTTACTGTGAATATCAGGAATCCGGTACAACATCAAATCTGTGACATGGCTGTGGCCAGAAAAAGATCCTGCAAGAACAGGATCAATGACGACTGAAGAGAATTGTTCAACATGACAGCAGTGCAACCCTTCCGCAAATTGCTGCATATTTCAGTGCTGGGCCATCAACAAGTGTCAGCATTTGAACTATTTGGCGAAACATCATTGATTTGGGCTTTCGGAGCTGAAGGCCTACTTGTGTGCCCTTGGATGACTGCACGACACAAAGGTTTACGCCATGCCAGGGCCCATCAACAACAACATTGGACTGTTGACTGGAAACATGTTGCCTGGTCGGACGAGCCTCACTGAAAATTGTATTGAGCGGATGGACGTGTACTGGTATGGAGACAACCTCGTGAATCCATTGCCCCTGCATGTCAGCAGGGGACTGTTCAAGCTGGTGGAGGCTCTGAAATGGTGTGCGGTGTGTGCAGTTGGAGTGATATGGAACCCCTGATACATCTAGATATGTCTCTGACAGGTGACACGTACTTAAATATCCTGTATGATCACATGCATGCATTCATGTCCATTGTGCATTCTGACATACTTAGGCATTCCAGCAGGACAATGCGACACCCCTCACATCCAGAATTGCCACAGAGTGGCTCTAGGAAAACACGTCCGCTGTCCACCAAACTCCGCAGACATGAACATTATTGAGCACATCTGGGATGGCTTGCAACGTCTTGTTTAGAAGAGATCTTCACCCTCTCGTACTCTTACGGGTTTATGGACACCCGTGTAGGATTCATTGACTCAGTTTCTTCCAGCACTACTTCAGACATTAGTTGAGTCCATGCCACGTCGTGTTGCGGCACTTCTGCGTGCTCGCGTGGGCCCTACATGATATTAGGCGGGTGTACCAGTTTCGTTGTAGTCCACTCTACTTTTACTTGATTAATTTTTCTTTTGCTTTTTTCTTCAAGTAATTTAATTTGAAAGAAATAATTAGTGGCTTGATCCATTTTCTGATGTGTTGCTACAACTGGCATCCTCATTCATTAGGGCCGTGTTAATGTTGGCACTGTGACTGGTGGAAACATACAGCAGTCACAACAGCAGCAACAGCAACAGCAGCAACAACAACAGTCATCAGCCCAGCAGCAGCAACAAGCTGCACGACAGGGAATGGGGTGAGTACAAGTGGTACATTAGTGTCGATAAAAATCCTTTTTCATTCTTTTTAAATTGTTTTATATAACTTGTATCAATTTTTTTATGTGTCAGGAACATCTTTCCATAGAGGGCTATTTCAAAAATTTTGAAAATATTTTGTTCATTGAAAATATGGAGACATAATTTGATAATTTCCTTTTTAATAACGGAAACTGTAATAGCTAAAATACTTGGCAAGCACAAAAAGTAGTATCAATTCTATTAAAAAAAAGACCATTGGATTATCATAATGCATTTTCTTAAATAACACATTTTCTTGAAAGATTTGTTTAAATACCATAGGTTTTTATGCAGTTAATCATTAAAAATAAAACATGGATAGCTCATATTCACCATATTTGAGTTTCTGTGATATGTTGATAAAATTGTGTAAATAGTGGAGAATGACTGGTAAAGATAGACATTGGGTCATTTCTTTTACAGATCTACGAGGGGGAAGATAAACAGTTAGTGCCTTGTCAGTTACTTACAGCTGATTGAGGGCACTCATTTCGTAAATTTAGTATAATCTGTATAAAACAGCATTTTAGTATTTCAGTTCCTATATGATGGCACTGTAGAATGTATATTGATTTAATAAAACATTTCATAAATTGGTTGCAAGTGAAGCTTTTTTCATAAATAAGGAAATTTGAATTTCTTTTTGTTTTATGTATAGACTCTTACAATTGTGGGGTAACGTGTACAGCATTCTGCCACAAAGTTTCCCTCACGGTTTTTATTTCCAATCCAATAACTTTGACCATATTGATTTAGATGTATTTATACTTTGTATTTTGTATGCTGTTTTCCTTTCATATGCGTGGTTCGTAAGAGAGGTGGCTTCCAGTAGCTGTAATTTTGACCTATTAAATTAAATATAAAGAAATTATTATTATTATTTTTTTTAGTTTTGTCCCATATTGTTTTCATTTTATTTTGTAAGACCTGATTCAGTAGCAGTATATTTTGCTTTCAGTTTTTTCACATATATTACAAGATGATTGATATTCTCTCATTATTTGTTCTTAACAGAAATTACTGTTCATAATTTATTTTTAGGAATGCTGAAACTGAAATTTGAGTTCGGAGTAGACCATCGCACATCACAGCCTTTTAGCTGTGCATATTTCATTTTCTTTTTCAGTATACTTTCACCGTTGAAAATAGTTTATTAATGAAGGGTCTTTAAGAACAGACCACACAAGAATGCCGTAAACATAAAACAAAACAGTAAATGTGTTTGTTTAAAATAATTTTCATTTAGTAAAATTTGTTCTAAAAGTTCGGATTTTTTACAGCAGTCCTTATGGAGAAGTGCTATGACTGCTCCAATTGCTAAAGGTACAAAGTACGAAAGTGATGTATCAAAGCATAATTGTGTTTGAAGGTTGTGGGTTTAACTAAGAAAAAAAAAAGATGTGCTTAGTTTTGTGATGTGTTAATGTGTCAATTAAGAATGATTTAGTAATTGAACTATTTAATGATTTAAGCCTTTGTTCATATTTCATTTTAGGAATGCAGGTACTGCAAATTCTCAATAAAGCATCAACTTACAGTGTCCTGTGTGTGTTCCTTATGCTTCATATGTTATGTATCTTTTCTCAGTTATGACTGTTGCAACAAGTTCAACAGTGCAACTTTGCAGTTCATTTAACAAACAGTGTAAGAAAAGCTTGTATAAATTTGCTGTTGTTAATTAAATATATTATTACAAGAAAATCTATTATTATTATTATTTAGAATTTATTTGTTGGGGACTAAATTTGTGCTCCAAAGCAACAAGTGAAAAGATTAATATACTAAGATAGATCTATGTAGTGAAAGTTGAGGTCCTCGTATCTTTCAAACGGAATGTTGCTTATAAAAAAGAAGTTCCCAGTGTTTTAATTAATTCAATAATTTTAATGATCCTAAAAGTTTATCAGAATTGGTGTTCTTGGATTACACCTGCACGAAAATGGCATTTGGCATAAATTCATGAAATATGAAGCTCAAAAGGTGGTTTAATATTTCACTGTGACTCATAAAAACAAGAAAAATCAGAACATAACTGCATACAGTTACAAATAAAATTTTTGCAATGAACTTCGGAAGCATGAAACAGTATTATGAGAAGCCTGAATAGAATCTTGAAATTTGAATCTGTAGAAAGAGAAAAAGAGAAATGTTCTGATTTGGTGCTGGTGCAACAGTTGTAGGTAATAATCAGTTCTTGTAGCTAGTACATAAAATGAGAAATGATGAAATTAATTTACACATAAAGAAAAATATACACAATAAAAATTGGCAGCCATCTCAGAGGGAGAAATGGGTGGGGGGTGTTACGTATGAATGAGTGTAGTGAAACACAAGAATTGAGTGAATCCAGTTTGCAAACTACATGCGCCAAATAATTACTCCAATATACAATCTACTAGTTTTGTAAATTACAAGCTATGTGGGTTCCTTCATAGGCTATCTGATGTTTTAACAGTAAGTTTTACTAGCTCTACAAAATATATTCAGCAAAACATATTTAACTTCAAAATTTACTGTGATTTTTTTGAAATGCCACATTAGTTTTCCCATGTGTTACCATGGAAAGGAAGTATTTTTTATCGCTCATGTCAGCAGCTGTTGATTTCTGTGTTTAATGGCTAGTAGATAGTAAAGAAATAAAACAATAAACATTATCCCTACTAATCTTGCTAGATGTTGTAAGCAGGCCATCAAGTTGTTGATACCGCCGAATTGGAGAAACTTCTTTGTTATGTTTTCTTATTGTTGATTCTATAATGTATAAGGATAGGTGGATTGGATTAAGTAAAAAAGGGCATTCAGAAAGGATGGAAATATGGAAGCAAAACAACAGGAGCTTTTAATATACCCACAACAGAGTAATGTAGAACATAATATTGCAGCCTAGAGCTGTGTGACACAACCAAGTTTTATTATTAGTTTCCCTAGAATTCTTGTTTGTTGTAACAAATCATTGTATGCAGATTTGGATATTGCAGATCTTTATATTTTTTATTTTGTTTCTCATTTTGTTGGAAACACTGCTACTGCTGCTGCTACTACTACTACTACTACTACTACTACAACTACATTTTCTACTACTACGTCTTTTATTACCAGCTCCCACCCCTACCCCAGCAGGGGCAACTACTACTACTACATTTTCTACTACTACATCTTTTATTACCAGCTCCCACCCCTACCCCAACAGTGGCAAAGAGGTATTGTTTTCAACAAGACTATCATTTCACTGTCAATTCTATAGCAGCATGTAATAAAAGATACTGGATTCATTTTTTCTGTGTATCAGTAAAGAGCTTAAAAATCAAAGATTTGCAGAATCGAGCACCTATAACATATTATAGCTGAGACTACAACATTGTGTCATATTGTCATCATGGAACTTTTACTATTCAGTGAAATCTAGTTTTTTTCAGTCATGTAAGAGCTTCATTTTGATGTATTTTTTGACACATTCTTATTCTTGATCATCAAATGAAATTTTTTAATCGTGTTTTTACCAAGAAGTATTTCCGTATTTTATTGAATTTATTCTCAAAATTTTTTTTCAGTATTGAACACTTACTGAACATTTATTTTCTTTGGCCCCTGTTAATAACAAACACCATTCATCCACATTCATTGCATACGTTTGGAACAGGGAAGTCCCATTTTAATAGTGTAATTCATCATACCAGGAGTTCCTTCTGTCAATCTTGCTTCTTCATTCTTCAACATATCTGTACAAAATACTTTTAGTTCAGCAGCTGCCAAATCATATCCACATGCGATTCTTCAGTTTCTCTTGGCGTAATTCATGTCGAAATAGTTCACAGATGAACAGCTGGATGTCAGTGTCCAATGGGTACGTTGCCATTGGACACCGACTTCTCATTGTTCATCCATGAACTATTTTGTTGTGTCCACATATAAGTGTTAAAGGCATGTGCTTGTTATGATTCCCACTGTAGATATAGTTCTGTGACATTTGTTTTCTTATAAAGAGTATATTGGGTAATATTGCCACCAGCTATTGGCAACATTTGTCAGCTATGTGATTGAACCACTTATGCCTCCCACCGTAAGTCTGTACGCACTCTCAAGACTGAATTGAAGGACTTCTTAATTCAGCTACATCACAATTAGATATGTGTAAACACTTTATTCACAACTGCTGACACTTAAAAAAAAAAAAAAAAAACACATTTCCTAATTGCATACACTTCTCATGTTCCATCGCTTTTCTGTCTCCACTTTTGATAGTATTTTTTTACCTGCTCCTTTCTTTGTTCACCCTTCCCTTGTTTTCATTACACGTTCAGTTAAAATGTCGCAAAGTAACGTTAGGAGTTGCTCTCATAGGTCTAGAGATCAGATTTCCAAATTTTCATGTATTCGTTACTTACCTCATAAATTAATAATGTAGGAAAAGACCGACTGCTACTTACTGTAAACATGACACAATGTAAACACGACACGTTAAGTTGTGGACAGGCACAATTAAAAGACACTTACACATATGCTTCCAGCCACAATCTTTCTCAGGAAAAGAGAAACATAAACAATTAATTAACACAAGCAGACACACCTGACGCACATGACCGCCAGCTCCAGCAATTCGAGGCTGAGCTGCCGGAGTTGTGCTTGATTATCTGAATGAATGGTGTGTGTATCTCTTTTTCTGCTGAAGGCTGTGGCCAATAGCTTATGTGTAAGTCTGTTTTAATTGTGTCTGTCTGCAACTTAATGTGTCATGTTTATGGTAAGTAGCAATCTATCTTTTCCTACATTGTTAATATTCCTACCTGGAGTTTCTATTTCTCATAAATTCTATGTTTGATTTTTCCCCACAAAAATCACAAACACTGTGTCATTAAACCATACATGGAAACTAGTTTGTAATAGTTACACCCAAGACTTCAGTTTGATTGTATACCACTGCTAAATACATTCTAAGAATTTATCATTCTGAATTACATTTATTATCTTACACCCACATCACCATATACTTCCGTACATTCATGACCCTGTGTCATCTCACTTACATTGCTTTCAACATCTTTGAACATCACCTTGGATGACAAAGGGCTAAATGCAGTGCCCAAAGAGTTCAGTTATACATTGACAATATCATTTGTGTGTCTTGGTATTGTCTGGAATTTTAGCTCATACTAAGCAAACATTGCCCATTAATATATCCTTGCTCAATGCTGAATATGTACTCACCTCGTAATCACCAAACCTATGATTCACTTGTTTTATCATGTAAGCAGTGTAATCTTTTTAAATATTTTTCTATCTTCAAGAAACACTTCTACAAACTAACAAGAGAGAAAGGGGACATGGGGACAAGGATTACCTCTTGTTATGCTGAATTATCGTGAGTTACATAGTCACAGCTTCTTAGTGTTCAGCCTTCATCAGATGAATTCCTCAAGGGGGGGAAAAAAAAGAACCTCTGAGGTATGCTGGTCTGAAATGCAGTGCTGAGTTTGTTCTAAGGACCTAAATGTGTTCCTCAGTGCAACATCCTGCCAAGCACCTAAATCTGTATCTCATTGCAACATCCAGCCACTCGCCATTCTGCATTCTGTTGTAATATTATTTAGTTTAGTGAAAGTCATCATATGGTTCATACATGTTGGGATTCATGCAATGTCTTAACTAACTACATCTACATCTACATCCATACTCCGCAAGCCACCTGACTGTGTGTGGCGGATGATGTGTTCCACAGTCGCAGGTACCTGGTGGCCCTGCCTCTTCCACAGATCACATCATCTACTGAATGAGTGTTCCTTGGGTGTATTTGAGCTTATTTCACCTTTGTAAATTATAAGACACATCTCCTACCTTCATGAAAACATACATTCTATGTGAATGTATATGTTTGGGCTGTTTATTTTCATTTTATTGTGATGACAAATCCTATACCATTGTGAGATGATCCCTGTATGAATAAATCAAACCAAATCATTCTGTCTGCATAGATACTAAGTGACTGTAGCCTTAAATTTAAACAAAAGGTTTGATTGTTAACAAATTATGTTTCAATAAATTGTCTCATGAATCTTTCCTAGTTTCCTCCTTGCTGTGTTTCCTGTATGTCAGCCTTTGTGGATGAATAATTCTTCCAATTAATGCTTCACCACTTCCCATAGTTTCCTTTTATGGCAATCTCATGGAAAGGCTTCTAATTCTAAACCCTGTAGGCTCCATAATTGACTAAATTTTACAATCTGGACAAATCTTCCACTTCTGAGTTTTTGTATGTACTTGGCCTGTGCTTTTTTTTTTTAAAAAAAAATTGAGAATGTCCTTTCATGATGTCCTTCAAATCTTCAAAGTGACAAACATATTCTCCCCCACCGATTCCCCCCTGTCCCCCTCCCTTCTCTTTTGGTGTGATTGGTGTGTGTGTGTGTGTGGGGGGGGGGGGGGGGGGGCGTGTGATGCCTTCATTAACATAAGACTGCCGTATAAACAATGAGGTATCACTATACTGCTCAGTGCTATTCATGCTTAATGCCAATGAAATTTAACCAAGTAAATAAGTAAAGCAGCTGCTATTTTGGAAAAAAAAGGCTGCTGTTTCCTCAGTTTTATTATGTAGCTATTTATCTTCTAATAGTAGGGAAAAGAAAAAAATAGTTTTTATTTTATGGGTTATATCAGTGTTATTTTATTCCACTTTTGTAGTTATTTTCTGCCGATTTTGGAGATATTTTTGCGAATTATGGTATTAGTTCCTGAAGAACCTTGTGTTCTTTCTTTTGTCTTATATCATGGTTTTTCAGCGTTACGTTGAAAATGAAATTATTCTTATCAATTAAATATTCATTAACATAACAGATCTAATTTATTTACATTAGTAAAGAACAAATCATTTATACTCAACCCATTAAATCCAATCAATTAAAGTAAAACTAACTGTTGAAAGTTTTTCAGAAGAAAGCATTGCCAAAGTTCTCTTCTGAGACATTATGCCACTGATCCGTCATATTTCACTACAATGTAAAGTAGCCATCAGAGATCTAATTTTGATCATGGAAAATAAAGTGCCTTCAGCACAACATCACACATTTGACAATGTCCACATATCCTGCAGACATGGAAAGTTGCTTTTCCACTAAATTATGAAGCAATTTGTAGCCTTTCACAATATCTTACTTGGTTGAGACCCACCATTCTATGTACAGACAATATATTCTTTGCCATGTTAGCATTAATTGAGTTCATTATCATCCTGTGGCTGAGAAGAAATAACCTAGAACTGTGAACACACAAGTAATAAATGGATCTATGACCATAACAATAGTTAGCTTTGTTTGATAGTGCGTCCCAGTGGATTTCGTGTTTCCTTCACTCTACCTGAAGTATTTGTGCCTTCATATTATTTAAAAAGCATCAAAAATTTGTTTTCGCATCATAATGAGACAGTCTTATTTTTAACTTGCAATACAATTAATGTTTTATCTGGTGACGTCAAATGTTCATATATTTTTGCTTGCCAATCCGTAGATATTTAATGTCCTGCATTAATTAAACTGCATATTTTTGCAGTATGCTATTATAAATACAAAAATCACAAATTACAGCACTGTAACTTCACAAACACGTAAGTCAGCATCTCACCCACTCGGTTTTCTTTCATCGGCCACTCACAATGCAGAACTCATGATGTCATTTATCTGGGTTTCAGCTGGTATTCAATATTATTTTTGATATTTTTTGTATCAAATTTGTGGTGACAGCATGATCTGCTGTGTAGGTTGGGACCTTGGTTAGACTGAAAGGTATAACTGTCATGATGATTTGTGTGTTCACAAAATCAAAGTGCCCCATTTGGTGTTTTTAATTATTTTACTTCCGTACTACAGAAATATCAGGTGTAAATATCTCTCAGAAAGGTGCCATATTTTGTACGATAGGTCGTGCAAAAGTGTTGGGCTACATCACATTGACAACTAAAACTGATACTGGAAGGCAATTTCTTTCACATTACACCTAGAATCTTAGTTCTTTACTCTTAAATCAACCATTATTTTAGGGTTCTTGCAGTTCTCAGAATTGAAAAAAAAGTCAAAATGTAATTACAGCATTCATATTTACAATTTTTATACGCAGGAACATGAAAAATCCCAAATTTTGTGACATTTCAGAAAAGACCCAGGATTTCCCGATGTCACTTAAAATTGCAGGTTTTGCTTTATTTTTGGGTTTATTGTTTTCAATTAATTTTCTCATCTTGGCTATTAGTAGTTTGACATTGACTTGATCACAGTGGTATTTGTCAAAGAAAATATTTTTTGTATCTGTAAATACTAAATCCTGTTTATAATACATTATAACTTGTCATACTGCAAACGTTGCTTCATACCATGTGGCTTACAGAATCTTTCTGTCCCTGAATCTAGATTTTGGATAATTTACAAAAGATTAGCTAATGAGGTATGGTTTGAATTGGTAGAGATTCCCACTTTCTTAGTTTACGTTAGGTGACAGGTCGTTGAATATACTACCACCAGAGTGCATAACTCCATTCTGTATCCTGGACAAGGAGGCAGAGTGTACATCAACATTATTTTTGTGTTCTGTGACTATGTATATCACATTTGAAACTAATTTTTTGTTGTCAGTGACAAAAACCATTAAGGAGTAAATATATTGTGATAATAGTGTAAGAATTCCAAGTTCCTAAAAAAGGCTGCAAGATGTGTGCTTACCTTCTTTACAAAGTATTCTTAACTGCTTTCTGCTGCTGAACAAGCACTTTTATTTGCTTCAGTTGCATTGCCCCATAAGATAATTGCATAAGACAATAGGGATTGTAGATCTGTAAAATAAGGCAATACTCTTACCTTTAGGTCAACACAGTGAGAGGTTATTCTAAGGGAACAAAACCCTCAAGTGAATTTATTGATAGCTTTGTGATCCACGCAGTCAATGGTTTTGACAAACTCACAGAATATACTAACAAAATAATTTTTTGTTGTCCTCAGACACTTTTGAAAAAATTGGCAGAAATGATGTAGCTCTATATAATAAGAGCTGGCTTGTTATCTCCAGTTTTGTAGATGGATGTTACTATAGCATATTGAAGTCTATTAAGAAATATACTCAAAGTCATTAACTGATTACAAAGGTAGCTTAAGGTAATCCAATCAAGTCAGTTCAAGATTTTATTATTCTGCTAGAAACACCATCTTAGTCACCAGAATCGCTATTCGTTGGTGACATGATGAATTCTGCTATCTCCTGAGGGATCATATATTTGAAACTAATGTGTAGATCAATGAAAATAATCAATTATTGGAACTATAATGTAAGTGCATAGGAAAAAAAATGCAGCCACCAAGTGGCAGCAAGAGAATACATACATAAGAGGTATTACAATTTGCAAGCTTTTGGAGCCAGTGGCTCCTTCTTCCAGGAGAAGGGTAGAAGGGGAAGGAAGAGGGATGAAGGAGAAGGACTGGTAAAATTTAGGGAAAGGGATAGAGTTCATAAGAGTCATCCAGAACTCTGAGTCAGGGAAGATTTACTAGATAAGATGGGAAGGAGAGATCTTCCAGTGCAGTCACCAACAATCAGTCTTTCCTTCTCATCCTGTCTGGTAAGTATTCCCTGACCTGAGGTTCTGGACGACTTTTCCCAATAGACCTTTTCCTAAACCTCTCCTCCTCCTGCCAAGAGGAGGAGCCACTGGCTCTGAAAGCTTGCAAATTGTAATACCTTTTATATATGTATCCTCCTGCTGCCACTTAGTGAGGAGATCTTTTATCTATCCAGTTACATTATGTTTTCTGAAGCTAATGTCTGTTGGTGATATATGCAGTGTCTTCACATTTGTGTATTTGGTTGTTTTTTACTTGGTGCAGTGTTTGTAGCCACTGTGAGGAAGTTCTCATTGAATTTGAATGACTAGTTTTGTTCTGTTTCTTGTTAAATGATTCGAATAGTTTTTGCCTTATTCTGTCAGTATTTTATGTTTTGAGCATACTACATAAGTGAGGGGTGATTTTAATAACAGAGTGGAGGATTTGACTATATTGGTGGTAATACTGTTTCACATCTTGACTTATACTTGTTCACAGTATTACATAGAGCTCTCTCTTCTTAACACAATATACTTTTCATCTTAGGAGTTACCCACCCCTTATCCTTGCCTTTGTTCAAATTTTTCCTTATTTGTTTTAAGGGAAAACAAGACTAAATGTGCTCTGGAAATATGTTTGGTAGGAAGTACAGTCCTGGCTAATAATTCATTGTTTTACACCTGCACCAACTTTGGCAGTAGTAGTAACTGTTTTGGATTTTGATATTGAACTTATTACATCAGTTTGAATCACAAGTATTATACACGCATAATTGCCAAACTTGTCAGCTGTGTAATTTTTATTTATTAATTTGTTAACAAAACTACAGTATCCTTTGTTTACGTGTTTCTGCTCAGCTCAGACTGACAGATGGGAATATTTGATTTCATATTCTGGTGCTTATTACCTCTTCATTGGTACTACATATAAAAATATTTTTATGGATATTTGGTGTTAAATAAGACAAATGAAGAATTGGAGTAATTGCTCCACTATAATTCCATTAAGTATGTTGTTGATAATCACATTTTCCTTTTACTGCAAAATAAAAAGGAAGTTGAGGGTTTACCATCCTATGGATGAGGTCGTTACAGATGGAGTGCAAGCTGGTATTGGAAAAGAAATAGGTTGCGTCCTTTTGAAAGCAGCAGTCCCAGCATTTGCCTTAAACAATTTAGGGAAGCCAATGAAAATCTAGATGTGGGTGGCCAGATGTGGATTTGAACTCTTATGAGCCTAAATGTGAGTCTGCTGTCCTACCACTGTGCCACCTCACTCAGTCCCAGTAAAATGTTGAATGGGACATCATATTCATATTATGTTGCTCTCTGAAGATGTTGTGTCATTTTTGGGGGACTTCTTGTACTTTAGATCATAAAAGTTTTAATATAATGTCTGTGCTGTATTCCATTAAGGTAAGTATACGAATACTTTGCTTCTTTTCTGTTATATTTTTAATCTCATCCATATGGATTCCTGTAAAAGTATACCCATGAGACACCAGATTATATGTTGAACTGTTGTTGACGTGATGCAACTCATTAAACTAAAGTAGAAGGATGCCTAAAAAGAAAGTTGGTAGAAAGAAATATATTGAAATGAGCAAGACTTTCGTGGTAGATCACAAAGAGAATTTACTAATCAGAGAAACAAAGCATCAGAGAATGTATAGTCAAGTGTTTTATTTTTGTGATAGTTCTGCTGAACACAGAAGAAAAAATATATTAGGAACCTACTACATCTGGTAGTACAAAAACTCGTGTACTTATATTTTTGTGAATGTACTTGTAAATTCCTCCTACAATCTATAAATAATTTTGTTTTAAGTTATACATAATAATATTTCACACTTTGTGGATCCATTTTCAAGGGCTTTGGCTCATAAGCATCAACTTGTGTCCCTCTGTGGTTTCTTGTATTTGATGACAAAAATATTATATAGAGTAAATATAAAGGGAACTATGATGAAATGGATTATTGTTGTGGATAGAGTTATGTATTACCAGAAATAGTATATTGTAACATAGTTCTAAATCACAACACTTAAGGATACTACACAATATAACATTACATGTCAGCAAACCAATGATCAAAGTTTGTGTCCGAAGATGTTATAAAACTGCTACATTGAAAGTTATAAACTTTCAGAGGCTACTAAATTGTTATGCATTAGGGTATCATACTCCTGTTCATTTCAGAGAATAGAGTCACAAATGTATTAGGTCTACAAATTTGCTCCCGCCGTTTTGCAATAGACGGCAGTAGCAGCAAATGGGGTTCAGGTGGATGGTCATAGGTGTAATACAATAAGCTTAGGAATCTGTAAAAATAATGCCATAAAAATATTAGTCGATTTGGGATTGCATCATAAGGTTATTCTTGATTAAGTACATCAACTTATGTACCCATTTCTCGCCATTTGTGGGAAGTTTTAATTTTCTGATTTAATATGAAGAAATCTGTGGCTGTGGCTCTTAAAATGCTGGGTAAGACCAATGGTGAGGGAACTATTAGTGGAAGAATGTGCAGAGAATGTTTTCAATGCCTTAAGAATGGTGATTTTGATGTCGAAGACCAGCATGGTGGGGGAAGACAGAACATTTTCGTGGCTACTGAAATAGATGAAGACAGTCACAGGACATCATTATTGAAAGCAGTTGATGCGTTCAAGCCTGCACTGAAACTCAAACGGCCACAAAACAGTGATAGACAAGTAAAGGTAATTTTGCAACAGGTCAGTGCTTGACCCCATGTCATAAAACCCGTCAAAATAGGCATGGAAATGTTGAAATGAGAAGTCTTATTCCTCCTACCGTATTCTCCGTACGTTGCTCTCTCTGACTAACACCTTTTTCGATCAGTGGCATACAATCTGCTGACCAGCACTTTTGATCGTATGAACAAGTGCAAAATGGAATTGATTGATGGGTCCCCACAAAAGATGCCCAGTTCTTCCGCCACGGGATTTGTATGCTACCCAGAAGGTGGGAGAATGTAGTGGCCAGCAATCGGCAATACTATGAATCATAATTTTTTTTGTAAGTTTTCACAATAAAGCCCCGAACTTCAAGAAGAAATGGCAGAAGCAAAGTTGTAGACCTAGTATTAAACAGTTTTATGAATCATTTTTGTACAGAATACATGGCTCTTGGGTCTGATGCTAGGTTACATTTTGTAAATCCTATATTTCTTTGAGTTACATATGCATGACTTTCAGATGAGGCTTCCACAAGAAGTCCATTGTAGTGGGGACACTGGCTGTTGCTACTTGTCAGCAGCTTTACGATGCTGAGCAGTTGTGTCAAAGAAATATTGTGGGCTTTGCGGATTGTGAACTGATTTCAAACCCAAGAGCCATATACTGAACAAATCTGCCAGGAAATCGTGAAGAGTCACGGCATTATACACAAACTTTTATGTTGAGTTTGCTGACAATGAATGTCTTTTTTTCCCCCCTTAAGTGTTATTTAGCACTGTGTTACACTTCATTATTTTCTGTTTTTGTGTTGCCACTTTACATATCACTGGTATGAAAGACATCTACCTGTAACAATAATCTATTTTTTATCATAATGTTATTTGTATCTGCTTGATGTGGCATTGTTTTTGTTGATTCAGGACAGCACCTACAACAATATTTGTAAACACTGTAAGAGTGAAAGCATCTCAAGATGGAGACACAGGGTAAGAAATGTTATTGTGTATAATTTAAAATAAAATTAATTTTGTGACTGAAGGTGGTATTTATCCATAGATCCATTTGAATTACCCCAGTCATGGTTATTTTCGACATAATAATTCCTTCATCACAGAAACTTCCTCTGCTGACAATGAATGTCTTTTTTTCTCCTTAATTACTTCCACTATGTACATAAAGGAGAACGGGAATTGTCAGTTCCTCAAATTTCTTGTTTGAAAATAATTGATTTTTCTCACCAAAAATGAGTTCTAACAGTCTCTGGAAACTTGTACCATGGATAATTTAAAGAATCGATGTGTTGAGCTGAGTATAACCTTTAGTAGATTTGCTTAATGCTTAGTGAAGCAGAAAGATGGGAGCATAGGATGATGATAAAACATGGGCATTTAAATATGTTATAGAAATCTCTGGCAAAATGTGTTCAGTAGTAAAGAACACAACTCACCAGGTAGCAGCATGCAAAAACACACACACACACACACACACACACACACACACACACACACACACACACACACACCTGTGCTGCTACATTGTGCCGGCTAAACACACAGTGATTGCTCAGAGGGAGGCAGGAGGAGTCCTGGACAAAGATGCAACACACAAGCACCAGAGCTGAAGGGCTCATGTCATACATGACAATGATGAAAACGACATGGAGGAGTGGATTGGGAGAGGGTCCAGGACAAAGAAAGGGAACCTGTTGGATAGAGGGTTTGGGTGCACGGGGTTAGCAGAAACTGAGTCCAGGAGGATTACAAAACCAAAAGATGTATTACAAAGATAACTCCCATCTATGTCGTTCAGAAAAGGTGGTGCTGGGAGGAGGTACAGGTTCTGAAGCAGCCTTTGAAATTGAACATCATGTGGTCATCAGCATGTGCCGCCACTAGACGGTCAACTCTGCTCTAGGCCACAATTTGGTGGTGGAGGCCATTCAATCTGTTGGACAAGTCATCAGTGGTCTCACCCACATAAAATACTGCGCAGAAATTGCAGTACGTCTGGTATACAAAATTGCTGTTTTTGCAAGTGGCTCTGCCTCTGATGGGATAGGACAAGCCTGTGACAGGACTAGGAGTAGGATAAGTTGGGAGGGTGAATCGGACAGGTCTTGCAGCTGGGTCTTCCACAGAGATATGATTGCTATGGCAAGGGGTTAGGAGTGGCATAGGGAAGGACCAGGATGTTGTATACATTGGGCGGGTGTTGGAACACCACTTTAGGAGTGGTGGAAAGGATTGTGGGTCTAATGTCCCTCATTTCCAGGCATTATGATAGATAGTCAAAGCTCTAGTGAAGGATTTTGTTGAGTGCTTGTTGATGACGGAAAGCTTCTGCTATCATTTACTCCTAGGTGCAGGCATTTGAAGGACTTGTATGGCTTGCTACAGAAACATAAAGGTATGTGTCAGCTAGCAAGTAAACTTATACGAGTCACTTGCAGAAACTAGTTTTGTATGTTCTTTCCTGTGGAAGCACCACCAGCAAGTAGACTTCTGCAACTTTTGTCAACAGGCATATGTATCTTCTGAAAGTTAGTGGAAACAGTACTTGCCAGTTGTTAGAAGTTTTCCCCAAACTTGCAGAAGTTATATGTTCGACACCGATATGAAAAGGTCAGTGTCGAAAAGGAGAAAGGCGTGAAATCAGAAGACTGAAACAAACATACCATTGGAACTGATAAACCTAAATAAATGGCAGCTGTCAGCCAAGAAAGTGCTAAATGAATTTACCAATTACTTTGTTTTATCAGAAGGGGAAATAAACTGGCAGTAGAGACGTCTTTAAATTTTAGATGAATTTTTAAAACTTAGTGTAAATATAAATGCATTTTGTTTGTAATAAATACAGTTTGCAAAAATCAAAGAGCAATTACATGGTGATCTCTTGATCATACAGCTTGCAGCATTTTTATTGCCTGTTCTCAAACATTTTATTATAAAACAGACAAGAGGTTTTCAAAATATACGTATGACATTCTCAGCAAGTTTTTAGTCTGAGCAAAGTCTTCTGATTTTAGTTCATTCAATAGGTTTCTTGATAACTTAAATATGTGTGCCTCTGAATCCATTTCTTTGCATAAAAATTTCTTTTTTTCCTAACTCTTTGTTTTTCATCTCATTTTTTCTTCAACAATAATAATACATCAGTGGTGGTGACTGTTCTGGTTCTTAAGCATGACACTGTAAAGTTCCATTTTCCTATATGTGGAAACACTTCTGCAAGTATTTGTAGCAAATTCCTGAAATTAACTTGCCCAAGTGACTTGCAGAAGGAAACTTGTGCAAATTTTTGTTGTGCTGCAAACACCTCAGCAAGTGCTTGCAGAAGTTACTTGCTAGTAGACATGTGCCTTAAGAAGTAGCTCAGTTTTGGCAGTGTGTACTGAATAACTGACTATGTAATTATGTTTTGTACTTCAGTATTACAGCATATGCCTACTTGATTATAATTGTAGGAAATTTTAACAGTTATTTAGTTGGCTATCACACCAGTCACTGCACATTTTTTAACTATGCCACTAGTTGCCATTACCAAAGATTGAAACTAGATGAATACACCCATTATTCCATACATTATGACTGAACAGTCATGAGTTATTAAGTACTTGCTTTCACTGATATAAAATGCCAAATTTCAAACACTCTTTGCTGCTTGTTGGTTGATGTATAATTGTTTTCTTTGACCAGGATTGGTTTGACTGCCTTTTGTCCAATTTAAACTAGACTCAGAAAAAAATCAACATCATACTAAGAACAGATAAAGGCAATACTGTATTGAGATGGTTGTGAAGTCACTGCTTGATTCCTCTCCAGTTTATTAACCCATTTATAATCCTCCATTTTCTTGAAGACATTGAACTTTCCTTCTGTTAAACCTCCTGTCATTGTTGACCTTGCTATGTCAAACACTTGCACATGCCCATGCAGAAATAATGATAGTAATGTTTTCCTAATTAAGTTATCATTCATGTAAGATCAAACAAATTAAGTTTGTGACTAATCTCAAGCATATATTCCATAACACTGTCAGAATGAAACTTAAGTACTAAGTACATTAATTATCCTAACTGAATATAAGTTATCTATAAATCTCACTGCAGGTAGTGGATATGCGTTAAGTGTGTCGTAAGTGGTTCTGTGGAAACTGACTGACAGTGCACAGTCCTTATATCGTTGTTAAAACCTGTCTTGAAATCGCATTTCGTTTAAGATATGTTAAAGGAATGAGTGTCATTGTGTGAGTAATTTCATTTATGTAATCCAATAAATTACAACTTCTCCAATTCTGTCTCACTCATTGCTATATGCTAAAGTTGTTCGTCTTCTCATATCATTTAGAGAGCCTCATTTAACTTCAGGAGGAATATTTGCATTGGTACACATCCTGTGAGGAGGGTACTCGTTGAAATTGTAATTCTTTTTTTGTGCTGTATACAGAGAGTAGTTCGCTTACATCGGTTGCGGAAACGTTGTTGTGCTCACCATTTTAACCCTTGGATTATTCACTACAGTCTTCTTAATCATCTCTTCTCTCTTCTGTATTACAGCTGCTCATTGTTTGAAGCACACCCTGTGCATTTTGTATTAGCTGTTTATCTGCACCCTATCATCAGTTTGTGTAGTCTGACCCATAAATGGGTTGATATATTATGAGTCATTTGGAAGTATTGGCCAGTCTTAAACTGTAGATATATCTACATTTAAAATGTAATTGAATGGTATCTTAATACTTTTGTCAACATTTTTTACTAAAGATGGTGCCATGTGTGTAGGACAACGACCTGTGCCAGAGGGCAGCTGAAAGTTTAATGTTCTCTATAAATGTAATTAACTGTGTTCTTACTCCCAGAATGGATGAAATGATGCAACGCCAGCAACAGCCTGAACAGCAGCAGCAGCCACAGCAGCAGCAGCAGCAACAACCACCACAGCAGCAACAACCGCAACAGCAGCAGCAACAACAGCAGCAGCAGCAGTCACAGCAACAGCAGCATCAACAGTCGCAGCCACAGATACTCACATCAAGTACGTCCAATATGGGGACACAACAAGGTTCAGGCACACTCAACTTGGACAGGGACAAGCAGCTCATGCCTCCGCCCCCCCTACCTCCATCCTCTGCCACAGGTTGGTCCCCATCCCGAAATCTAATCACACCTGCCTGGGGCTGCCTTGCTTAAATATGTAATGTATTTTCAGTCAAACACTATTCCATGAGTGGGGAAGCCTGCATCTGGGGCTGAGGTAAATTTTCTCAGGTAGTTTGTGGTGTGCGCAGGTTGCCTACCCTGCCCGAGTTTGTTTGTCCATTGCTTGCAGGAGAGTCCATTCTCATTGTTTGATGCAGTGTTAATATTTTTGTTCCAGGATTGCCCTTACATCTAAAATTGTTACCACAGATGTACAAGACAAAATAGTGGTCTTTGTAGTTCAATTCTTTCTTTTCAGCTGTATTTTTCTTCTGGTTGTACAGTGATATCACCTGAAAGCTTTTATATTTTCGGCACTGCCATTTAGTTTCTTATTGGACACACACTGCTGTTCAAGAGTTGTCTGATCTGCTGATTGCATTTTATTTTACCAGCTTTCAGTAAATCCTCTCTCTTTTCTCACGCCTGCATTCCACTGTTCGAAAACTGATTGGTAAAGTACATCACAGTTAACTTGTCAGTTTAAGCAATTAACATGCCCGTTCGACTCATCACCTCCATACTTCCAATCAACCTGAGCTTTTTGAGAAATTAATTGTTTTTCCATTGATTCCTAACATCTCGACTCAGTATCTGTGCTCGAATGCATTTGTCTGCTGAACATCTTTGGCTGTTTTTGATCTTTAGAGTTGATGTTAAATCTCTTCCATTAAGTGTTCTTCTTTCCTTCCCTTTTTGTTTTTTCTTGCTGTATGACTGCATGTGTATTCTAGATTGCCAGCAGGGGTTGCAGAGGTCAGTGGAAATACATTACAGTTGTAGAAAGTGTGAATTCAAAAATATTAGTTACATTTCCAGTGCCTTTGCTGAGTTTGGATAATGGTCTGTGTTCAGGTAAGGTACAGGTAATTGCTGGCCTAGAAACAAGAAGAATCTATATTTTGAGGTGAAACTTGCTTGCAAAGGCAAGAGTGTAGTTTTATATTATGTGTGTAACATTTACCGAGGTATGTATTATTCGTCATTCAACTTTTCTGTCATCTGATTCTAAGGGAGTCTAGGAACTGGAGGCCTGACACCAAAACTCAAGAACGAGTTGCTTTGATCTGTATTTTTGTTTCATTCTATTAACTCCAAATGTGTATTTATTACACTTTCCGTATCAAATGCCTTAGGTTGCAGACAGATTGGACAGATGCAGCAACAGTAAAGAAGTACTGTATACATCTGGTACGTAGTTTGTGGTATGAAAACAAAATGCATAACCATATGTTCCGGTTTTGCATCACATAGTGGGAAGCTATTGATTCAGATGAATAAAAAGTGAAGTAATTTGGAATTTAATGCTGAAGATGTTTACGCCAGTATTATTCTGTGTAGTGCGTGAAACACACCTTTCCCCTGTCCTTTCCCGTCTGTTATTTAATTATGCTGATGATGGGTCTTTATGTTTTGTGTGTTAGTAAGCTGATTTACAAGATAAACAATTCCAGTAATTGAAATTTTTTACTGTAGAGACAATTATATTAGAGAAAAAGCAGCAATTTCATCAAGTATTTCAAGAACTATATGTAATGTTGATACATGTAATGAAAAATTTAAGAACACCAGTTGTACATAATTAGAGTGATTGAAAAGATTAAAATGGACAGGGAAAATGGTGGCATTGAGGAATTCAGAGCAAAAACATTATTTTGATACGAACATTAACATAAGATCTGCTGTGTTAAAATTATCTAAACTGTCTTTGTGAAATACTCTGATATTGAACAGCTTCATAGAACTTCATGAGTGAAATTTGTTTAAGTACTGAAAACACTGATTGTAGCCTGTAAGGAATAATGGAATCTTGTCTGATCCTGTCATGATACGTTTGTCATGGTTTGGGATTCTGGGTGTCCTTTTAATGCCAACATTTTCACAAAATAACTAAAGACACCAGAATCTTTAGTTTTTCATATTATTGTGTCATTTGCTCTGCCAGTGCTTTGTGAACACAGATTTTTCATTATTTTGATGTAAAACTACTTTTTTTTTTTTTTTTTTTTTTCCTCCTGCAGTGTAGAACTTGTAAGATAAAATAAGTTTCGATTTGGAAAGACAATGAATGAGAGAGAGATGAGTGAACATGGGCGTGGGTGTTAAAAATAAATGGCCATATCCAAATGGTACAACAAATTTGCCTTTCATACTAAGAAAACATAATTCCCATATCTGAAAACAAGAGGGGGGGGGGGGGGGGGGGAAATGTCAGTACATGAAAATATTGAGTTTTAGAAGGAAACTGGTGAAGCGAATTTTTATATGACAGGAATATGATCTGTCTGAAAATGACAGATTATTGTTGCAAATAGGACACGGAAGACTAAGTAGGAGGAGAAGGAGGAGGAGGAGGGAGGGGCTCTTGACAAGAGATAGAAAAATAAAATAGGGATTTTACAATAGAACTAAAAGGAAACATAGTTGCAAACTTTTCACTGTGGATTCTGACACTGATGTGGTGGTTGTGAGCTGCTTGTTCTCAGATATTAGCAGATTCGTGGAAAATATATCTGGTGTGTGAAAGTGTATCAGATTGGGTCTGTAAGCTGTAGCTGATGTTTAATAATTTCATAATGTGTGCTTTAACTATATTATGAAATTTATTGTTCTAAATTTTTTTCTTGAGTAGTAGTGAAAAAAATGTGCTAGGATTTTTCATAATTGTGCAACAAGTGGACACCATTTTCAGAAATAACTATCTTCAGAACATTCATGTGCTTTACAGCCTAAATTTTCAGTAGAATATGGTGACAAACCTTATAGCTTACCTTTGCTGCAATGGTTTATGGAATTGTGCCTTATTTGTTGACTTTTGGTGTTAGAAGATATACCATTTTGCAGAATGTAAAACTTGTTTCAATATTAATATATTTTATTGCAGCCACAATGAATATTATCTACATATCAACTCACAGCTATTCTCTGGATGAGAGTGTGTTTTAAAAGTTTCATATTTGCATTTTGGTAATAATGTAATTACTAAGAGACATTAGTAACTCGCAAAGATAAAAATCACCTCACATAGGTAAAATACAGTATAAGTGACTCATTGATAGTGGACACGTGGGGAAGGAAACTGGGTCCTTCATTTTATCCATATTAGATACTGTATTCAAAGAGCTAAAGCTTATGGGTTGAAATATCTGTAAATACAAAAACTGATTGAAATGCAAGAGAATTTCTCTATCTTTCTTGTAGTAAGTAATAAAAACAACAATAATAATAATAATAATAATCATAATTTATCAGAAACCAATTAAAAGTAATTAACTGTTGCATACGAGTGTAAAAATATATGCCACTAAATTTCATTCTTTACATTTCCACTTATTTTATCGACTTCTTGCATGCACGCGCACACGCGCACACACACACACACACACACACACACACACACACACACACACACAGTGAGTCTGAAATAACACTGTGTCTGACTAAATGTATAAAATAAAGATACGTTGACAGGTTATTGCAGTGTGCCTATGTAGTTGTTAGAATTTTGTTGTTTTATTTTTTTTAAGAAGTGTTCCTGTGCCTATAACTCTTATGTGCTAATATTATCTTTGTCTTCCAGTTTACCTTTCTTCTCAAGAAAACACTTGTATATGGTCTATTTCAGTGACAGCCTGCAGGTGCAGTTTCATCATGAAATAATTTCTTCATTTTCTGTTTTGTAATCAAGGTTTTCTTTCGTCTGCTCAGCACATATCACTAAATTGAACTTTTTTGTCCTGTTAATATGTTTAATAAGATTCTTATGGTTGTTACATTAGGTGATAAACGGCAAGCAGATCAGGAAACAACTCCAAACAAGAAGGTGAAAGGAGAAGGTATGCTTTAGTAAATATAATTTCTTTAATCCATTACAGTGTAAGTACTGATATGAATAAAGAGTAAATTGGTTACTCAGTCATGTTCTGGGTGTGTGGCCTGTCATCTGGTCACCTTGCCAGACATCTTCAGGTGCACTGTCATAGACTATCTGAACTATCTTCAATGACTCACCTGAATATATCTGACTAGTGCCCAGAAGAAATATTGTGTAATAGAAAAGCAACAATGTCTAATATTCAATAAGCTGGGAAAATTTCAAGATTCACAGAAAATCCCTATGCCACATGCAGATATCAAAATATCGTTTCTCTTGGAAAAAAATTATATTGTATGTTATAATGTCAACTAAAAAATTAAAAATTGAACAGAGCCAAAATACAAAACTATTTCACTCCAAAATGTAAAAGAAATATTTATAAATGTAGTGTAAAAACTATGGTAGTAGCTGTAATGGTGCTGAATCTCTTTGCATTTGTATTATGAGCTACAGCGATGAATTCACCTAGAATCCTTAGCAGTCGCGCTGAGAGTTTTTGTAACATGATGATGAGTGAGTGTGGTTTGCTTATGCTTGTAAGATGATTAGCATTGACCCACTTTCCTTTCATCATGTGTATTCATCACATTGCCTTCAGTAATTTATGACACACACTTCTTTGGTCTGTACAGTGCACCTTTGTATTGGTATAAGTGTGCAACGAAGTTTTCTTTCACTGCCTTTATAATGTTTCCCACAAACAATAATACACAAGTGTAACTGTAGTACTAGTAATTAGATCTTTCCACAACTATGTGGAAGTCCAGCATTGCATCATAGATGCCTTTACCTTATTTTAAGCTGTATTGATTATCTTAGGATACTTCAGTTTTTGTTTTATTTTTCTGTATATTAGTTGAGTCAGTGTTACATTACTTGGTTAACAGGTTTTGATCACCACATTACAGTCTCTCTTTTTTTTCCTTCTCCTCCTGACACTCCTACTAACTGTTAATCCTGAAGGTATTTTATGCACTTTGTAATGCTGCTTGAGCTCAAATCCTTAAGTGACATGTCACATTTTTACCACACCACTGAATGGCTTATGAGTTCCCTTCCAGGATATCTCTTACCTTATAGTGCAGCTGGTTGCTCCTTACATCCGCATGGACCATTGCTCCATTCTTTCAGTAAGCCGCTTCCTATTTAGTGAATAGCTGTTTCCCAACTACGGACACTTCAATGCAGGTTGCCTATGCTGAGTGACCAGTTAGTAGAGGTCTGACAATGTAGCACCTATTTTTGCCGAAATTCACATGTAATTTATTTTTTGTTTGTGAATGATTAGATGTACAAATTTAAAAGGATGTCACACTAGGTGCCTCGGAATGTAAAATTGTAATTATGTAGTATTTTGACTGGAATCTTTGGTTTAACAAAAACTTCTACAGTCTTTTTCCAAAATGGTCTTTGCTTGTCTTCTTCTTTTGGGTCAATTTGAGATTTCAACAAATGATTGTTTCTATTGAGAAGCTGCATTCTCCTGCCAAAGAACAGCATGTTTCTCTGATTTAAGGCACTTCTCGACATTATTTTTTTCCTCACTCAATTTGCTAACTCAGAATCTGTGGAATACTGACTTGGTGGTCATTCATAGCCGTGCGACCCATACTTGGCAACACTACGCACAGAACTGACAAGGTACTTAGTGTAAAAGTAGAACCAAAATAACTATTTGCATGCGAGGGGAATACTTTACGTGGTCTAAATACATTAATAGATTTTTTTTTTTTTTTTTTTTTTTTTTTTTTCACTGTAGTGCAGAGGGTGGGCATTATAAACTGTCAGTAGGCTGCACATGTGAACACGCTAGAATTCTGACTGTCAAAAGGAGAGGAGGGTGTAGGAAAATATCCCCTGCCTTCCTCTTGTAGAGCAATCAGCCTGCATTTGTGTTTTGTGTTTCTACGAAAGCAGAACATACACACGGTCATAGGAACCACTGATCCCTTTTGGTATTGCGAGGGTCATAATAAAACTCTGTGATGGACCATGCATAGTCTCTTCACTCATTTCAAAATAAGAAACGAAGACAATGAGCAACACAAAATATTTGGTAACAGCTACTGCTTAATTGCTTGCTGATGCTGGTATTGTCATAAGTAGGTATCTCATGCCCATCCTCTACCGATATTTGACGCAGCCACGGTTCAAAACACGTGCCACCTAAAACTTCCATGTCAAAGTGAACACACAATACCAACTCATGAATTTTAGCTATCAGACCAATGCACGTATTTCTTAGTTCTAACAAGGAAAAGTCCCCATTAAACCCCCCCCCCCCTTTTTTTTTTCAAATGTACTGGTAAGAGAGCCTAATGAACAGCCCATCAAAAACTGAAGCCAGATCAAGCATGAAAACAGGAAGAAGATGTACTGAACTGTGATAAAAAAAGCAAAATAAAAACAGTGAATGGTCCAAGAACAAGAAGGGCAAAATAGACAAGCTGGGAAGAGAAATGGCGTTGTGGTTAAATGCTTATAGTGTTACACTGCCAAGCAAGTGAGCCATGTTCAAACGTCCCTCATGCCACATTCCTTTTTCTTTTCCCTGCTGTTCGCTTTATTCAAATTTGTGTCTGTGTGTGGTGTGGTGTCCATTTGCTACAGCGAGGTGTAAGGTAGAGTCCTATAATGACAGTTGATTCTGCACAACTACTCTGTTAGCAGCCGAAAGGAAGTGGCTTTCGATTGGGAAACACAAACATTTGATGACAAGGTGACAAGTCAACCAAAGCCTCCGCTGGAAAACAAATTTAGTATGTCATACATGGCAGTAGTGACAGTACATGTGTCATATAATAGGAATTTCTTATCAATATTATGAAAAGGATAGTTGATACTCACCGTATAGCAGAGATGCTGAGTCGCAGATGGGCACAACAAAGAGAGTGTCACAAAACAAGCTTTCGGCCAACAAGGCCTTTGTTAAAATAGATCACACACACACACACACACACACACACACACACACACTACAGTCTCTGGCAGCTGAAGCCAGACTATGAGCAGCAGCAGCAGCGCACAGTGGGAGAGACAACTGGGTGGGGGCAAGGAGGAGGCTGGGACAAAGAGGGGTCGGAATAGCAGGGTAGGGGTAGGGGACAGTTAAGTGCTGCTGGGGAGTGTGCAAGGACAAGTTGGAGAGAAGATGGGGCAGCTAGGTGCAGTCAGGAGGTTAGACAGAGATCTGTAAGGGCCCCAGTGAGGCCCTCGGTATATTTCGAGAGGGACCACTCGTCACTGCAGATGCGATGGCCTAGGGGGCTAGGCTGTATGGAAGGGTCTTCTTGGTATGGAATAAGTTTGATATGGACAGAGGTACTGATGTGGCCATCTTTGAGGTGGAGTTCAACATCTAGAAAGGTGCTCGCATCGAGGAAGGTGGTTTCTTGGATTGAGTAGGATCAAGTGAAGCGAATGGGGGAGAAGTTGTTGAGGTTCTGGATTAATGCGGATAGGGTGTCCTCGCCCCCGATCCAGATTGCAGAGATTTCATCAATGACTCTGAACCAGGTGATGAGTTTAGGATTCTGAGTGTTTAGAAAGGGCTTCTCTAGATGGCCCATGTATAGGTTGTCATAGGACAATGCCATGCTGGTGCCCATGGCTGTACCCCGAATTTGTTTGTAGGGAATGCCTTCAAAGGAGAAGTAGTTGTGGGTGAGGATAATTGGTCATGGCGACTAGGGAAGGAGTGTTGGTTTGGACTCAGATGTTGGGAAAGGTAGTGTTCAATAGCAGTAAGGTCATGAACATTAGGGATGTTAGTGTAAAGGGAGGTGGCATCAATAGTGTTGAGCAAGGCACATGTAAAGGCTGTGGGCACTCGCATGACACCATCCTATGCCAACCTATTCATGGGCCATCTAGAGGAAACCTTCCTAAACACCCAATATCCTAAACCCCTCACCTTGTTCAGATTCATTGATGACATCTTTGTGATCTGGATTGGGTGTGGATACCCTATCCACATTCCTCCAGAACCTCAACACCTTCTCCCCCGTTCACTTCACCTGGCCCTACTCAACCCAACAAGCTACCTTCTTAGATGGTGAATTCCACCTTAAAGATGGGTTCATCAGTACCACTGCCTATATCAAACCTACTAACCACCACCAATACCTCCACTTTGATAGCTTCCACCCATTCCATACCAAGAAGTCCCTTCCATGCAGCGTAGCCACCTGGTGGCCATCGCATCTGGATTGGTGAGTGGTCCCTCTAAAAATATACTGAGGGCCTCACTGAGGACTTAACAGACTGTAATTATCCTCCCAACCTTGTACAAAACATATCTCCTGTGCCCTATCTTTCCAGTCACCCAACACCACCCAGAGTTCTACCATCCAGCCACAGAGGAGCATTCCCCTTGTAGCTCAGTACCACCTAGTACTGAAGTAACTGAATTACATTCTCCGGCAGCGTTTTGACTACCTCTAGCTGTGTTCTAAAATGAGGAATGTCCTGCTGACTATCCTTCCCACCACTCCCACAACACCACAACGGTATTCTGCCATCCATCGAACCTAGACAATACACCATCCCTACACAACCCCTGCTCTTAACCCCTTACTTCATGGATCATATCCCTGTAATAGACCTAGATGCAAGACCTGTCCCATACATCCTCCCACCACCACCTACTCCAGTCTGATCACAAACATCACCTTTCCCATCAAAGGTGGGGCTGCCTGTGAAACTAGTCATGTGATCTACAAGCTAAACTGCAACCACAGTGCTGCATTCTATGTCAGCATGACAACCAACAAGCTGTCTAAGCTGTCTATCCACATGAATAGCCACCGACAAACTATGGCCAAGAAACAACTGGACCAACCTGTTGCTGAGCACGATGCCCAAAGTGACATTCTTCATTTCAGTGACTGCTTCACAGCCTGTGCCATATGGATCCTTCCCATCAACATCTGCTTTTGAAATCCGCAGTTGGGACTCTCCCTGCAGTATAACATATGTTCCCGTAACCCTCCTGGCCTAAACTTTCGTTAGTCATTGTCCTCACCTGCCTAACACCTTCCATGTTCCCATTCCAGCACTACACACCCCTCTATTCCACTGACACACCCAGTCTTTTTACTTCTCTCCTTTTCTGTTACCCACACCCTTCCCCCTGCCCTCCGTCTAACCTCCCGACTGCACCTAGCTGCCCTATCCTCTCTCCACCTCTTCCCTGCGTGCTCCCCAGCTACGCTTCACTGTCCCCACCTCTACCCCCCATTCCCTCCCCCTTTCCACCCCCATCTCCTCCTTACCCTCATCCATTGTGCACTGCTGCTGCTCATAGCCTGGCTTCAGCTACCAGAGACAGTGGTCGTGTGTGTGTGTGTGTGTGTGTGTGTGTGTGTGTGCGCGCACTGCTGCTGCTGCTGCTGCTGCTCATAGCCTGGCTTCAGCTGCCAGAGACAGTGGTCGTGTGTGTGTGTGTGTGTGTGTGTGTGTGTGTGTGTGTGTGTGTGTTTGACAAAGGCCTTATTGGCCGAAAGCTTATTTTGTGACATTCTTTTTGTTGTGCCTATCTGCAACTCAGCATCTTCGCTATATGGTGAGTAGCAACTGTCCTTTTCATAATATTGTTTACAATCCATCCGGGAATCTCTTACTGACGCACCTAATTTTTATGACTGATGTAGGTGTTCATTTGAATGTGATCACTCCTAAGGCAATGATGAAAACATAATAGTTTGTCACACGGGCTGCAACAAATGAACACTACAGTTTCACAGTCACACAGTTTCTGTGTGCTCTGTAAAAATATGTTTTTTTTGTTTTGGAAGTTGCATTCCATTTTGGAAGTGTTAACTCTTGAATTCCTTTGTTGTAACATAGTTTACAACCGTTTATTATTTGTTTACATTTCTGTGAGATGTCTATGTGGTATCTCATCTGCTGTCACTATTCATCACATTTACTTGTGATTGTAATGTATTCTTACCACATGACTCATGTTCTATAACCAATGTGTAGTATGACAACAGCCAAGACTGCAGAAAAAGAGCAATCATTTCAGTGACTGGACGGACAATTCATTATGTGGGAAAATAAATAAATAAATGGCACGATGGAGTTTTGAACATGGCTCACCCACTTGGCAGTCCAATACTATGACCACTTACCCACTATGCTGTTGCTGTTTCAGGCAGCTCTTTTTCACACTTCTTGTTCTTGGACCGTTCACTGTTTCTATTTTTCTTTTTCTCCTCCCTCCATAGTACAGTACACCTTTTTCCTGTTTTCATGCCTAATCAGTGTTCAGTTTTTGATGAGCTGGCCATCTTACCACTAAATCTGAGGTGAGTGCAATGGCAAGTTTCCCTTGTAAGATGCTAGGTCTCACGTCTGAGACCTGTGTTGCACTACATGGTATCTTATACAGACTGTTGAACTGTCCACAACTGACACAAAACAAGTACATTGAATGCTCTTATACGTCATACAATTTTTGTTTCGTAATTCCGTAAATTCTGGGGAGGGGGGTGATGAGCTCTGACACCAAGTTCAGTCATGTCTCGGATGTGTGTGATCGGGTTCAGATCTGGGGAGTTGGGAGCTGGCACATCAACTATAACTTGCCACTGTGTTCCTTAAACCACTCCAGCACATTACTGGCCTTGTGACATGGCGCATTATCTTGTTGAAAAATGCCACTGCCGTCAGGAAACATTATCGTCATGAATGCGTGTATGTGGTCTGCAATCAGTGTAAGGTATTCCTTGGCTGTCATGGTGGCTTGCATGAGCTCCACTAGATGCATGGATGCCCACATGAATGTTCCCCAGAGCATAATGGACCCACCACCAGCTTGTCTCCATCCTGCAGTACAGTGTCAAGGAGCCGTTCCCCTAGAAGATGATGGATTCCCACTCTCCCATTGGCATGATGAAGAAGGTGTTGGGATTCTGCCAGCATCCAATGCCAATGGTCTCGTGCCCATTTTAGTCGTAACTGTCGATGTTGTGATGTTGACATTGGCACATGCATGGGTCATTGAGTGCAGAGGTCCGTCATTAGGAGTGTTTGCTGCACTGTGTGTTCAGACACACTTCTAATCTGCCCAGCATTAAAGTCTGATGTTAGTTCTGCCACAGTTTACTGCCAGTCCTGTTCTACCAGTCCGCCCAGCCCACAATGCCCAACATCTGTAATGAGGAGTGGCCATCTAACCCCGGTGATGTCTGGATGTGGTTTCTCCTTGGTTTCGCCATGTGTTGAAGACATCACAGCACTCCTCAAACACCCGACAACAAGAGCAGTTTCTGAAATTCTCATGCCAAACCTCTAGGTCATCACAATCTGCCCTCGGTCAAACTTGAATAGATCATGCACCTTCCCCATTCTACACACAGGCAGCACGCTCACTGATACTACATGCACTGTCCATATGTCTGACTAGCAGTTATTCCTCGCCAGGTGACCCTGCTATTGCCTGGATGGGTTCATATCGACAGTATGTCAGTGGTCATAATGTTCTTGCTGATCAGTGTATATTGGTGTTTCCACTGGATTGAACACATGTGAATTGAAAGTTGATGACTGTAAATCCTCTTCACAGGTGGCTCACAAGAGCTGTAGATGGTTATTCTCAATACACATTTATCTGGGAACAACCTGTGATTCCTTAGCATCCAACCATACCAGAAGCAGTTGATACAAAGTTGTTGGTCCAGCTGTTTCAGGTGTCACCACTGTTAGAAGTTACATTGCACACTTGAATGGAAACTGTTGTTATGTAACTCAAACAAACATCCAGTTTACACTTCACCCAATTGAAGCGGCATTCTGTAGTCAAGCCTTGGTCCATCCCTACAATTTTTATGCATGACACTTCCTCCCACGACCAAATTAATTATTTCTTGATGCATCTAGTGGTCTCCTATCCCTGCCTTTAGTCAAGCTGTCCAATAATTCTCTTTTCTCTGCAGTTTAATTCCATATTTCTTCATTAATTATTCAATCTGCCCATATAATCTTCAGCATTCTTTTATTTCACACTATATTTCAGAGGGTTTCTAGTCTCTTCTTGTGTATACTGTTTATCGTCCACATAAGGCAAGACACCCAACAAATACTTTCAGAAAAGACTTTATTAAACTTAAAAATTTATATTCAGTGCTAAGAAATTTCTCTTTCAGAAGTCCTGTTTGTAGTATTTTGTGTTTTATATCTACTCTACATCAGCCATTGTCAGTTATTTTGCTTCCGAAACAACCGTAATCATCTATTGACTGTAGTACCTCATTTCCTAATGCAATTTACTCAGCATCACCTGGTTTAATTTGATTACACTTCATTATCCTTGTTTTATCCATCACTCAATGAAGCCATTTGCTGTGTGTAACAGAATTACAATGGAACTGGCCAGCCTCAAAGTTTTTATTGAACTTGAGTACTTTTCAGATTTCTCCTTGATTTCCTATACTGCTTGTTCGCACAGATTGAATAATGTGGAGGGTCAGCTGCTGTACTGCCACAATCTCTTTTGAATTTCTTTCATGTCATTTAACTCTGGTTTCTGTGCAAGTTGTAGATAGCCTTATCACCAGCATAAGGCTGTCATTGAGTTAGAGATTAGTACCTCATAAGGTACACCACATACACTGAGGCAACAAAAGTCATGGGATGCATCCTAATATCATGTCTGATCTTTCAGAGATGGTGCAGCAGTTTGATGTGGCATGGTCTCTACAAGTTGTTGGAAGTCCCCTACAGAAATATTGAGCCATGCTGCCCCTATAGCCATCAATAATTGCGAAAGTGTTGTGAGTGCAGAATGTTCTGCATGAACTGATCTTTCATTATGTCCCATAAATGTTCAATGGGATTCATATTGGGTGATGTGGGTGGCCAAATCATTTGCTTGAATTATCCAGAATGTTCTTTGAACCAATCATGAAAAGTCGTGGCCCAGTGACATGACATTACTGTTTGGGAACACGAAGTCCATGAATGGCTGCAAATGGTATCCAAGTAGCTGAACATAACCACTTCCGGTCAATGATTGGTTCAGTTGGACCAGAGGATCCAGTTCATTGCATGTAAACACAACCCACACCATTATGGAGCCACCACCAGCTTCCACAGTGCCTTGTTGACAACTTGGGTCCATGGCTTGTGGGGTCTGCACCACACTCGAACCTTACCATCAGCTCTTACCAACTGAAATGGGGCTCATCTGACTAGGCTGTGGTTTTCCAGTTGTCTAGCATCGAACCAATATTGTAAAGAGCCCAGGAGAGGCACTGCATGTGATGATGTACCATTAGCAAAAGCATTTGCATCGGTCGTCTGCTGCCATACCCCATTAACGCGAAGTTTTGCCGCAGTGTCCTAAAGGATACATTCGTTGTATGTCCCACGTTGATTACTGTGATTATTGATTGCAGTTTTGCCTGTCTGCTAGTACTGAGAACTCTACACTCTGTTAGCACTGAGAATTCTACGCAAATGCCACTGGTCTTGGTCATTAAGTGAAGGCCGTCGATTACTGCATTGTCTGTGGTGAGAGGTAATGCCTGAAATGTGATGTTCTCGACACTCTCTTGACACTGTGGATCTTAGAATATTGAATTTCCTAAGGATTTCCAAAATGGAATGTACCATGCACCCACCTCCAACTACCCCTCCACAACCAGAGTCTGTTAATTCCTGTTGTGCGGCCGTAATCGTGTTGGAAACCTCTTCACATGAATCATCTGACTACAAATGACAGTTCTACCAATGCACTGATCACTATCCCATAACTATTGTCATCTCTGTGTATGATTCCAGTGGTATCCTGTAACAGAACATGCCACCAAAGTGTCTTCCTTTAATCCGATCTGATGCAGATCCCAAACACTCAAACAATACCCAACAATGGGTCACACTAGTGTCCTATATGTGTCTCCTTTACAAATGAATCATACTTTCCTAAAATTCTCCCAAAAATCGAAGTTGATCATTTGCAGTCCTTATATGCTCATTCTATTTCATATTGGTTTGCAGGGTTACACCTAGATATTGAACCAGCGTGACTGTGTCAAGTAGCACACTACTAATTCTGTATTCGTACATTATTGGTTTGTTTTTCCTACTCATCTGCATTAAATGACATTTAGAGCTATCAGCCATTCATCGCATCAACTAGAAATTTTGTCCAAGTTATCATGTATCTTCCTTCAGTCACTTGACTACGACACCTTCCCATACTCCACAGCATCACCAGCAAACAGCCACAGACTGCTACTTACACTGTCCACTATATCTATCATTTTTGTATATGCAGGGTGGTCCATTGATCATGACCGGGCCAAATATCTCACAAAATAAGCATCAAATGAAAAAACTACAAAGAATGAAACTCGTCTAGCTTGAAGGGGGAAACCAGATGGCGCTATGCTTGGCCCCGCTAGATGGCACTGCCATAGGTCAAACGGATATCAACTGTGTCTTTTTAAAATAGGAACCCTCATTTTTTATTACATATTCGTGTAGTACATAAAAAAATATGAATGTTTTAGTTGGACCACTTTTGTCGCTTTGTGATAGATGGCGCTGTACTAGTCACAAACATATGGCTCACAATTTTAGACGAACAGTTGGTAACAGGTAGGTTTTTTTAAATTAAAATACAGAACGTAGGTACGTTTGAACATTTTATTTCGGTTGTTCTAATGTGATACTTTTGTGAACGTATCATTCCTGAGAACACATGCTGTTACAACGTGATTACCTGGAAATACCATATTAATGCAATAAATGCTCAAAATTATGTCCATCAACCTCAATGCATTTGGCAATATGTGTAACGACATTCCTCTCAACAGCGAGTAGTTTGCCTTCCGTAATGTTCGCACATGCATTGACAATGCGCTGACACATGTTGTCAGGCATTGTCAGTGGATCACGATAGCAAATATCCTTCAACTTTCCCCACAGAAAGAAATCCGGGGATGTCAGATCCGGTGAACGTGTGGGCCATGGTATGGTGCTTCGACGACCAATCCACCTGTCATGAAATATGCTATTCAATACCGCTTCAACCACACACGAGCTATGTGCCAGACATCCATCATGTTGGAAGTACATCGCTATTCTGTCATGCAGTGAGACATCTTGTAGTAACATGGGTAGAACATTACATAGGAAATCAGCATACATTGCACCATTTAGATTGCCATCGATAAAATGGAGGCCAATTATTTTTCCTCCCATAATGCTGCACCATACATTAACCTGCCAAGGTCGCTGAGGTTCCACTTGTCGCAGCCATCGTGAATTTGCCATTGCCCAATAGTGCATATTATGCCGGTTTACATTACCGCTGTTGGTGAATGACGCTTTGTCGCTAAATAGAACGTGTGTAAAAAATCTGTCATCGTCCCGTAATTTCTCTTGTGCCCAATGGCAGAACTGTACATGACATTCAAAGTCATCGCCATGCAATTCCTGCTGCATAGAAATATGGTGCAGGTGCAATCGATGTTGATGTAAATCTTCAGGTTTTGGTGGCTCACTCTGAAGATGGCTGGATGGTATACAGCTGAAATATTAGAAGAAGAAGGAGATTTCTTGTGGCTGCACACCCGAAACTTAATGGAACAGATGTTGATGTAGCATTCTCAACACCGACGTTTCTGAGATTCCCGATTCTCACGCAATTTGTCTGCTACTGATGTGCGGATTAGCCGTGTCAACAGCTAAAATACCTACTTCGGCATCATCATTTGTTGCAGATTGTGGTTGACATTTCACGTGTGGCTGAATACTTCCTGTTTCCTTAAATAACGTAACTATCCGGCGAACGGTCCGGTCACTTCCATGATGTCGTTCAGGATACTTAGAAGTATACATAGCACACGCCCGTTGGGCATTTTGACCACAGTAGCCATACATCAACACGATATCAGCCTTTTCCGCGGTTGGTAAACGGTCCATTTTAACATGGGTAATGTATCATGAAGCAAATACCGTCCGCACTGGCGGAATGTTACGTGATACCACGTACTTATACGTTTGTGACTATTACAGTAACATCTATCACAAAGCGAAAAAAGTGGTCCAACTAAAACATTCATATTTCTTTTTGCACTACACGAATATGTAATAAAAAATGGGGGTTCTTATTTTAAAAAATGCAGTTGATATCCGTTTGACCTATGGCAGCACCATCTAGTGGGCCAACCATAGTGCCATCTGGTTTCCCCCTTCAAGCTAGACGAGTTTCATTCTTTGTAGTTTTTTCGTTTGATGCTTATTTTGTGAGATATTTGGCCCGGTCATGATCAATGGACCGTCCTGTAGAATATAACACCAGTCCTATCACATTTCCCCTGGGGAACTCCAGTTTATATCCTTGTCTCTGACAAATACTCACCGTCGCGGACAACGTACTGGGTTCTGTTACTTTGAGACATGCACATACCTGGAAAAACTATTCCAAATGCTTGTACTGTCATTAACAGTCAACAGTGTGTCACCATGTTAAATACTTCATGGAGATCGAGGAATATGGTATCTGCCTGTTACCCTACATCCATGTTTCACACGATCTCATGTGAGAAAGGGGCAAGCTGAATTCTGCAGGAGTGATGCTTCCTAAAACTGTGGCTGATTTGTGGACAGAAGCTTTTCCCTCTCAAAGGAATTTATTATATTTGAATTGAGAATATGTTCAAGGATTTTGCAGCAAACTAATGTTAATGATATTGTTCTGTAATTTTGCGAGTCTGTTCTTTTACCTTTTTTATATACAGGAGTAACCTGCACTTTTTTCCAGTCACTTGGGAGTTTGTGTTGAGCGAGAGGTTTGCAATAAATGCAAGCAAACTAAGTAAGGAGCTAATGCTGTCGAGTACTCTTCTTAAAACCAAATTGGGATTCCATCAGGACTTGGCAATTTATTTAATTTCAACCCTTTCAGTTGTTTCTTCACACTGACAATGCTTATTACTGTCCTCCAAAAAGGAGTCTGTGTGATGGTCAAATGATGGTATGCTTGTACAATTCTCCTGCGTAAACGATTTCTTAAATGCAAAATTTAGGTAAAATGTCAGCTTTACTTATGTTGTCTTCTACTTCCACACCAGACTTGTTAACAAGTGACGATGCCAAACTAGTCAACAAGTGACTGGATAGAAGTCGTAGACCTACTTAGCAATTTTATATAGGATCAGAATTTTCTGAGGTTCTTGGTCAGATCTGTTGCTAAGGTATGACAGTGGTAGTTGTTGTAAGCTTCGTGCATTGATCTTTTTAGAGATGCACAAATTTCTATTAACTTTTGCTTGTTGTCATTTGCTTGTTCTCTTTTTGAACCAAGAGTGCAACAGCCTTTGCTTCTTCAGCATTTTTTGAATTTAATTGTTAAATGACGGTGAGTCTTTTCCATCCTTAATCTACTTACTCAGCACATGTGAAAGCAGCTGTGTGATCTACCAACTTAGCAGCAACCACTTTGCCAAATTCTCCTGTGTCAGTTCTAAACAAATAGGAAAATTAGTAGGGTGGTTTTAATGCTTCAAGTGTTCTAAGTAGTCTCCTCCTCCTTTAGTACAACACCCAGAACGATCATACAACCATTTGAAACTGTCATAAAATCACTGTTTGGGACATTGGTCAACTTGTAAATCAATAAAATGAGTATGTTACAACTGGCATCCTACTGAAACTAGTCAATTTGGTTGGAGTGACAGACTGTCTGGACTATTTGTAGTGTAGCCCGAGGTCTTGGTGATAATTTGATTGTGAGTCGGCAGAACCAACGGATGTCAATAAAGGTTGTAACAGATTGACCTATAGTGTAGACTAATGTTTATGTTCGTGCTGTATTTAATCGGTCAGTTTCAGTCGAATGCTAGTGTTAAGGTACTCATTTCAGTTGCTCATATTCAACTCACTTGACACATTTGCAGTTTCTTTTGCCATGGCAAACCATCACAGAGCCATTCTGCATCTTGTCATTTTGTGGTAAGTTCATATTGATAACACCAAGTCTTGTCACCCAAGATGATTTTTTCCAGAGAAGAATTCTCTGCAGTTTTCATTTCAGTCAAGTCATAGCATGTGTTTGTGTGGTGTTGATTTTGTATGGGAGTCAAGGTGTGCGGGACAGACTTTGCACACACATTTCTCTTCTTTAAAATATTCTGGAGAATGCCTTGAATACTTGATTTAGAGATGTTATGTTCGTTGCTCTATTGCAGTTTGTGAAACAAGTACGTTAGCACACCACAGCTGCGTGGCCAACACTTAATGCTTGTCTGACTGGTTGGATGCAAGTCTGTTAGTTGTTAGTTCAAGCTACACTGATGTTAAAAAAGGTACTGGGAGAAGTAAAGCTGTGAGGACGGGGCGTGAGTCGTGCTTGGGTAGCTCAGTTGGTAAAGCACTTGCCTGCAAAAGGCAAAGGTCCCGAGTTCGAGTCTCAGTCCGGCACACAGTTTTAATCTGCCAGGAAGAGTCATATCAGCGCACACTCCGCTGTACAGTGAAAATCTCATTCTACACTGATGTTGCTTGTAAGCAAGGAATAAAATCAGACATGGAACTTTTTGGATGGACAATGTGTGTTGGCTGTCAAAAGGAATGGTCACTGCCAAACTGTGACAAAGACACAGCTGAACCACCCAGCTGCTGAGTGTGGCACCCAGTTTGATGTGCTTGACTTGGACTGCTTCACAACCAGTGTCATCTGGATTCTCCCCACCAACTCCAGCTTTTCTGAACTTTTCAGGTGGAAACTCTCCCTGCAACATATCTTTCATTCCCACAACCCTCATGGGCTCAACCTTTGCTAGTCCCTGTCCTCCACCTGCGTCCCCTTCCAACCATGCACACACCTTCTATCCTGCCAGCACGCCTGCATAATTCTTTCTCTTCCTCTTCTCTCCCCTTTTCCTCCTCCCTCCAGCAAGGTGTCCGTATGTTGCAGCAGCCTCTGTCCTGTCCCCACCATGTCTGTGCACACTCCCGCAGGCACTGCACACTCTTTCCTGCATCCCTACACTGCTAGTACTCCCCTCCCTGCCCCACACATTTGTATCCCCTTTACCCACACCAGCAAACATTGTTGCTAACCTCAGACCTTAGTCACAATGAGGCTTTAGTATCTGGAAATGACAAGAGCTGGCTTTGTGTGTGTGTGTGTGTGTGTGTGTGTGTGTGTGTGTGTGTGTGTTTGTTTGTTTTTGGAGAGGGGGGCTGGCTTTCTTTTATTTTGTCTATGCCTGATGAAAGATTAGTGTGACAGCTGATAAATATATAGTAGTCTTCTTTCAGTATACCTGTCTGTCACTAATACCTCCTCTATTTGGTGAGTGGTATCTATCCTTTTCGCATTGTTACTCCATCTGGGAGTTTTGATAGTTTTATTTTGCTTTAATTTCTGGGTGTTCCCAATAGGTGGTAGTAACTGCCTGCCACATGGGGTAGCCATGTGGTCTGAGGCGTCTTGTCACAGTTCGCGCAGTTACCCCCATCGGAGGTTCGAGTCCTCCCTCGGGCATGGTGTGTATGTCGCCCTTAGTGTAAGTTATTTTAAGTTTGATTAAGCAGTGTGTAAGCTTAGGCTTGATGACCTCAGCAATTTGGTCCCATAAGATCTTACCACAAATTTCCAGTAACTGCCTGGATAAAACTGTTTACTGTATTGTCAAAATGTTTCCAGGAAAGGAAGGTAACTTCTGTTTCTTTATATTAATTTTGGACTAGAGTGTGTTTAGAATATGCTGTTACATGCTAATATAGCCTAAAGTATTGAATAACTGGTTTGGTTTCTTGAAGTTTTCTCGATGGACATAATGTTCTATCATTACACCAAAAAGATGTTGGAATAGCACGAGTGATTGTTTATTTCAGCACAACAGTATTGCAGTGTATGTTTTCTGGTGTCACTGGATGCGTGTTTGGCAACACCCTATCCTTTCTCGTTGCAGTGGCATTATTTTCATAAATTTTAAGTGTTTAATATTTCTTTTTCTGAGTATTACAAATACTTCAGTTGTTTTCTAGTCTAAATGGAATTCACTTTGAACATGTCCATGAGTTTGGTGAATCACATTAATTTTTAAATTTCATTCAATGCATTCACCACAAATAGCAACATTTCATTCATAGAGTCTAAGTTCAGGACCGACAAAGTTAAATTATGACAGATCGCATGTATTAGGTATCTGTTCTAATTCTGGATGTTTCAAACCCATCCTAATCAGTGGCAGGTTACTCATTTCTAGCATAAGATAGACAGCATAGGAATGTATCCAGGCACACAAACACATTAAATTTTACTCCAGGCTGGAGAGGCATTTGAACATGCCTCACTTCATTACCAGACTGTATCAGATAACAAGGTCTGAACTTCTATTTTGTTTTGAGCATTTTACTTTTAGAGATAATTTTATAATATAGTCGCAGAAATTTTTTGGTAATCTTGTACCATCTACAAATATGAGGGTTGTCCGTAAAATAAGGATCTGCAGCTGCGAGGAATGCAGTTACGCAGAAACCGGTAACACTGGCATGTAGCTTGTTTTTCGCTCTCCCATTTCCCATCTCGACGAGCTGTCTGCAATGCTCAGTCTTGGCTTGGCAGCCATTAGAGATGGAGCTCCCACTCACATTTCATGTGAATTTCCTCTGTGATTCATTTTTTGTATGCAAAAAGGACTGTGCCGGTGGGCATTCATTCCCAACTGTGTGAAGTCTACGGAGAATGTGTAAGAGTATACAACATGTGCTCAAATGGTGAAGAGAATTCAGAGACAGAAGTACAAATGTCCAAGATGAACAGCATTCTGGACAGCCATTGGTTTCAGATGAAATGATTGTTAAAGTGGAAGAAGCAATGCTGAAAGGTCGAAGGGAGCTCTGTGAGGTGATCCCTGTTGTCAGCATGAACAGCATTGACAAAGTTTTGGCAGACCATTTAGGATATGCTGTGGTTTGTGCAAGGTGAGTCCTGGGAATGTTTACAGAAGACCACCAACAGAAATGTGTGAAAGACACAGTGAATTTCTTCAGGCCTACACAAATGATGGCGAGAAATTCTTGGACACTATTGTCACCGGCTACGAGACCTGGCTCCACTGTACAACACTGGAAGTGAAACAGCAATCCCATCAGTGGAAACAGCCAGCATCACAGAAGCCGCGGAAGTTTAAAGAAACACTGTCTGCTGGCAAAGTGATGGCGAACATGTTTTGGGACAGGAAGGGGTTATTGTGCGAATGCCTGCATGCCTGTACAACAATCAATGCAGACCACTACTGTGAAGCATTGAAGGAGCTTCGCCACACAATCCAAAACAGAGGCATTCTCACAAAGGTAGTGCATTTCCATCAGGACAACACTCGTCTGCACATCGCCTGTGTCACAACAAATTTGGATGGGATACTGTCACACACCCGCTCTACAGCCCAAACATAGCCCCCAAGTGACTTCCATCTCTTCCTGAATCAAAGAAATGCCTGGTTGGGGCGCATTCCACAACCAGAGAGGAGCCGAAAGAAGAGTTTTTATGGTGCGGTGGGAGAGTTTTGTGAAGCAAACGTACAGAAGATGGTACACTGCATGCAAAAATGCATTTATCTCAGTGGTAATTAAGTGAAAAAAATTGGTAAAAGTTTAAGCTTTGCGCACTGCATTATTCAGTGCCAATAAAAACGTTTTTCATAGTGAAAAATAATTAGGAACCTTATTTTATGGACAGCCTTCAAACGAAATTTTTATGAAGTTGTTAAAAATTTTAATTTTATGTCTTGTTTCATGTAGAGATATAATTCAGAGGAAATGCTATCATTAAAGTATTATATGTTTCAACACCTAGGTTATGAAGAGGACCAAGAAACACCTGAGGCAAGTGCAGAACATAATACTGCTTCCAGTGGTAACAACAACAGCGACAACAATGCTGTTACCAGTAGCTCCACAAGTGGCGGCAATAGTAGTAGCAGCAGTAGTAGTACTACTAGTGCTAATAATAGTACTACTATTCCAGTTCAGCTGACCTCCACTTCAGCTACCAGTCGTACGGAATATCACAGAAGAAGTGGAGGCAGTGATCGTACAGAACAGAGAGACCGCACAGACAGAAGCACTGGGAATAGTGGTGCAGAAAGACCTTCATTCAACCATTATTCTTCCAAGCCTCAGATGTATAATGCTAGCTTGCCATTTCATGTGCATGGAATCAACATGTACACTTCTCCCCCTCCTCCACCCCAGCCATCACAACCTCAGCAAACACCTCCACCACCCCCACCACCACCTCCCAACCCATATGGACCATATTATAGCCCGCAGAGTCAGTACCAGTATGCTCCATATTGGATGATGCCCCAGTAACACAAATATTTCCCGGCTGTCAGGCACTCTTCATATATTGCACAGTGATAATACATGTATGTTTGTGTAAGTAAAATAATTTACTATGGAAATAGATTTACTTAAGTGTTGGAAGTAATTTCACATTATATTACATGTCAAAGGTATTAATGTAATTGTTTGGAGCTCAGTTATCTACTTTGTGCAGCAGCAGCAGTAGATAGTGTAAATGAAAAATATTTGTGCATATATGTTGTTAGCAATTTGAATTGTATTCTGTATGTGAAGGCCTTCAGATAATTTGTTGTACATTGTGTTGTAGCAATAGACATTTAATGTACATTTTACAAGTTAAGTATTAAAAATTGCCATGCTCCTTCTGATTTCAGAATGCTATGAGATTTAAAACCTTGTGACACTGCCATCCAATTGGATGCTTATAATGAAACAAGTAGACAGCGTTATGTTATGGACACCACAAGAATTAAAGCAGTGTGTAAGTGTTTGTGTTATCCCACAGTTACTTCGAGTGTGTGTTTCCTGTACCTCTTTGCTGTTTGATATCACTTTCCCCACACCCTTAAGCTACCGTGATATTTGTATAGACACCAATTATCGAACTATCATATGATGACAATTGCAGCATTATGATATTTGAATTTATATAATTTTTATCTTTTTTTTTTTTTTTTTTCAAAAAAAGAGTCATTGTAATAGTATTCTTTAGTTCAACTTGGATAAAGTCTTGGTGTGAACTGTCCAGTTCATCTTTTTTGTTCTGCCATGAGTGCTCTTTGTTATTACAATATTTGTTAAAGAAAAATACATTAAAATGCATTTACCAAAGCAATGAGTTTACTTCTTTATTGCAACACCTTAATAAAAATTACAATTATGAGTATAACTAGCTGAGTTTCCGGGTGTCTGTTGCTCGGCTCCTCTTTAATTGTTAAGTAGCAGAGTACTCACTTATATAATTATATTATACATGAAATTTTGATAGATGTTGAGTATATTACTCTAAAATATTAGTGATTTTGAGCTACAGTATAAAATATGGAATGCAGCATTTTACTTATTTCAGGCTTTCCTTCCAGTTGCATTCTGATGACTTCTTTAGAAATAGAGAAGTGTCTAAACATCAGCTTTGATTATAAATGTGATGACAGTACGTTCCAATGATACAATAAAATGTAGCCATTATGTTCATGTGGAAATAGCCTTACATCATTGTGACATTTTTAAATGCCTTTGACCTATAAACAAAAGTAATTTGTTTGGTTGTTCTGTTTCCTTTTCATTATGAAATGTTTAAAATTAATTCAGTGTACAAGAGCATTTGATAATGGAAATAAGTGGATATCCTGTTCCTCCCCCCCCCCCCCCCCCCCCCTTCCAATTTAACACGATCAAAGCCATTCAGAACCATATTCTTGTTCTCCCACCAAGGAAACATCCTGGGTAGTATTGAGAAATGAACCTAGGTCCTCTGCACAGCAGTCATATGTGCTGCCTACTCAGCTACAAAAGTGGACTGATGGTGTAGAAGAGAAACTTAATTGAGTGGAGCAGATGAGTAAGAGAGAGAAAGACTGTGAAACGGTAAATAAGTGTGATGTAGAACAGGCAGACAAACATACTCTTCCTTTTAATGACGCTAAGTCCTTGTTGCATGTGATCTACTTGACAGTAGTCAGATGAAGAATCTGAAGAAGCATCCACATCGCTGTACAATGATGATGACGTACAATATCAAAATGAACAACTGGAGAACCAACAACAAGAGCAGCTTCAACAAAAGGAATAAAACATACTGTACAGACCATGTCCTAGCTACAGCTGCACCAACAAATTGTGAAAAATCTACACTACTGGCCATTGAAATTGCTACACCAAGAAGAAATGCAGATGATAAACGGGCATTCATTGGACAAATATATTATACTAGAACTGACATGTGATTACATTTTCACACAATTTGGGTGCATAGATCCCGAGAAATCAGTTCCCAGAACAACCACCTCTGGCCGTAATAACGGCCTTTATACGCCTGGGCATTGAGTCAAACAGAACTTGGATGGCGTGTACAGGCACAGCTGCCCATGCAGCTTCAACACGATACCACAGTTCATCAAGAGTGGTGACTGGCGTATTGTGACGAGCCAGTTGCTTGGCCACCATTGACCAGACGTTTTCAATTGGTGAGAGATCTGGAGAATGTGCTGGCCAAGGCAGCAGTCGAACATTTTCTGTATCCAGAAAGGCCCATACAGGACCTGCAGCATGTGGTCGTGCATTATCCTGCTGAAATGTAGGGTTTCGCAGGGATCGAGTGAAGGCCAGAGTCGTAACACATCTGAAATTTAACATCCAGGGTTCAAAGTGCCGTCAATGCGAACAAGAGGTGACAGAGACGTGTAACCAATGGCACCCCATACCATCACGCCGGGTGATACGCCAGTACGGCGATGATAAATACACGCTTCCAATGTGCGTTCACCGCGATGTCACCAAACACGGATGCGACCATCATGATGCTGTAAACAGAACCTGGATTCATCCGAAAAAATGACGTTTTGCCATTCATGCACCCAGGTTCTTCATTGAGTACACCATCGCAGGCACTCCTGTCTGTGATGCAGTGTCAAGGGTAACCGCAGCCATAGTTTCTGAGCTGATAATCCATGCTGCTGCAAACGTCGTTGAACTGTTCATGCAGATGGTTGTTGTCTTGCAAACATCCCCATCTGTTGACTCAGGGATCGAGACGTCGCTGCATGATCCATTACAGCCATGCGGATAAGATGCCTGTCATCTCGACTGAGTGATACGAGGCTGTTGGGATCCATCACGGCTTTCCATATTACCCCCCTGAAACCACTGATTCCATATTCTGCTAACAGTCATTGGATCTCGACCAATGTGAGCAGCAACAGGGCGATACGACAAACCGCAATCATGATAGGCTACAATCCGACCTTTATCAAAGTCGGAAATGTGATGGTACACATTTCTCCTCCTTACACGACACATCATAACAACATTTCATCAGGCAACGCTGTCAACTGCTGTTTGTGTGTGAGAAACCAGTTGAAAACTTTTCTCATGTCAGCACGTTGTAGGTGTCGCCACTGGCGCCAACATTGTGTGAATGCTCTGAAAAGCTAATCATTTGCATATCACAGCATCTGTAGCACGTCATCTTCGTGGTGTAGCAATTTTAATGGCCAGTAGTGTAATTGAAGGCATTTTTGGAGAAGAGGGCTTTTCCATCTCAGGTTTCACCGTCTTCTGAAAGACTTTTTTCCAAGAAAAGTTTCATTTCATTTGTTTCAGACTGTTCAAGTTTCAGTTCCGGCAACTTATTTCCTAAATTATTTCAGTAAGCAACTCTTCCAAACAGTGGCGGCATGTACAAACATTTTATACAAGATTAAAACGATACAAGAACTTGCGACAATTTCAAAAGAAACTTTTCAGTGAGCATATTGTAATAGGATGTGTAAAACACTCTCAAGCATAAATGTACTGGCAATGTGTGTTTCTGCTTCCATTTGTCGCTAATGCTATTCCAGGAAATAATTTTTTTCTCATTATTGAAAAGCTCTTCATGTTGCTGATATAAATAGTGTTTTTGGGGAAGAAGAAGAAAACAAGACTGTGGAAAGTTCAATCTGCTGTTGATGCAGTGGTAGCCATGTGCCTCAGGCTGCCTAGAACCTGCGGACAGAACTTTTCTACAGAAAATCACACAATACCATTTTGTGGTTGTCGCTCACTGAAACAGCTGTGGGTTAGTATTGGATTTTAAAATTTATCATCCCTAGTCAACTACTTTACCGTAAACAGGACGAGGACCAGGAATTGTTTTGCAGTAAGCAGGAACAAGCGTACACACCTTTACTGCGATAAGTATTTCACCACTTTGGCTGTTCTCAAAAAACTTAAATCAAAAATAAAGAGTCAAAGATACAATAATAAAAAACAGAGCAAAGGGCATACAGTTATCTGAACAGATGACACTGAAACATGACAAGGAGTTACGTTGAGATGGTGACAAAACTGTCCAGTGGAAAGCCTCCAGAGATGTTACTTATGCTTCAACTGCAACAGATAGTTATCCTGTCTAAGCTTGTTCACAGATAGATCAAAATATAGAACAGATAGTTAGGATCCCCACTCATGATGAAATATATTGGATCTAATGGCAACAAATAGACCAAAAGTCTTTGAGGATGTCCACATCAAAATTGGTATCACTGATCATGACGCAGTTATGGCAACGATGGCTACCAAAGTACGTAGGACAACTAAAACAAGCAGAAAGATATATATGTTCAGTAAACTATATAAAAAAATCAGTGTATGGCTAGAGATAGAGAAATACTGAATGAAATGCATTTGGATGTCAAGAGATTCGTGGCTGATGCCTTCAATAACTGTCATTGCAGAATATTGTCAAATGAATTTTCACAGAACCCATATAAATTCTGCTCGTATGTAAAGGCTGTTAGTGGCACCAAAGTTAGTGTTCAGGAACTGAAATTGAGAGTAGCAAAGCAAAAGCTGAAATGCCTAACTCCATTTTCAGATGTTCCTTTATAAAAGAGAAACCATGAGAATTGCCTCAATTTAATCCTTTTTACCACTGAAAAGATGAATGAAATATGTTCTGGCATAAAGTCAAGCACCAGCACACTAGTCAGGAATGTTAGAGCAGAAAGGGCTGTGCGGAAAATGTTAGCCAATAGCACACTGACCGACCCCTCTCTAGGACGACACCACGACAGCAGTGGCTTCTAGGCGAAGATAACATAAGCGCCACTCCCGAATGGTTGCGGCCGCTCCTAGAGCATCGTTTATTTTGCATGTCTCTCTCGGCTTGCGACACATCTGTATTTTCAAAGTTAAGTATTGTCATTTATTTTTTGTAATAAAACTCATTAATACAATTTGCTTGAATTGTTGTCTAGGGATCCAAGAAACCAGGTTTCCTAGACTCCCCATATTTGACAACTAAGCAGGATACAACAAAATAAGTATTAGTGTCAGTGGTGTAGGAAAACAACTGAAATTGTTAAAACTGAACAAAGCTATAGGCCGTGATGGAATACCTGTCAGATTCTATACTGAATTTGTGGCTGAGTTAGGCCCTCTTTTAACTATACTCTAACATAGATCCATTAAACAAAAAACTGCCCGTTCTTGGAGAAAAGAGCAGGTCACACGCACTTACAATAAGGGTAGTAGAAGTGATCTACAAACTACTGTCCAGTGTCCTTGATATCAATTTGTTGTAGAATCTTAGAACACATTCTGAGATCAAACATAATGTGGTATCCCAAACAAAATGATCTCCCCCATCCCAACCAGCATGGATTCTGAATACATCTATCACATAAAATCCAACTCATATTTTTCTCACATGACATACTGAAAGCTTTGGATCAAGGCAACCAGGTCAAAGCAGTATTTCTTGGTTTCCAAAAGGCATTTGACTCAGTACCCCACACCTATGCTCATTGTCAAAAGTACGATTGTAATGGGATGTCAAGTGAAAGTTGATAGTGAGTTGAGGACTTTTTGATAGACAGGATGCATCATGTTATCTTGGATGGACAGTCATCTTCAGATGTAGAAGCAACTTTGGGTGTGCCCCAGGAAAGTCTGTTGGGGACCCTTGCTGTTCACATTTTATATTAATGACCTTGCGATCAATATTAATAGTAACATCAACCTTTTTGCAGATGATGCAGTTATCTATAATGAAGTACTATCTGAGAGAAGCTGCATAAATATTCAGTCATCACGATAAAATTTGAAAGTGGTGCAAAGACTGGCAGCTTGCTCTCAATGTTCAGAAATGTAAAAAACATAGTATCCTATGACTATAATATCAATGAGTCACTGTTGGAATCAGCCAACTCGTACAAATTCCTGGGTGTACCACTTTGTAGGGATATTAAATGGAATGATCACATAGGCTCATTTGGAGGTAAAGCAAATGGTAGACTTTGGTGCATTGGCAGAATACTGGGGCAGTGCAAACAGTCTACAAAGGAGATTGCTTATAAATCACTCATTTGACCAATCCTAGTATACTGCTAAAGTATGTGGGACCCATACCAAATAGGACTAAAAGGGGATATTGAATGTATACAGAGAAGGGCAGCTCAAATGGTCACTGGTTTGTTTAACCTTTGGGAGAGTGTCACAGAGATACTGAAGAAACTGAACTGGTAGACTCTTCAAGATAGACGTAAAATGTCCTACGAAAGTCTATTAACAAAGTTTCAAGAATATACCAATGCATAATTTCGCGTGGTATATATATTTAAAAAATTTTCTTCGTCTTCCAGGGCGTCTAGTGGTTCAAAATTCACAAGCTTTTGGCTACGTTCTCCTTGGTCATTGTCAAGTAGTGACTATTGAATGATTTGCTCCCGTTCTTATATTGCCGTGCTGTCTTCAGTGACATCACTCGTGCTCGCTCCAGCACTATATATGGTAATCTTTCCAATGGCTAGGTTCCAAGCTGTTGTCAGAAATTTTTTATGTTGTCACTTCTTTTATAACACTGTCCCTACACTAGTGGTCAATGTAATAACAGATGTCTCGGCAAATGCAATACAGTGTCCATTTTCTAAAGCATCTTCTGCCACCGCTGATTTCTCAGGATACTGTAGGCGAAAACGTCTCTCGTGTTCTACACGGCACTGTTCAATAGTATGTACAGTCTGTCCGGGGTATAGAGCTGTCCACACCCACACGGTATTTTATATACTCCTGGCGTTCTGAGTCCAACATCATCTTTCACAGGCCTCATTAGCTGTCGAATTTTAGCTGGTGCCCTAAAAAGCCTATCACTTTTATGCTTCTTTAGAAGCTGGCTAATTTTTCCTGTTATTGAGCCACAGAATGGCAAGAATGCAAGCTTCTTCTTGTCTTCCTTGGAGGTCTTCTGTTTATGTTTCTACAGCAAGTTGGCTTGCAAAATCTGGCAATTGTTGTAGCCGTTTTCTTTGAAGACTTTCCATAAGTGGCTCAGTTCCTTCAGAAGGCTTTCAGCATCTGAAATGGATTCCGATTGATGCGCCAATGTTCTCTGAACAGAACTTTTATGGGAAGGGTGGTGATAGGTGGTAGCATGCAGCACCATTGGATCACCAATGTACAGACTAGCTAAACATCTGGACAGACTTCTTACTCCACACGTTGGTCATTGTGAATACCACATCAAGAATATGACAGACTTCATCAGTCGAATTAAATGCTTGCATCTCAGAGAAAGAGATGATATGGTTAGCTTTGATGTGGTGTCTTTGTTGACACGGGTTCCCATCAAAGACTGTATAGATTTGCTCCCCCAGTTATTTGATGACACTGTTGTGGATTTATCTAAGCACACTCTGATGTCATTGTATTTTTTGGCACGCTCTGATGTCGTATTTTTTGTATGATGGACATTATTTTAACCAGATGTACGGCGTCGCCATTGGAAGCCCATCAGCTCTAGCTATAGGCAACCCTCCTTTTCATGGAGTACTTTGAGAGCATCACCCTGGAGACGGCTCCTGCAACACCTAATTCCTTTTATCATTACGTCAAAGACACATTCATTGTCTGGCCTCATGGGTGTGAAAAGCTAGGAGAATTTTTCAACCACATCAACAGCATCCATGATAACATCAGCTTCACAATGGAAGTAGAGACGGTTGAAGCTTTGCATTTTCTAGACGTACTCAACTGCCGGAAAGAAAATGGTTGTCTCAGCCACAGAGTTTATCGGGAACCACTCACATATAAAGAAGGATCCTTTATTGTATGATTATATGATAGCGGAACAAACACTGGTAGCAGTTACTTCTGTAAAATATCTGGGAGTATGCGTACGGAACGATTTGAAGTGGAATGATCATATAAAATTAATTGTTGGTAAGGCGGGTACCAGGTTGAGATTCATTGGGAGAGTGCTTAGAAAATGTAGTCCATCAACAAAGGAGGTGGCTTACAAAACACTCGTTCGACCTATACTTGAGTATTGCTCATCAGTGTGGGATCCGTACCAGGTCGGGTTGACGGAGGAGATAGAGAAGATCCAAAGAAGAGCGGCGCGTTTCGTCACCGGGTTATTTGGTAACCGTGATAGCGTTACGGAGATGTTTAATAAACTCAAGTGGCAGACTCTGCAAGAGAGGCGCTCTGCATCGCGGTGTAGCTTGCTCGCCAGGTTTCGAGAGGGTGCGTTTCTGGATGAGGTATCGAATATATTGCTTCCCCCTACTTATACTTCCCGAGGAGATCACGACTGTAAAATTAGAGAGATTAGAGCGCGCACGGAGGCTTTCAGACAGTCTTTCTTCCCGCGAACCATACGCGACTGGAACAGGAAAGGGAGGTAATGACAGTGGCACGTAAAGTGCCCTCCGCCACACACCGTTGGGTGGCTTGCGGAGTATCAATGTAGATGTAGATGGGCAAGCAGAAGCCGTTTCAGACACTGAAAGCCTTCTAAAGGAACTGAACTGCTTACGAAAGTCTTCAAAGAAAACAGCTGCAAAAACTGCAGATTTTGCAAGCCCCCTTGCCGAAGAAACATAAGCAGAAGGCCTCCGAGGAGGGTATGAAGAAGCTTGCGTTCTTGCCGTTCTGTGGCTCAACAACAGGAGAGATTAGCCGGCTTCTAAAGAAGAATAAAATCTGTATGGTTTTTAGGGCACCAGCTAAAATTTGACAGCTGATAAGGCCTGTGAAAGACGATGTTGGACTCAAAACACCAGAAGTATATAAAATACCATGTGGGTGTGGACAATTCTATAACAGACAGACTGTATGTACTATTGAACAGTGCCGTGTGGAACACAAGAGATGTTTTAGCCTACAGGATCCTGAGAATTCAGTGGTGGCAGAACATGCTTTAGAAAATGGACACTGTATTGCATTTACCGAGACATCTGTTATTACATTGACTACTAGTTTTAGGGACAGTGTTTGTAAAAGAAGCGACCCCGTTAAAAATTTATGACAACACCCTCGATAAAGATGGTGGGCTGCAGCTACGCATAACTTGGAGCCCATTGGAAAGGTGACGCACAATGAAAGCAGTACCATATATGGTGCTGGAGTGAGCATGGGTGACACCAGTGAAGACAGTGTGGCAATATATGAGGGTAGTTTGAAAAGCTCTCAGAACAGAATAGAAAAAAGTACTTACATCACTGAAACTTTTTTTTAATTTTTTAATGTAGTCTCCTTGTAGGTTAATGCACTAGGTCCAACGATGTTATAGTGCCTTGATCCCATCTCCAAAATGAGTTTCCTTCAGGCCTGCAAAATAGTTCTAAAACTCCGGCTATCAATTCTTCATTTGAAGTGAATCTCCGTCCACCGAGAAAAATTTTCATTTCTGGGAAGAGATGGAAGTCTGACGGAGCCATATCAGATGAATAAAGCGGGTGTGGCAACAATTCTTAGCTTAGTTTGTGTAATTTTGCCATTACGATGGCACATGTTTCTTATCCAGCATCAAGAGTAGTGGCACCCATCTTGCAGATAATGTTTTTCCATTTCTAATTCTCCAGTTAAAATGTGATATACCCCTTCAGATGACATCTGGCGAGTGTGAGCAATTTCATGCACTTTCAATCGGCGATCCTCCATGACCATTTTGTGCACTTTTGCAATGATTTCTGGAGCAGTGACACATCATGGCCGACCACCGCACAGATCATCATCTAAGCTCTCCTGACTGAATGTTTTCCACTTGGCAACAGTTGAATATGAAGGAGCAGAGTCCCCCAGTGTATTCTGGAAATCGGCATGAATGTCCTTTGCTTTCATACCATTCTTTACGAAATACTTAATCACTGCTCGAATCTCGATTTTTTCAATCATCGCAAATCGGTACACGGGAAGAACAACAGAGCCATATCACCGCCACAGCTTTCTTCCAAGAGCACTGACGTCGCATGTGTTTACAGGCAAAAGTCTAATGAATATCACGAGAACAACTCATTGTGCTAGTGCTGACCTCTCGTGGTCATTCCCAGAACTTTTCAAACCACCCTCATAAGAAAGGCAGTAGCAGCCATTAGATAGTCAATACTTGACAATGGCCGAGGAGAACTTGGCTGAAAGCTCGTGGATTTTAAACCACTGGACACACGTGGAACCCCCGAGAAAATTGTTTCAGTATATATCGCTGCAAAACTATGCGTTCGTATATTCTTGAAACTTTGTTAATAGACTTTCTCAGGATATTTTACATGTCTGTCTTGAAGATTTCTCCACCCCCTTTTATTTTTGTTTTGCATGTGGTGGTATAATTTTACTGCAAATATATCTGCAACCACAGACTCACTTGTGTAATAGCTTTCTGTAGATAATATACGGCCCTCAAATAATAATCCATTTACTAATCTCATTAAAACAGTACACAAATGTGTGTTCTCAATTGTCACTGCATTTTTTTCTGGCATAAATGTCAATATTATAGGTGTTATCTTTGGGAAGAGACTGTTTTTATACCTTTATACCATACTTGTGATGCTTGCCTGGAATATAATGGCAAAAATTAGACTTTCTCTCTGTGGAGATATATATTTGTCAAATACAATGCTTTTGCAAGGTTTAACAGCATTTTTGAAACTATCAACAATCACTTTTATGATATTTCGAATTTTGTTCACCTGTTATATTGTCCAAAAAATGTAAAATTACAATATGGATAAAAACAGTCACATTTCATATGTTTTTTTATGTGTGTGTTTGTATGCATGTCCTTTTTAGATCAATGTAGTCTCATTTCTTGTTGTTGCACTTTACCGTGATAAGCAGTATGTCAGTATATGTATTCATTTTTCCTCTCATAACAGTCTGCCAGGCCTGTTGGTATCATTCACTGCTAGATAAAGAATTTATGTATTGTACAGAATATTTATTTGTTTTATTTGTTCCTTTAACTATCATTCTTAATATATAATCAGTGAAAAATAATTTGTATTGTTGAACTTCTTTTACCTATTATCTGCGATTCCTTATCTTCACCATCTCCCTCCAACAATGAATCAAACTCAAAATCTTTTACTTCAAATGGCTCTGAGCACTATGGGACTCAACTGCTGTGGTCATAAGTCCCCTAGAACTTAGAACTACTTAAACCTAACTAACCTAAGGACATCACTCACATCCATGCCCGAGGCAGGATTCGAACCTGCGACCGTAGCGGTTGTGCGGTTCCAGACTGTAGCGCCTTTAACCGCTCGCCCACGCCGGCCGGCTCTTTTACTTCCAAGGTAGATTTGCTCACTTCACTAACTAACAATTCACCTTTATCCCGCACATAAAGAAAATCCTCCTCACAAGGGTTTGCAAGTATTCTTGGTCTTTTATTTTTCCTGCTTCTATTTACAGATTCGTCAGATGAATAACTTATTGCCATATCTGTGTAATTTATTATTTACATAGGCAAGAATTAAATAAAGACAAATGCCAACCATCTCTCTAGTTACTCGTACTGCATCGAAAACAGCCACCAAAATTACTCTCAGAAAAATGGAAAAACAAATAGAGGGACAATTATCTGAAGACCAGTGCACAGTTCTAGAAAATGTGTGGGAACAAGAGAAACATTATTGGCACTAATGCAAGCGATAGAGGAACAGTTGAAAAAAGGCAAGAGTCCATCCACAGCATTTGTAGATCTTGAGAAAACATTTGACGCTGTCAACTGGAATGTTTTATTCAGTATCCTTCACCAAACAGGAATCAGCTTAGAGAGAGGCGACTTATATATAACACCTACATTAATGACGTCAGAGTAATTCGCTGTGATAATGAAGAAGAACCAGGTAGCATTCAAAAGAGGGTAGCAAATACAGAAAGCAATCAACAGGATAAGAGAAGAAGTAAACAAGAATAACATTTCATGGAGATAAAGTAGAATGCTGAGATTTGCCAACGATACGGCACTAAATGTGGAAAGTGAAGGAGACTACAAAAAAATCCTGAACATAATGGATAGAATATTGGAGGAAGAATTCCATATGGCAATAAATGCACATAAAACAAAAGTTCTAGTTTTCAGTAGGCACAAAGGAAGCAAGACAGTGGTACAATTGAAAAATGAAACAATTGAGGAAGTGAACAATTTAATTACCTGGGAAGTAAAATCACGAGTGACAGAGGTAGCTACAAGGAGATAGTATACAGAATTACCCAGGCCAAGAATGCTTTATGAAGAAAAACATATTCAGTACAAAGAATATAAGTGTTGGTGTGAAGAAATAAACGTTGAAGATCTGTGTGTGGAGCATTGCAACATACAGCAAGAAAGCTTGGACAATAAGATGGAAAGAGGAGAGGAAACTGTGATGCAGAAGAAAGATGAAAATCAGCTGGAGATAAACAATCACAAACGAGGAAATTTTCATTAGAGCAACAGAAAACAGACGGTTCATGAAACACCTAAAAAGAAGAAGGACTCAGCTGATAGGCTATATACTCTGACATGATGGTGTATCGGAGAGGAGAGTAAATGGAAAACTGATGGAGTTGTAGAAGGCAGAAATTAGAGAGGAAGACCCAGACTAGATACATTAAACAAACAATGTGAATTGTCCTCCATACTAGGAGATGAAACAGAGGGTGGACAAATGAGAAGAATGAGGAGCTGCTGCCAACCAACCTCACGGCTGCTTGTTAGAGACACTGAGAGAGGAGGGGGGCAAAAATGGCGAGCTTGCAAATTGTAAAAGCAAATAAATTCTTGAAGAGGAGCCTGGTACAGGTGAAGAAAATCGCTTTATGATTCAGTATGACCTGGTATGTATATAATTCAACAAGTAACTGCAAACACACTAAATACACTTCGTTCTGACATTCTGTCAAAATATCCATTCACTAACAATATCTCTAGCAACACTTTGCACTGATGGTTATGAACAACAATGCACTTATGCAATCAAGTACAAACCTCATATTGCACCTTTTATTCTGAAGCTAGTGTAAGTCTATTTTTTAAATAACTATCACATAACTTATGATTAATTAAGTGTACACTTATTTGACATGATATCTCTTTTTTTTTCATCTCTCTTTTTTTTAAATGGACTTACACCACCTTCAGAATAAAAGGTCAGTATATTAAAATAGTTGTCTAGGACATCTGAATACAACCACTGCGGAAAACTGCAAAAGCTACCTGATGAAGTAATGCATGAATATGCACTACGCTTAACAATTATCAGTGCCGGTATGAAAATGTCCATCTTCAAGTTAGAATGTAGTTCTGTAATTCATCTTCAAGTTAGACTGTAGCTCTGTACTGACCAACACACTGGCTATTTCTTTGTACATTTGTACACCCTGGTGACAAATGTTAAATACAGATCTAGGCTGACATCACAATTTTTTTGAGTTACAAGAATAGATTATAATGTCCTTATAAATATTCCCCCACACCTACAAAGAATGTATTTACCCGAGTATAAGACAAATGCCCCCTCTTTTTAAGACACTCCCTGAGAATAAATTATTTTTTAACACATTCTGACTAATCAAAATTATAAACTTTTATTGATACAAGGGATCTGTCTAAAAACTTAATATTACACATATTCTAAATTTATGCCATTTGCTGTTTGTCTACATTACGACAAAATTTCTGCCTGCTTAAGCATGCGCGCCCTAGCATGCCTGAGAGTATAAATCTGCGCAAGCATCAGGATTGTACAATATTGTGCTGCCCTTCTCGGTATACATTCAATACCCCCAGTAAGTCCTACCTGGTATGGGTCTCACATTGTTGTTGTGGTCTTCAGTCCGGAGACTGGTTTGATGCAGCTCTCCATGCTACTCTATCCTGTGCAAGCTTCTTCATCTCCCAGTACCTACTGCGGCCTACATTCTTCTGAATCTGCTTAGTGTATTCATCTCTTGGTCTACCTCTACGATTTTTACCCTCCACACTGCCCTCCAGTACTCAATTGGTGATCCCTTGATGCCCCAGAACGTGTCCTACCAACCGATCCCTTCTTCTAATCAAGTTTGGCCGCAAACTCCTTCCCAATTCTATTCAATACCTACTCATTAGTTATGTGATCTACCCATCTAATCTTCAGCATTCTTCTGTAGCACCACATTTCGAAAGCTTCTATTCTCTTCTTGTCTAAACTATTTATTGTCCATGTTTCACTTCCATACATGGCTACACTCCATACAAATACTTTCAGAAACGACTTCCTGAAACTTAAATCAATACTCGAAGTTAACAAATTTCTCTTCTTCAGAAATGCTTTCCTTGCCATTGCCAGTCTACATTTTATATCCTCTCTACTTTGACCATCATCAGTTATTTTGCTCCCCAAATAGCAAAACTCCTTTACTACTTTAAGTGTCTCATTTCCTAATGTAATTCCCTCAGCATCACCCGACTTAATTCAACTACATTCCATTATCCTTGTTTTGCTTTTGTTGATGTTCATCTTATACCCTCCTTTTAAGACACTGTCCATTCCGTTCAACTGCTCTTCCAAGTCTTTTGCTGTCTCTGACAGAATTACAATGTCATCGGCGAACTTCAAAGTTTTTATTTCTTCTCCATGGATTTTAATACCTACTCCAAATTTTTCTTTTGTTCCCTTCACTGCTTGCTCAATATACAGATTGAATAGCATCGGGGAGGGGCTACAACCCTGTCTCACTCCCTTCCCAACCACTGCTTCCCTTTCATGTCCCTAGGCTCTTATAACTGTCATCTGCTTTCTGTACAAATTGTAAATAGCCTTTCGCTCCCTGCATTTTACTCCTGCCACCTTCAGAATTTGAAAGAGAGTATTCCAGTCAACATTGTCAAAAGCTTTCTCTAAGTCTACAAATGCTAGAAACGTAGGTTTGCCTTTCCTTAATCTTTCTTCTAAGATAAGTTGTAGGGTCAGTATTGCCTCACATGTTCCAACATTTCTGTGGAATCCAAACAGATCTTCCCGAGGTCGGCTTCTACCAGTTTTTCCATTCGTCTGTAAAGAATTTGCGTTAGTATTTTGCATCCGTGACTTATTAAACTGATTGTTTGGTAATTTTCACATCTGTCAGCACCTGCTTTCTTTGGGATTGGAATTATTATATTCTTCTTGAAGTCTGAGGGAATTTCGCCTGTCTCATACATCTTGCTCACCAAATGGTAGAGTTTTGTCAGGACTGGCTCTCCCAAGGCTGTCAGTAGTTCTAATGGAATGTTATCTACTCCTGGGGCCTTGTTTCGACTTAGGTCTTTCAGTGCTTTGTCAAACTCTTCACGCAGTATCATATCTCCCATTCATCTTCATCTACATCCTCTTCCATTTCCATAATATTGTCCTCAAGTACATAGCCGTTGCATAGACCCTTTATATACTCCTTCCACCTTTCTTCTGTGGGTGCTTCATCCACAACTGAATGTATGTGATCATTCCATTTCACATCCCTACAATTTGCTACACTCAGGTATTTGAATGAGTAGGCCGATTCCAACATTGACTCATTGATATTATATTCATAGGATACATTTTTTGTTTTGTGAAGTGCACAATTTTACATTTCTGAACATGAGTAAGTTGCTGCCAATCTCTGCACCATGTCGAAATTTTTAGATCTGACTGAATATTTATGCAGCTTCTCCCAAATAGCACTTCATTACAGATAACTGCATCATCTGCAAAAAGTGTGATTTTACTGTTAATATTGTCTGTGAGGTCATTAATATAAAATATGAACAGGAAGGGCCCCAGCACACTTCCATGGGCCACATCCAAAGTTATTTCTACATCTGATGATTATTCTCCATCTGAGATAACATGCTGTGTCCAACCTCCCAAAAAGTCCTCATTCCACTCAAAAATTTCACTTGACACCCTATATGATTGTAAGTGTAGCACTGAGTCAAATGCTTTTCAGAAATCAAGAAACACTGCATCTATCTGGTTGCATTGATATAAAGCTTTCAGTATGTCATGTGAAAAAAGTGCGAGTTGGTTTTAATATGCTCAATGTTTTCAAAATCCAGCTGGTTGGCACTGAGGAGAACATTCTGTTCAAGATACCTCACTATGTTTAATCTCAGAATTAATTCTAAGATTCTACAACAAATTGATCTCAAGGATATTGGTCAGTAGTTTTGTGGACCACTTCTACTACCCTTCTTGTAGACAGGGGTGACCTGCGCCTTTTTCCAAGAGCTGGGCACAGTATTTTTGTTCAAGGGATCTACAATAAATTATAATTAGAAGAGGGGCTAACTCAGCCACAAATTAAGAATATAAAGTGACAGGGATTCCATCGGGGCATGGAGCTTTGTACAATTTTAATGATTTCAGCTGTTTCCCAACACCACTTACACTAACACTTATTTCATTCACCTTTTCAGTGATACAAGGATTAAATTGGGGCAATTCTCCTGGGTTTTCCTTAGTAAAGGAACATTTGAAAATGGAATTAAAGCATTTCAGCTTTTCCTTTGCTACCCTCAATTTCAGTTCCTGTCTCATTCGCTAGGGACTGGACACTAACTTTGGTGCTGCTAACAGCCTTTACATACAACCAGAATTTCTTTGGAAATGTCATTTGACAAAATTCTGCTATGCTAGTCATTGAAGCCAGCCAAACATATTTCATTCAGCAACTCTTTATCTACAGCCCTAGACTTTGTTTTACACCTGTTACGCAGTAATCTCTGTTTCTTTAGAGGTTTCCTTACAGTGACTGTACACCATGGAGGTTCCCTCCCATTATAAACTGTTCCACTGGGTACACATCTATCCAGTGCATGGTCAACTATTCTTTTAAACTTGAGCCCTAGTTCCTCTACGTGCTTCTGACCTGTGCTGAAAGTTTCAAGTTCCTCATTGAGATATGGCAATGCTGATTTTTTATCTAGTTTGCTGAACATAGATATCTTTCTGCTTGTTTTAATTGTCCTTTGTACTTTGGTAGTCATTGTTGCCACAATGGTCCCATATCAGTTTGGAAGTGGACATCCTCAAAAACGTCTGGTCTATTTTATTTGTTGCCACTATATCCAAAATATTTCCATCATGAGTGGGGTTTCTAACAATCTGTTCTAGGTAATTTTCAGAGGAGGCAGTTAGTTAAAATTTCACAGTATGTTTTATCATACCCATGACTAACAAAACTGTAATTTTCCCAATTAACTGCTGGATCATTGAAGTATCTGCCGATAATTACAGTGTGATTGGGGAACTTATATACACTATGTGATCAAAAGTATTCAGACACTCCCAAAAACATATGTTTCTCATATTACATGCATTGTGCTGCCCCTCAGTAGTCATTAGACATTATGAGAGAGCAGAATGGGGCACTCCGCAGAACTCACAGCCTTCAAATGTGGTCAGGTGATTGGATGTCACTTGTTGCATACATCTGTATGCGAGATTTTCACACTCCTAAACATTCCTAAGTGCACTGTTTTCGATGTGATAGTGAAGTGGAAACATGAAGGGACACTTGTACAGCACAAAAGCGTACCAGTCGACCTCGTCTGTTGACTGACAGAGACCGCCAGCAGTTGAAGAGGATCATAATGTGTAATATTCAGACATCTATCCAGGCCATCATACAGGAATTCCAAACTGCATCAGGATACACTGCAAGTATTATGACAGTTAGCCGGGAGGTGAGAAAACTTGGATTTCATGGCGAAGCGGCTGCTCATACACCACGCATCACACTGGTAAATGCCATTTTCAGCCAGGTGTCCAGATACTTTTGATCACATAGTGTACAAGTGAACTGAAGTTTTCCTCTAAAGTTTTTGGTTACATCAGGAGATGAGTGGTGGGCGATAGAACGATCCAATTATTTTGTGCTCACTGCTATACTGAGTCTTGTCCAAACAATCTCACATGCAGCTTCAATTTCTATCTTGGTGGATTTGAGTTTCTTCACTACTGCAACAAATACACCTCCTCCATTCCCCATTTGCCTATCCTTTCGATATAAACTTAAATTTTCACCCAAAATCTCACCAGTATCAATTTCAGATTTCAACCAGTTTTCTGTACCAAGTTTTATGAGCGCACTCCACTGCTTTTCATGAGCACTTCAAACTCTGGCACTTGGTTGCAAATGCTTTGGCAGTTTACCATTTGGATTTTAGTACTCTCATCAGTGGGAGAAATTTCTTTTGATCTCACGCTGACACTTCTGAGTTTCCTACAGCTATTATTATCTGGATTGGATGGAGAGTTGCCTAATCTAAGCGATGCCTCGCTTGGTGTAAGGAGTGTATACATTGGATGATTGAACAGTGGAAAAACATTGTGTGGAGTGACGAATCACGGTACACAATGTGGCGATCCAATGGCGATGGCAAATTCCCGGTGAACATCATCTGCCAGTGTGTGCAGTGCCAACAGTAAAATTTAGAGGCAGTGGTGTTATGGTGTGGTCTTGTTATTAATGGAGGGGGCTTGCACCCCCTGTTGTTTTGCATGGCACTGTCACAGAACAGGCCTACATTGATGTTTTAAGTACCTTCTTGCTTCCCACTGTTGAAGAGTAATTCTGGGAGGGCAGTTGCATCTTTCAACAAGATCGAGCACCTGTTCATAATGTGTGGCCTTTAGCGGAGTGGTTACACGACAATAACATCCCTCTAATGGACTGGCCTACACAGAGTCCTGACCTGAATCCTATAGAACCCCTTTGGGGTGCTTTGGAATGCTGATTTAGTGCCAGGCCTCACCGACTGACATTGATACCTCTCCTCAGTGCAGCACTCCACGAAGAATGGGTGGCCATTCCCAAAGAAATCTTCCAGTGTCTGACTGAATGCACCACACACACACACACACACACACACACACACACACACACACACACACAGCTGCCTGAGTAGCAGCTTCTCATGTGTAGTGCACATCTTACCTATTTAGGTATTTAGGTGGATCCTACAGTTCTCAACCCTATGGCGCAAGTCTAGGTAGTTGTAGCCTAGCTTGTCACAGATCCTTCAAAGTCTCTGGTTCAGTCCTTTCACTTGACTCAGAACCAAAGGGCCACAATCAGTTCTGGGGACAATGCTGTAAATTGTGAGATTCAGTGAAACACTACGCCCAAGGCGGGTCTTCTCAACCTTCTCTGCTGGTCACTGGAATGTCCCAAGAATGACCTCAGAGCTCAGATCACAGGCATCAATTATTTGTCCCAACATGAGCCACCATCTACAGTTGGTTGAAACCTGTTCCCTCAATAGCTGCCAGAATAGCCTCTTCAACATGTTGAATGAGGCTTCCAGGCATACACACTGATTGCACTTGGTGTCCTTTCCTACCCCTTGCTGCTATTTCCCTATGGGATACTGTCATTCGCCATAAATTTGACCTGCTGACCATTAATGGAACCCTATCCTTTTGCGTTTGCCTCCTCCTGACACTGGACAAAACAGGTTTCCCAAAACAGTTGAAGTGAGTCCCACTGGCTCATTTTCAGTGAAAGACAGCACCTGAAACTTATTGGTTAGGGGACTGGTACAGCAACCCGAGTTCTCCCTGGTGCCTGTCCATCCTGTACAGGATGGCTAGATCCACCACTGACATGCCACTTGCAATCAAGTGGACAGGTAGTGACAGATCCTGTATTTTCTGTAGAGGATACAGGATCCATAGGAGAGTACAGTACTTGAGGTGCCTCTCTGGTACAGGTATCACAGGTACACAACTCTCAGTAGCTCTTCCAACACACCGATTCACAGCAGCTGCCAATCGTTTGACAGTAATCAGGGTGATTTCCAGCTGCTTACAAACGTCAACTAATTCATCCCGTGTTTGAGAACAGCATTCACAATGGGGCTGCATTATGGCTGGTGCAATGTATTACAAGGCATCTGAATTGTACCATCTTGCTCTAAAGCTGATTTAAAGCTGGTAACGATTTTCTCTAGTTTTCTAATGTGTGTTCAGTGACAAGATTTCTCATTTACAACCCATTTGGTAAATCATTAGATTCTCTTAACTAAAGAAAATATTGACTTGGGTTGAAAATCAAGTAATGGTTTTTGAAGGACTTTTTTTCACCATTCAATGTTACCTTTGTCCACAGCTCGTGGTCTTGGGGTAGCATTCTCGCTTCCCGTGCATAGGGTCCCGGGTTTGATTCCCGGTGGTGGTGGTGGTGGTGGGGGGGGGGGGGGGATTTTTCCTGCCTCAAGATGACTGAGTGTTGTTGTGTCGTCTTCATCATCATCACTCATCCCCATTATGGTCGGAGGAAGGGAATGGTAAACCACCTCCGCTAGGACCTTGCCTAGTAGGCGGTGCGGGTCTCCCGCATCGTCCCCTACGCTCCTTAGAGTATGGGACCTTGACCTCCTCCTCATCATCACCATCAATGTTACCTTTACAAGCAGCATAATGTAACCATGCATATACATTGAAGAGTCAAAGAAACCGGTATACCTGCCTAATATTGTGTATGGCCCCTGCAAGCACACACAAATGCTGCAACATGACACAGGATGGACTTGACTAATGTCTGAAGTAGTGCTGGAGGGAATTGACACCATGAGTCCTGCAGAGCTGTCCATAAATCCGTAAGAGTACGAGGGGATGGAGATATCTTCTGAACAGCATGTTGCAAGGCATCCCAGATATGCTCAATAATGTTCATGTCTGGGGAGTTTGATGGCCATCGGAAGTGTTTAAACTCAAAGTGTGTTCCTGGAGCCCCTCTATAGCAATTCTGGACGTGTGGGATGTTGCACTGTCCTGCTGGAACTCCGAAGTCTGTCAAAAAGCACAATGGACATGAATGGATGCAGGTGATCAGACAGGATGTTTACATATGTGTCACCTGTCAGACTCACATCTAGACATATCAGGGGTCCCATATCACTCCAACCGCACATGCCCCACATCATTACAGAGCCTCCAACGGCTTGAATAGTCCCCTGCTGAAATGCAGGGTCCATGGATTCACGAGATTGTTTCCTTACCCATACTTGTCCATCCGTTCGATACAATTTGAAACGAGACTTGTCTGACCAGGCAATATGTTTCTAGTCATCAACTGTTGAATGTCAGTGTTGATAGGCCCAGGTGAGGTGTAAAGCTTCGTGTCATGCAGTCATCAAGGGTACACGAGTGGGCCTTTGGCTCCGAAAGCCCATATCGATGATGTTTCATTCAGTTGTTCGCACTCTGACACTTGTTGATGGCCCAGAATTGAAACCTGCAGCAATTTACAGAAGGGTTGCACTTCTGTCACGTTCAACAACGATCTTCAGTCATTGTCGGTCCCGATCTTGCAGTATCTTTTTTCAGCCACAGCAATGTCAGAGATTTGAAGTTTTACTGGATTCCTGATATTCACAGTGCACTTGTGAAATGGTCGTACTGGAAAATCACCACTTCATCGGTGCCTCAGAGATGCTGTGTCCAATTGCTCGTACGCTGACTATAACACCGCGTTCAACTTACTTAAATCTTGATAACCTGCCACTGTAGCAGCAGTAATCAATCTAACAACTGTGCCAGACACTTGTTCTCTTATATAGGCATTGCCGACCGCAGTTGGTAGATGTTTGTAAGGAATATGCTTGTTCCTCCATGTTCAGAACTTAAGAACTAGGCAACTAGTTTCAACTGTGGCTGCCACTAATTAATCCAGAATAAAATAGTTGATGTCATCGGCATATCAGATGAAATGAACATTTTAAATGAAGAATGAACTATGAGAAATTTTCATTCAGGACTGGATGAAGACAACCAGCATCGCACGCGGAGTGCAAGCTGAGCTTAATATCTGCAGCATAGTGCCCAGAGTCGATCGCGGTCCTCTGGTTTGGAGCCGTGTGGAGGGTCTAAACCAGAGGCTCAGACGACTCTGCGACTATAATGGTTGCAAATTCATCGCCCTCCGTTATTGGGTGGAGAACTGTAGGGCCCCCCTAGACAGGTCAGGCGTGCACTACACACCGGAAGCAGCTACTAGGGTAGCAGAGTACGTGTGGCGTGCACACGGGGGTTTTTTAGGTTAGAGGGACCCCCCCTTGGGCGAAACGATAAAATACCTGACGGCTTACCAGAGAGGACATTATCATCGTTGATAAAGAACGTCCGTCCTCAGAGACCAAAAACAGGAAAAGTTAACGTAATATTGGTAAACTGCAGGAGTATCCAGGGCAAGGTTCCTGAATTAGTATCTCTTATTGAAGGAAATAGTGCGCATATAGTATTAGGAACGGAAAGTTGGTTAAAACCGGAAGTGAACAGTAACGAAATCCTAGACACAGAATGGAATATATACCGCAAGGATAGGATGAACGCCAATGGTGGAGGAGTATTTATAGCAGTAAAGAATTCAATAATATCCAGTGAAGTTATTAGCGAATGCGAATGTGAAATAATCTGGGTTAAGTTAAGTATCAAAGGTGGCTCAGATATGATAGTCGGATGCTTCTATAGACCACCTGCATCAGCAACCGTAGTAGTTGAGCGCCTCAGAGAGAACCTGCAGAACGTCGTGAAGAAGTTTCGTGATCATACTATTGTAATAGGGGGAGACTTCAATCTACCAGGTATAGAATGGGATAGTCACACAATCAGAACTGGAGCCAGGGACAGAGACTCTTGTGATATTATCCTGACTGCCTTGTCCGAGAATTACTTCGAGCAGATAGTTAGAGAACCAACTCGTGAAGCTAACGTTTTAGACCTCATAGCAACAAATAGACTGGAACTTTTCGACTCCGTGAATGTAGAAGAGGGTATCAGTGATCATAAGTCAGTGGTTGCATCAATGACTACAAGTGTAATAAGAAATGCCAAGAAAGGAAGGAAAATATATTTGCTTAACAAGAGTGATAGGGCACAAATCGCAGAATATCTGAGTGACCACCATCAAACGTTCATTTCTGAGGAAGAGGATGTGGAACAAAAATGGAAAAAATTCAGAAACATCGTCCAGTACGCCTTAGATAAGTTCGTACCGACTAAGGTCCAAAGCGAGGGGAAAGATCCACCGTGGTATAACAATCATGTACGAAAGGTACTACGGAAACAAAGAAAGCTTCATCATAGGTTTAAGAGTAGTCGAATCATAGCTGATAAGGAAAAGCTGAACGAAGCGAAAAAGAGCGTAAAGAGAGCAATGAGAGAAGCATTCAACGAATTCGAACATAAAACATTGGCAAACAATCTAAACAAGAACCCTAAAAAGTTTTGGTCATATGTAAAATCGGTAAGCGGATCTAAATCCCCTATTCAGTCACTCGTTGACCACGATGGCACCGAAACAGAGGACGACCGAAGAAAGGCAGAAATACTGAATTCAGTGTTCCGAAACTGTTTCACTGCGGAAAATCGTAACACGGTCCCTGACTTCAGCCGTCGCACGGACGCCAAAATGGAAAATATTGAAATAAACGATATCGGAATTGAAAAACAACTGCTATCACTTAGTAGCGGAAAAGCATCCGGACCAGACGAGATACCCTTAAGATTCTACAGTGATTATGCTAAAGAACTTGCCCCCTTTCTATCAGCAATTTATCGTAGATCGCTGGAAGAACGTAAAGTACCTAGGGACTGGAAGAAAGCGCAGGTCGTTCCCATTTTCAAGAAGGGTCATAAATCAGATGCGAATAATTATAGGCCTATTTCGCTTACGTCAATCTGTTGTAGAATAATGGAACATGTTTTGTGTTCTCGTATTATGACGTTCTTAGATAATACAAATCTCCTTCATCATAACCAACATGGATTCCGCAAACAGAGATCATGTGAAACTCAGCTCGCCCTATTTGCCCAAGAAATTCACAGTGCCGTAGACACTGGCGAGCAGATTGATGCCGTATTCCTGGACTTCAGGAAGGCATTTGATACGGTTCCGCACTTACGTTTAGTGAAAAAAAATACGAGCTTACGGAATATCGGACCAGGTTTGTGATTGGATTCAGGATTTCCTAGAAGAAAGAACACAACATGTCATTCTTAACGGTTCAAAATCTGCAGATGTAGAGGCAATTTCGGGAGTACCGCAGGGAAGCGTGATAGGACCTTTATTGTTTACAATATACATAAATGACTTAGTTGACAACATCGTAGCTCCGTGAGGCTATTTGCAGATGACACGGTTGTCTACAAGAAAGTAGCAACATCAGAAGACTCGTACGTACTCCAGGAGGACCTGCAGAGGATTAATGCATGGTGCGACAGCTGGCAGCTTTCCCTAAACGTAGATAAATGTAATATAATGCGCATACATAGGGGCAGAAATCCATTCCAGTACGATTATGCCATAGGTGGTAAATCATTGGAAGCGGTAACGACCGTAAAATACTTAGGAGTTACTATCCGGAGCGATCTGAAGTGGAATGATCACATAAAACAAATAGTGGGAAAAGCAGGCGCCAGGTTGAGATTCATAGGAAGAATTCTAAGAAAATGTGACTCATCGACGAAAGAAGTAGCTTACAAAACGCTTGTTCGTCCGATTCTTGAGTATTGCTCATCAGTATGGGACCCTTACCAGGTTGGATTAATAGAAGAGATAGACATGATCCAGCGAAAAGCAGCGCGATTCGTCATGGGGACATTTAGTCAGCGCGAGAGCGTTACGGAGATGCTGAACAAGCTCCAGTGGCGGACACTTCAAGAAAGGCGTTACGCAATACGGAGAGGTTTATTATCGAAATTACGAGAGAGCACATTCCGGGAAGAGATGGGCAACATATTACTACCGCCCACATATATCTCGCGTAATGATCACAACGAAAAGATCCGAGAAATTAGAGCAAATACGGAGACTTACAAGCAGTCGTTCTTCCCACGCACAATTCGTGAATGGAACAGGGAAGGGGGGATCAGATAGTGGTACAGTAAGTACCCTCCGCCACACACCGTAAGGTGGCTCGCGGAGTATAGATGTAGATGTAGATGTAGATGTAGATGTAGATAGATGTCATAATTCTTGATTGCTGACCAAAGCTGAATGCTAAAACACTTTTCGTAGCAATATTTGGACCATCCAAAAAAAGAACCTAACAGAGTGTGCCAAACTGTTACAAAGGCTTAGCTTAATGCTAGAAATAATAATCAGAGGAGTAGGTGGAAATTAACCAGAATAGTAAAAGATCGATATTACCTTTGCGATGAGGACACTTTAGAAGTGGGAAATCTGACATGTCAATTGGAACATCGACCAAAGTCATCATATTTAGTGCCATCTGACCACCTATTCCCCAATCTAAAATAATTTGTGGCTGGAAAATGTTTAGATTTTAATGAGGAGGTTATTCAGCTGTAAATGGATGAAATTAAGTAAAAAAAAAAAAAGGTCATGTGTGATCTGTAGAATTGTAATTATGTATATAGAAATATGCGAATATTTTGGGAATCAAAGATCTCTATGATCTTTGGCTGTTATCGACATTGATACTGACACTGTATCAGTCCCAGGGATACCAAGGCTTTTGAGATTGTTGTAATTTCAAGTTAGAAGTTGGATAGCAAATGACAAAAAATTTTTCATGTGATATAATTACAAGTTAACAATATTTGGATTCTTTCATTTACTTTTATTGAGATCCTTTATTCTTGCCAAGTTTCATGATTCTAAACCAAAGGGAAGTACCCTCTAGGTTTTGATGAGTGAGTGTATATCAAAATATGACATAAATGTCCAAATCTTTTGAGTGCATTGACTAAGAAACTTTGGTTTTTACATCTCCAAGAGACCTTGGGCCTTAATATGTGACATATATTTCAACTAGATAAGTCTGCTCATTCCTGAGTCAAAGGGGTTTTGAACAGTCGGATACACAGACGGACTAACAAACTGAAGTGATCCTATAAGGGTACTGTACATAACAATTACTGTTACTCTCCCCTGTGTGTGTGTGTGTGTGTGTGTGTGTGTGTGTGTGTGTGCGCGCGCGCTTGTGGGTGGGTGTGCATGTGCGTGCGTGTATACAAAATTTAATTTTAACGATGTCTTTGGCATTTAGTTGAGATTGTGCAACAATTAGTGCTTCAGTTGCAAGAAAAGAAATTTTAAGGAGTTGGACATCATACTCACTCACAGTTTTTCTGCACTGCCAGTACAATTTTAAAAGACTTAACAGCACACAAGTTTGTCAGTTACGGCAGTGTCTGTCTTCAAACTAATTGCATCACGTATGTTAATAAAATTACAAACAGAGGAAACGATTGGCCATTACTTACCTTCAGGAAGCAAACTTCCAATACTGCTGATATACACTTTTGAGATGCAAAAAAATACTTTTCTAACTTTTGAAACTATTTGTTTCTTCCTCAGTGTGGAGTGAAGGATATGTTTGGGAAGTTTGGAAAGCAACAGCAGGTAACTCCAATGCCAGGATGAGAGGGTTCCATCTGTCGTTAGGGCGACTGGAAACAAACAAGACATATTGCTGAGTTATGATGTCTGGGATTTTGTTACTGAGCAATTAATTTGGAAAGCTTGTCATGTGGGTTCTACACTGTAGGGAATATGCCTAAAGTATTGGGTGAAGCTATACTGGATGAGTCAGGAGGAAAGGTACATGCTTTGAGGGGTGATACTAGTGGTGATTCTGAACAAAAAAAACTCCTAACAAACATATGCCCTTTTCTTAACAATTTCCAGGTACACCAATGAAAACATGTAGCATCGTCCTTATTAACTGTGTCCGTACACAGTTCACTTGTGCATGGAAGTTATTTACCTCAAATCTCAGTCCAACAGTGCTTGTCGTAGTGCACGGTACTACAGTGTTGTTACGTGAACAACGAATACAGTTTTGTGTAGTGAAAACACCATGGATCTTCACACATGCATAGTATGCTGACATGGTGTTTGTCTATGGTTTGTGAAATGGGAATTCCAGAGCTGCGAGAATACCAACAGCGATTTCCGAATCACAGAGTGCCAGATAGCAGGGTGTTTCATGGATTGTGAGAGCGTGGTACGCTTCCCAGCGTAAATTTTGTCTCTGAATGTCCCATGCAACAAACTCTTAATGAAGTTGGGTACATTCTTCAAGTAGTGGAACAGAACCCTCTATTAGCTCTAGAAGAATTGCTGCCCAACTTGGTATTCCACAAACATGAGTGATATGCACAGTACAAGAGGACAGTCTGTATCCCTTTCATCAGCAGAATGTACATCTGATTGAAGGAGATGCTGCCACCCAGCAAGAATTCTGTCAATAGATCATTGCCAATGAGCAATTAATTCCACATATTCTGTTCAGTGATGAGTCAACATTTACCCGCAACAGAATCAACACACACAAATCTCATGTATGGGCAAATGAAAATGTGCATGCTACTGTGGAAATGAATTTTCAGTGACATTTCTCAGTCAACATGTGGTGCGGTATTACTGATGACCAACTCATCGGTCCAGTTGTTTTAGATAACCGTCTTACTGGAAGACAGTATCTTGAGTTTCTTCAAAATGTGTTACCAGAATACGTGGACGATATCCCTTTGACAACACGAGCTCGTACGTACTTTCAGCATGTAGGAGCTCCTATGCAAGCCACATGGTCAGTGACAAGTATCTCAACACAACACATCCTGGTCATTGGACTGGTCACCGTGGAGTCATTGCTTGGCCACCGAGGTCACCTGGTCTTACCCCATTGGATTACTGTTTATGGGGGTGGCTGAAGAGCGACATAGCGCAGAGTGGACACAAGAGAGGAACTCCTTGCTCGTATTTTACGCACTTGTGCCCAGGTAAAGGAATGCAAAACTGAGCTCCGATTGGCGAAACAACACCTGTCTATAAGAGCAGCAACATGCAATGAAGTTGATTATGGGCTGTTTGAACATCTTCTGTGAGGAAACATACACAATTAAACAAACCATAACATAACAGTATCTTAATTTACTGTAACCTGCACCTTTCCCATTCCTGATTGTTTTCATTGGTTTACCTGGAGACAGTTAAGAAAAGGACGTATGTTTATTAGAAGTTTTTTTGATCAGAATCACCAATAGTATTACCTGTCAAAGCATGTACCTTTCCTCCTGACTCACCCTGTATATAATGTCAAACATTCACCGTCTATCTGAACAGATGACAGAGTGTGTGAGGTTCTTACAGCAGCATGTAGCAACTTCACCAAATACTTATCTTGGCATGTAATACTGTTTTATTACATTACTCATTTAGTCAGTTCTAGAAGGAATTAGTGGTGTTCAATGACACCTCTTTGGCAGCATGGATCAATGTAAGTTAAGGAAGTGAATGGTGGATACTGTACTAAGTATTATGGAGAACTTTAATCACGAATTCCTAGGTTCTAAAGACCAACAGATAAATAATTATTTGGCAATAAACAAGTGGACCCTTCAAATTTTATGTGGTTCATATCGATGATGAAAGTACAAACATTGTGGGACAATTAGCAATATTACGTTGGGTATGAATTTGTTTGTTTGGTGGCTTTCCATATCATACAGTCCAAGCTCCTAGGCTGCACTGAAATAATAAAATGAAATGAAATGACCACATGGCTTTAGAGAACCCACCTGTGTTGTTTGGTTGCCTTGTGCAGGTCTTTCTATTTGATGCCACTTCAGAGACTTGCACATCAATGATGATGAGGACAATACCCAGTCTCCAAGCAGATAAAATCTAGAACCCACTGAGAATCAAACTCAGGAACCCCTGGTCGAGAGACAGCAGTGCTAACCAACAGACAATGAGCAACAGATATTGAAAAAAACATTTGCCCAGCAATAAGGCAGATAGTATGAAGGAAGGTTTGTGTAATTTGCCACAAATCTATTTTTACCAGTATCCTGACAAATTGGAGTTTACTGCTGAGTAGTGAGCACAATGGTGTTCGTTGATATGTAAATGGTGCAACAGCTGAGGGGAGAAAGCTGCTGATACACTCCATTTGCAAACATTGTTGATATGAGTTAAAATTCTTGTGTTCACACATTATACTTGAAGGTCATTAGAAACAGTTTGTTACTTATCAATAAACCTAACTGGAAACTATACAGAAAAGTTACACCCTGAAGCACAGGTTCAATATTTATCAAACTTCATAGAGATGTTCATCATATAATGGGCAATAAATGATTAAACTTTCATTCAACTTGGAACTGATGATGTCCATTGTCAACACTAGTATGAGGTGTGACCCCCTTGGGTACGAATAAACTCCTGTATTCATTGTGAAATGGAGGAAAAGAGCGTCTGAATATTACCTTGAGGATATGTCATGTTTGTGAAGATTGTTGGCTGGAATCTAAATGAAAATATATGAAAGTTGGCCAAAAACAATGGAAACAAAAGGAGAAATGCATGCTTGAACATAAATGCATGTGCTAGCCAAGCCTTCAGGTTATGCTGGTGTATTTGACTATGAATGGCACATGTTTAATGTCCTCAATACATTGCAAATGTCAGTTGTGGTCAGAACCGTGTTCTGTGTAGTTGGGAATGCATTATGTTGGAAACAAGTGAATTTGAATGTGGGAAAACTGTTGGTGCTCGTATGCTGGATGTTTCAGTAACCAAGGTGGCAGAAGTGTCTGGTATTTATACGGCATACAGGGAAAGTGCAAAAACATCATCCACTGATGAGTGTGAGCGAGTTGTGTCGAGCGATGATGACAGATAGTCACTGAAGGGGATTGTGACAAATGTAAGAGGATGACAGCTGCAATGACTGAATGTCACACTTGCAAACCCTGCCAGCACCAAAACATGACGACGGAGTTTCCTGTTGGGAATTGCAGGGTGAGCTGCAATTCTCAAACCACTCATCAGTGATGCCTGTAACACGAAAATTTGGTTTGGAAGCCATAAAACCTGGACTGTGAACCAATGAAAGAAAGTCAGTCGGTCATGTGTGTCTCGTTTCACACTGTTTCAAAATTCTGGCTGAGTTTACGTTCCAAGACTGATACATGGCGGGGGTTTGGTGATGGTTTGGCCAGCCAGATCATGAGTCCCATGGTTACTCCGCAAGGCTATATTACTCTTAAGGATTATGTGACCATTTTGGCTAATTAGGTCCATCCTATGGTACAATGTTTGTTGCCCAATGGTGATGCTGTGACAGGGCCCCTGTTCCCATGACTGGTTTGGCAAGCACAAGGACGAACTGTCGCTTCTCCCTTGACCACCACAGCCACCAGATCTCAATATTATTGAGCCTTTGTGGTCCACTTTGGAAAGAAGAGTACGTGATCGCTACCCTCCTCCATCATCACACTTGAACTTGCCACTACTTTGCAGAAATAATGGTATAGGATTCTCTTGAAAACCACACAGGACCTGTATTTATCAATTCTGCGACTCAAAGCAATTTTGAACTCCAACGGTTTTCCTACACCATATTAGGTGTGGTAATGTGTTTTGTTTGTGATATTTCCATAGTTTTGTCGATCTTGTATAATCTTCCCATCACATTCCAGACATGCTCTGTGGGTGACATATCAGGTGAGAGTGTACAACAGTCAAGGATCGATATATTCCTCAAGGTGTTTGTGGTACAGACAGATGTATCCTGCTGAAATATCCTATTTGGTACAAAGGCCATTAATAGTATGACAACAGATTTTACCATTCTTGTCACATGCTGGTGACCATACAGCCAACCTCCTTTTACCAATTACCAAATAAGCTATGTTGTCATATTAATAAGCTCCCCAAAACACGATCCCACGAGTTTGAGAGGCAAGGGTTCCAAAAATAGCTGCTTCCTATGACCTTTCACCACATCATCTACGGGTGCTTTTGCATTGACCTGACAGCCCTAATAGGAAGCAAGACACATTGCTGAACATCTCAGAATGTTACAAGAGACTCTGGCTCTACACCAGGGAAGTCTCTGTTGCCTGTGGTATGGTGTCCATGGAAAATAATGCTCGGCAATTAGAGACATAATGATTTTTAAAAATGGTTCAGTAAGATTGATTTAAAACCATTTTAGTAATGAGTTTAAATGAAACATTTGAATCAACTGAGGAAAATATTATTTATGGAGCATATATTTCAGGCTCAGAATTTATAGTTATTGTATAACTAGTTTCAATCCAAAAGCATTACTCAAATAGTTTGTTTCCTTTATTCCAGGCAAAAGTTTTACATTTGGACTAGGAGACAAATGCAGCAAAACAAAGATAATAGTGTCACCTCAAGGCTTGAACAGAGAGATCACTTGATATGTGAACTAAATTTACAAAGTCATTGACTCAGTTTGCAAATATGCAGAGGACTATTACATTGAGTCCTCACTGAATGAAAAATGGTATTTTTCGGAGGATCTTGTATATCTATCAGAATTGTATCTGAGGTTCCACTGCACTTTCATCAGTTGCCATGTCTATATTGGAGCCAACATATTTCAGTCCTCTGTGTGGTTCTGACCATGAGCAGACAAGTTACACTCCGTCTCAGCTGATGTTGGTGGTACATTGAAAATACTGGATACTGAAGTGCACAAAGGTTGCTTAGTGCACAGTCGTCACCACCAGCTTGACAGAGACTCTTAATTAGCAACAGCCCAGAGTTAAGCTTTTGAAAAGAAAGCAACGCCAGCTTTAAATTCAGAATCAAATTACCTATTGTTGCTGCATAGAGTCCACTGCTTGACTTTCCTGATAAGTAATAAGAACTACTCCCTTATACTGTGACTCCAGAAGTTTTGCTACTGCATGGATCATTTTGCATCTAAACACTTTCCTACATCTCATGGCAGCTTTTATAACCAATTGGTCTTCTGTAGCTCTGCCTCTATGTGAGCTGAAACCACAGTTAAAAGCTCTTGTGTAATTCTTACAAAACATGATTGTCTGTTTCTGTTCTCATTATAGCACTATACATTGGTTTATAGGCTCTTCCAGTTTCTGCCATGTCTCACCATCTAACATCACAGCATTCTCGGATTGCACATTGGAACAAAAAATTGGTTCCAGTATATCTCCCTTGTTCTTTAAAAAGCTATCAAAGCATATTGCTACAGCAGTCCATCATGTTCGAATGCAAGTTTGAGTGTGGCAGATGATTTACTGTATTTTGCTTTTATAGGATGATGCAGTACGATATGCAAATCTTGTTGGTGTAAAAAGGTTGGCTGCAGCCAGCATATTTCGAGCACTGCTTATTATTATTATTATTAGCGAATGTCCCCATGGGAGAACGATAAGCAGGTGATTAACATTTCTTAATGTTCTTCTTATTTCCCCAGTATTTCTTCATTGCCTCCCCAAAGGCCTTCTTCCTTTCTTCGGTCCACTTTGGTCGGAAAGGTTTAGATTCCGTCTCTGGAGTAAACTTCCACTTGTCGATTTTTCTTCTGAATGTATCCCGGTCTGATGTGTTTGTTATGTCAATTTTTGCCTTTTTCAAATCCTTCTTAACTTCAGTTACCCAGGGTATTGTTGCCTTAAGTGATGTCATATAGTCCAATAGACGTTTAGTTAACCTGTTTCCAGGTAATCTGTCTATATGTCCATAAAACTTCATCCGCCTCTTCCTGATATCTGCCTCGATGTTTGATATTTTTTCGGTTGTCTCGGTAGTCTGCAGCCTGTATCCATCTTGTGTGTATCGTGGTCCTAGGATTTTTCTAATAATTTTTCTCTCTACTTTCTTAATTTCGAGCACTGCTTGTTATAAATGCAAAAAACTTTCCATTGCTTATCTCATCGATGTCAGTGACAGTATCAGCACAATATTGGGCAGTTTCCCCTTTCTCTCCAGGACAAATGTTCTTATAGAATCCTGAATCTGGACTGATCATTACAAAATTAACTACACTGTGGTCCACAAAATCTGCCCAGCCAACCATTATTAATGGGACTGAATGTGACTTCTGGATATCCTACATAACACTTCTCTGCAAACACTGGTAATCAGCATCCAGAAGGCCACCTCCAAGTGCATGACATGTAAATGATTCATAATTAGGTTCTATCTTCTGGAAGGGCATCTTGCCAATATTTGGATTTCAACAGTGGGAACAGTACATCTGTTGCAGTCATTGTTCTAGCAATACTTTCAACAACTTCTTCATCCGTGACAGTTATAAATGAAACAGCAGACAATGGTGTGGGCGATGTTACATCAGTCAGCTTAGACGCCTCTGCAGATGACGACGTACTCATTGACATAGAAGGCGGAGGCTCAACATTATTTTTTTCAATTTCAATTTGCAACTGCCTCTGTTTCTTTCTCACTGTAAGTTGTGATAAAATGGTACATTTGACAGATTGCGAACATACCTGACATTCACTGAGATACTGGAGCAGTTCTGACAGTAAAGATAGAGCTTGTCGCAATATTTACTGGGTGACACAGAATAACGAGAATGTTTGAAATGAGTAGTGGCAGCCATGGGCAGGTGGCAGCACTGTGGGTTCATGAAAGTTAGCGAGTAAACAGACCGCCATTCACCATGGATCAGTGGAAAGGATAACAGCATGCATTAACCATAAAAATATTTTATAAAAACAATGATAGTTTGGTAGTGGCACACAGGGAGTTTCGACATTTTTATAATTTAAGATGTCATGATGCTGTTCCGTTGAAACACACAATAAAATGTTGGGTTAATAACTTTGAAGAGACTGGATCTGCCCTCAAGAAGAAACCAACAGGACAACCAAGAAGTGTGCGTCCTCCAGTGAACATGCTGCACATGAGTCTGTCTTACACAGCCCACAGTGTTCAATTTGTAAGCAAGCAGCAGTGGTTGGAATGTCCCAGGAGAGTGTTTGCAGAATTCTTCATCTTTATTTAAAATTTCATCTGTACAAACTACAGATGGTGCACAACAATTGAAGAACAATGATTACCAGTTACGATTAGATTCTGTCAACAAATGGCAACAAAAATTAACAATAATTATGGATTTCAAAAAAGTTGTGGATGTCAGATGAGGCACATTTTCATCTCACAGGTTATGTGAATAAACAGAACTACTGTTACTGGGCAAACACAAATCCAAATAACGTTCATGAGCACCCTTTACACGCTAGTAGAGTGACAGTATGGTGTGGTGTTCCATCACATGGGATTATCAGACTGTATTTTTTCACAAATGAACAAGGAAACATAAAAACTGTCAATGGTGGTCATTACGTAGAGATGTTACGAATTTTCGTTACACCTACATTGAACAACTTTCCAAATGTTCAAGAAGCCTGGTTTCAACAGGACATAGCGGCATTGCACACTGCACGGCAATCAATGGCATATGTGCAAGAATGTTTGGCAACCGTGTGACCTCACAATTCGGTAAAATTCCCTGGCCTCCTAGATCGCCACAATTATCCGTATGTGATTTTTTCTTGTGGGGCTACCTCAAGAGCAAAGTTTATATGACTCGGCCAAGAACCCTGGATGTGTTAAAACAGAGAATTCAGGTTGTAATTCACAGTATCCCATCTGAGATGTTGCAACGGTCAATGACGAATCTCAACAGCAGATTTCACGAATGTATTCAAACAGGAGGATGGCACCTAAAAGATGTAATTTTAAAAAAAATGATAAATGCCATCAATGTTTCATAAATGGCAAAGTTGTAAGGTTTCAATTACTATGAATGCAATTTCTTTCCTTCATCACTTCTAGTTTTATTCAATTGTGGAAATATTCCCATTTTTCTGTGTCACCCCATACATCTGGCTTCTGTTATTCCATCCACAGTTTGCATTTTGAAGTTATTCCATGCACTGTGATGAGGCTGCATCACTGCAGAAGGCTTGATAACTATGACGGCCACAAATACTTCTACAGATATATATGAATGAGGTGTGACCAAAAAGTTACTGTAATTTTTGTTTTTATTGAAGAATTTTTATTTATTCATCATTAACTTTGTACCCTTCAAAGTAATCCCCCTCATATATAATAAACTTGTGCCAGCAGTTTTCCAATCTTGGAAGCACTTATGGAACTGACTTTTTGTTATGGTTCTCGGCCTGTTCAGCGATTCTGTTTTTATCTCATTAGCGATAGCAAAATGACATCCTTCCATGATTCTCTTCAGTCTCAGAAATAGAAAGAAGTAGCAGAGGGTCATGTCTGGCAAATATGATGGCTGAGGCAACGAACAAGCTCCGACGTGAGAGGGGGAGCATTATCATGATACAATATCTATGAGTAGCTTTGCCACAATTCTGGTCTTTTGTTTGGAATGCTTCACACAAACAGTGCACAACTTCCAGGTAGTATTCCTTATTGACTGCATGACCATAAGGCAGGAACTGATGATTGCACTATCCCATTATAATTGAAGAAAACGGTGAGAATAACCTCAACATGTGACTTAATTCATCAAAATTGTTTCGGTCTTGGCTGTTCAGGCAGTTTCCACTCTGACAACTGGGCCTTAGTTTCGATGTCATACGTATGTTGTTGCTGTTGTGGTCTTCAGTCCAGAGATTGGTTTGCTGCAGCTCTCCATGCTACTCTGTCCTGTGCAAGCTTCTTCATTTCCAAGTAACTACTGCACTCTACATCCTTCTGAATCTGCTTAGTGTATTCATCTCTTGGTCTCCCTCTGCGATTTTTACTCTCCACGCTGCCCTCCAATACTAAATTGGTGATCCCTTGATGCCTCAGAACATGTCCTACCAACTGATCTCTTCTTCTAGACATGTTGGGCCACAAATTCCTCTTCTCCCCAATTCTATTCAGTACCTCCTCATTAGTTACATGACCTACCCATCTAATCTTGAACATTCTTCTGTAGCACCACATTTCGAAAGCTTCTATTCTCTCCTTGTCTAAATTATTTATCGTCCACATTTCACATCCATAAATGGCTACACTCCATACAAATACTTTGAGAAAAGACTTCCTGATACTTAAATCTATACTCGATATATACCCATGTTTTGTCACCTGTTATAACCTTCTTTACGAGTTCTGGATTACTGTCGACTCTATACAGCAATTCCTAAGCAGTGTCTATGTGATGTCGTTTTTGGACAAATTTCAACAATTTTAGAACAAACTTTGCTGCTACACGTTTTGTGCCCGTAACGTCATCTGAAAAATTGCTTGGCATGAGCCAGAGGGTATGCCACCATTATCAGAAACCTCTCTGACAGTGATTTGGCAATTTTCTAGAACCATTTTCTTTACTTCTTCCACATTGTCATCAGTATCTGATGAGCTAGGGCATCCAGGGTGGTTGTTGTCTTTAACATCTTCTAAATGCTAGTTATAATGTTTATGTTCCGACACAGGACATCACGCTGCCATCACACATGAAAACCCACACCACTGCGTGGTACATGTGGTTGAGTGACTTGTTGGTGGCACTGACTGCATTGCGACACAGGCATCACCGAGAAAACCTTCACAGAACAACTAACAGTAAGAGGAGTCTGGTTTTGGACAGCGAGCAAGTATCTACCACTGCTAGAGCTCAGTAGCAGTAGTGGCCATTGGATTTAACTGCATGGCACGGTTGTCGGCAACAATAAGGAAGAGGGTGTTGCAATATGGTGAGACTGGTCGCAGTTTGCTTCAGGGCTATCTGTCTGGCTGTTACTGAAGCAGAAGCTGGAGACAGCAGAATTGGCTGTGTGAGTGTGTTACTAGACAGGGCTGTTGTCTTGTGTTGGAAGTCTGCAGATGTTATTAAGTGGTGTACACTGCTGTTTGTACTGGGTGAATTCAGCCTGATAAGAACACATTATGAAACCAGTGCTTGCCTTCTAACTGTGCTTCATATCTGTCAATTCTTGATTCCCTAAGTTTTTCAGATGTGTATTGTTTTGACCATTGGATTTGATGTCATTTGATTTTTCATTGTGTTCTATGCAATCAACCTGCTCCTTATTTAACTGTCACATTGCAGGTGATTCTTCTTTGGATTGCATTTTTATTATAAAACTTCTCTTAAAGATTTGAAGTAGAATTTGCTCCTTGAGTAATGGTTGTGCATGTAACTTTTCATATGTGTATATTTTAAATCAATTTTTTATTGCGAACCAGCATTGATACTTCATGTGTCTTCACTGTAGTGGAATTTCATACTGTTGTGTGAGCATTTTGGTGTTGAGCACATTTTCCTTGTCGAGTAGCTACGAAGCTGATTTGTTTGCCTGTACTGTAACAATTGTGGTCTGGAAAAAGTAATTACTTTTTAAATTTATAAACTGTGCTATTTCTATGAGAAAATAAATATTCAGAAATTGTTTAAATAAAATAAAAATTATTTTAGCAAGGTACAAGAATTATTCACAGCACAACCCAGTCCTGCCATTCTCTCTAGTGGCATACCTTGGTACCAGAGCATGGCTGTGTTATTGTGAGCTGTTGGGGGTAAAAATAATTGCTTAGGCAGTATTTTAGTGTGGGTTCCTTGTTGTGGCAAATACTCTTGGTTTCTGATCTGTTTCAGAATAACAGAAAAAGAGAGGTGACTGGAGTGATGGATTCGTGCAAGGCTAAACTGCAGTATGAATTGGAAATTAGAAACACAGATACTGGTGGAAACACAGCTAACATGGTGGATCATCTTTCTGAGGTAGTCAACTTACCTGTGGCCACAAAGCACAAGCAGTTGGCAGAGGTGAGTAAGACCATTTTCGCCATTCAGTCTGCTTTCTAGCTTCAATGAAAGGCATATTTGAAGAAAGTGTCCCTCACATTTGCAAACTGGTGGAGTTCGGTCTCAGGTGTTGCACTATATGAATAGGATCGAGGATTTGCATAGCGTCAGGATTATAGACACATTTGAGAAGCCCATTTGTCCACTGCACGATCAAGTGAATTGTTTGCAAGATAGAATATAGACGTTGTTGGACAAAATTCCAGAAGGTTGTGATAGCAAAAGGTACGGTGAAGTAGGCAATATCAAGCGTGTGTGCATGGGACAAGGTGAATGCACGTCCAATTTCTTCACTAAACTACTTACTGTGTGCGGGTGGCATTCAGTCTGTTAAAAGCAGTCAGGACATTGAAAGTACCTTACAGTTTTCTTAGATTTTCCAGAATAGGGCGAGGCATTAGGCTTGAGCAATTTTCAGTATTACAAGTTGCTTGTACTGATGGTTTTGGGCCATTTAGAGTAACTTTTATGGGAGGTTAAGGAAACGAAGCTAGCATTTGCTGATTTTTGTCAACTGATCTCAAACTGGTTCCTTTTCAGTAGAATGCATCATGAGTTAAGAAGTAAGTTGTATTTGGAAGAACAGCACTCCTGTGAAAACTTAGAGGATTATGTGTGTAGGATAAAAAGAGGCATTAGGTCTCTGTCTCTGAAAAGGAGATTGTGAGTAATATTTTGGAGGGAATGTGTTTGGAGAACAGGATGTGAGTGTGTGATGTTCAGTGCATGTCCAAGCAATTTCAGCCAATTGGAGCAATTCTCAACACAGGTTGCATCTATCAGGGAAGGCAATAAGAAGTGCTATGGAGGGAGCCCGGCAAGAGTGGAATGGGAGAACGATAAACAGTTCTGGAGTGCTGCACATGAGAGGGAAGAAAGGAAATGTTACGCATGTAATCATTCGGGATTTTTGGGAAGGAATTGTCCTAGTAAACAGGGAAAAGTTAATAGATGACACCAGCAGAAGGGGGTGCCATGGTTAGTCTTGCACTATAATAAGATAATTGCAGCACCCACAATTCGACTCCAAGAAAACACCAACCAGTATTATGTTTGCATTCACCTCTTTCCAACCTGTGGGTTTTAAATGATTTATTAGCAGAGAGAGTTGAGCTAAGCAAATTCATGAGCCAAGAAAAATTTAAAGATTAGTCACCAAAGACTCATTCAGTGCAATAATGATGGGGGCGGCCCACTGCCTTGAAGCCATGAGACCAGGTATTTTGTTAAGAACTTTGGGGCAGTAAGCAAGGGTGTCGAAAATGTTATGGAGAAGTTGTTGCCTCACTTTAAGGGCCTGGTTGAAATTGTGAGATTCATCACTCCAGTTACCTTACTAATGAGGGACCCAAAAATCAGATGTATTTACAGTGTTCACATTTCTCAGACAAAGCCACAGCAGAGTGGGATAGGTAATTAATTATGTAAATTGTCTTTTGTAGTAATTATAGCCTGATTTAAAGTAGTTGTCACTTGACAGGCAACGGGCTGCAGGGCTCCCGCCACCAATAAACCAATGGCAGCCGGCTGTCGGCTGCCACTGCGTTGCCACTTCGCTCTGCTGAGCTCACTAAGGCATTGTGCCAGCCAGTCCTCAGCAAACCACTGTAGATGTGCAGGTGAGAGGTTTGAGTTACTTGTAGCTTTGCGTGTTTACAATGTCTGATGAAAGCAGTCGCAAGAGAGGGAGGCCGAGGCTGCAAACTCCTCGGAAACCTCCAAAAAGTGGCGGACATGGCGTCGTTATATGCAGTCAGGCGGGTGAATACGAGTGTTCTTTAAGGGAGTATTTTGAGAGAGAGAAGGACGCAGGAGGGCCTCTCGTTCCTTTGGATGAGGTGGTGGAGCGAACTGCAGCTGCTCTGCAAGTTAGCGAATGATCAGTAATAAGAATCTGCAAGGAGAAATTCACGAAAGAAGGCTCAAGTGAATCATCTAAATTGGAGACACCTGGGAAAAAGAGGCGACTAGAGAAGAGGGTCACAAAACTTGACTCTTTTCAGGAAGATGCCATTCGTCATCAAATATATGCATTTTATTCGAGGAAGGAGTATCCAACACTCAAAAAACTACGTGCTACCCTCTCAGCGGCTGACCTGTTTCAGGCTAGTAAATCGTCTTTGTTACGAGTCGTGAAAATGTTAGGATTCCGCTATAAATCCATCTCTGGCAGAAAGCTACTAATGGAACGCCAAGATATTGCAGCCTGGTGATGCCGCTTTCATAGAGAATTAGTGGGGACAAATTATGATGATATCGTTTGGCTTGATGAAATGTGGGTGAATGCAGGACACAGTTTAAAAAAAGACTGGACAGACAGTACCATCAGCGGTAGTATGGCAGCTACGATCGGCAGAGGAAGAAGGATAATTGTAGCACATGCCGGAAATTCAAAAGGTTTCATTACAAGTTGTCTGCTGCTATGCAGTTCAAGTAAGACCTCTGACTACCACGAAGAGATGAACCACAATAACTTTTGTGAAATGGTTTGAAGACTGTGTGCTCCAAAGAACTTAACAAAAAAACTCTATTATTGTTATGGATAACGCTCCTTATCACTCAGTAATACAAGATAAAGCACCCACAAAGGCAACGAGGAAAAACGACATTGTCAGCTGGTTACAGAAACATAAGGTACAGTTCGACAGTAATTTGACAAGGGCAGAGTTATTAGAACTTGTATCGCGACACAAGCCAAAGAACCGGATGAAGTAGCAAAAAAATACGGGCATAAAGTGCTCAGACTGCCTCCTTACCATTGCCATTTCAACGCAATAGAGCTGATTTGGGCTCAGGTTAAAAGCCATATTGCTGCACAAAATAAGAAATTCACATTAGCCGAAGAGGAACGCCTTTTGAAAGAAGCAGTTGCAATTGTGACATCGGAAGGCTGGCAGAAGGCAGCGCATCACGTGAAAGGAGTGATACAGGACGCATGGAACAATGAAGATATCTTACAACAAAGTGTCGAAGACTTGATTATATCCGTCAATACGAGCAGCGACACGGATAGTTCCACTGACTCTGACTCTGAATTAAGCAGTGTTTTCGCATTGTCTCATTAGTGTGTAGTGTACTTACTGCCATTAAATATTGTGTTCGTGAATTTATTTCGATTAATTCTTATTCTTTTGTGAGACTAAGAAATACTGTTTGGCCAGCTCTCGTCATCTCCTTATGGTAAGTTAGACTGAATTTTAATTCTATTTCATTTTGTATATACACCAAGATGTTATCCAATGTGTAATAGTTTTCGAGATTTGCAATATAAAGAAGAAAACTTTTCTGGACGTGAAAATTTCTCACACTTCAATAGTTAATGTAACAACGGCCCTAATTAAAATTAAGAAAAGATATTTGATACGCTTATAGATACCATTGAGACCGATACTGTACGTAAATTTCAAAATATTTGCATAATATTTATAGGAGATATAGAGATTTTAAACGTCATACTTGTTTCGACTTCAGTACTGATAGGGTTGCTTAAAAACGCTGTTTTCAGAAATTTATATACAGGAAACGTAATGCACTACGAAAACTTTTAAGGACTTTAGCCGAGTGCATTATTTTGGTAATGAATGGAAAAAAATATTTTGCTGTGACACCAATAGTTTTTCAGTAATGACGTGATAAGTTAGAAGCTGTTTGCGAAATCGAGAATTTAAATGGTTTCAAACAAATTAATGTAACTCTTGTCCTAATTAAAATTAAGAATAGATATTTGACAGATTGAGAGACATTGTAGAGATATACGTCATATGTGGGTTTGAAATTTTTTACTTACTTTTTGTAGAAGATACAGGCTTTAAAACGACTTTCTATCGCCGGGGGTAGCGATGCGCTGAGGCGGCTCCCTCCAGCCAGTGCTTGACGTGACAACGCCGCAACTTCGCAGTGCAAACGTCAAGTGACAACTACTTTAAATCAGACTATAGTGTTCAAGTATGTTACATGGCCAAAGGTGCTCGATGTGGCTTTAATGCTTTGTGCTAGTTTTGCAGACTAATGTTACCTTCCCTGGTCCTCAGATGTTTTAGTGGGGTACATGTGACATCCCAAGATGTCACACAGCCACCACACATTAAAACCTGTGCCATTGCATGACATACAGGGTTGATCAGCTCAGTGGAGACACTGCGCCACATGCATCGCAACACAGGCTCCACCGACCGAACCTTTGCTGAACAGCTAGCGGTACAAGGAGTCTGGTTTTGGATGGTGAGTGAGTATCTACCAGGACCAGAGCTCAGTAATCGAAGCGGCCATTGGATTTAACTGCACGCCCTGGTGGACGGCAACAAAAAGGTAAAGCGTGTTGGCCAGACTTGCAATACGGCAAGATTGGTCGCAGTTTGCGTCAGGGTATCTGGCTGGCTGTTACCAAAGCAGAACCTGGAGGCAGCAGAATTGTCTGTTTGAGTGTGTTACTAGACTGGGCTGTTCTCTTGTGTTATTAAGTGGTGTGTGCTGTTGAGCATATGGAGTGAATTCAGTCTCATAAGCATTTACTATGAAACTATTACTTGCCTTCTAACTGTGCTTCATATCTGTTAACTCTCAATTCCCTAAGTTTTTTAGATGAATATTCTTTTGGCCACTGGGTTGGATGTCATTTGATTTTTTTTTTATGTTCAATGTGGTCAACCTATTCCTTATTAAACAGTCAGATTGCAGGTGATGCTTATTTGGATCGTATTTTTATCATAAAAATTATCTTAAAGATTTGGAGTAGAATTTGCTCTTTGAGTAATGATTTTGTGTGTAACTTTTAATATGTATATATTTCAAATCAATTTTTAATTACAAAGCAGCTTTGATACTTCATGTGTTTTCACTGCAGTGGAATTTCATACTGTTATGCGAGCATTTTGGTGTTGAGTAAATTCTTCTTGTTGAGTAGTTACAAAGTTGATTTGTTTGCCCATACCGTAACAGTTTTGTTCTGGAAGAAGTAACTGTCCTTTAAATCTCTAAATTGTGCTATTTTTATGAGGAAATAAATATTCAGAAAATGTTTAAATAAAATAAAAATTAATTTAGCAAGGAACAAGAACCGCTCACAGCTCCCACCCAGTCCTACCACTTCCTCTAGTGGCATAGTTTATACCACTTGTACACTATTGTTTTACTCATAGTATATTCGCCAAAAGCCACAGTCAACATTTCGAATGTGGTGCTGCACTTTATTCCACTTCTCAAGCAAAATTTAATTCAAATTCTTTGATCCATCTGTTTCGTAAGTAAAAACTCACCAAGCACTCAAAAACACATACATTCTTTTCAACTGTCAACAATAAACGAAATATTCAAAACAGCTGAAAATGCAAACATACATCAGGAACGAGTGTCTCAACAAGATAAAAAAAGTTTTGAAAATCAGATTATAAAGCCTACCAATTAAAAATTTTCCATTATATTTTGATTACACTTCAATTTACCTGTGCAAAAAATAAATAATCATGTCATTGGATCAAATGGTGCTTTTTGCTAGCACCAGGACATGTTGGTCTTGCAGGTCGCAGCAGTTTAAGCAACCAAACAAACCTGTTATAAAATAATTTAAGCATACACTTATTGCAATTAAACCATGTAATACACTATTTTTACTTGTCTAATGACAACTGAAACACTCAACCCAGCTTTAGGTATGCTGTTCCTGTGACTTCATGGTGGCACTCTGCCTGTAACTTGTCTGGATTTCAGCTGTTATCATCCATCTAGTTATCAGAGCCAGTCGAAAAATCCTATGATTTTCTTGTGGAGTAGTTCTTCTGGAAAGGCTCTTCAAGCCACAATGTTCTCTTGGGTATGTCTCATTACCATTCATTTGGCAGTTGATGCACTACAGCCAATTATCTGGATGGTCTGCTGCTATGATGCTCCTGTGTCCCACATGCCAATAATTCAACCTTTCTCCAAGTCAACAAGATGGCAATAAGCTGCATGTGGACATCCAGACATATTAAGGATACAGTAATGTAAGGTTCTGGGCCCGTTTAAGGCCCAAGCAACACAAGCTGTCATGTGGGATGCCAAGCTGAGAGGAGTGCCACATGTGCCACAATTATTAGAGTTCTGTACAGGACATATCATAAGTAGTAATAGCCACTTGTTGCACCAAGTATAGAGGGGCCCCAGGAGCACAAAAGTGCAAGATTTGTATACAGTGTGTATCACAAATAATAGTGAAAACTGAAACAGGTGAAAGCTTACAAAGGATATGGTATGGGGGGGGGGGGGGGGGGGAGGAGGAGGAGGGGCGGGAGGAGGGGTGGCAGCAAATGAAAATGTGCTTGGGTGAAAAATGTTCTCAAACCGGCCCTGGTAAGACTTATTAGTATACTTCTATGCCCATTATCTGAAAGGTTAAAGACTATTCAGGAAAGATTCATATCAAAAATGAAAATATTGCTGTCATACAGCAGAGGAATTTCCGAGAACCCTTCTTTTGTTATTGTTGCGGTTTTCAGTCTGCAGACAGTTTTCATGCTAATCTGTGCTGTACCAGTTTCTCTCTCTCTCTCTGCATAACTACTACAACCTGCACACAGTTCAACCTCTATACTGTAGCCACATCTTTATCTCCCAACTAACTATTGCTTGATGCCTCAGGGTGTGTCCTAGCATCTGATCCCTTCTTTTAGTCAGCTTGTGGCTATATTCATTTTTGTCCCTATTTGACAAGTTACTCCTGATTAGTTATTCCATCCACCCACCCAATCTTCAGCATTTTTCTGTAGCACCACGGTTCAAAAGCTTATATTCTCTTCTTGCCAGAACTTCTTATTGCCAGTGTTTCACTTCTGTAAAGGGCTACACTCCAGAAATATTTTTAGAAAAGACTTTCCAACACTTTGTATTAGCTGTAAATATATTCCTATTTTTCAGAAATGCTTTCCTTGCTATTGTCGAGAACCATTCATGTTCCATGTATACTGGATTGACTATTTTCTATTTTCATTATTTATTTCAGTCGTGTATTTGCCTGAATTTTTAGCTTGAATTACATACACAAATGAACAGTTGAAATGGACACACCTACTTAAGAAGCTGTTACCCATTATTGGTCTAAGACATCAGTGACACATCATAGCTTGAAAAATATGAGGCAATGGATGAATTAGGGAATATCTCCAGATCCATGACAACTCAGCTACTGCCCACAAATCAGAACTGAGTTCAAGGTGCACATATCTTTGTTGATGCTGTTCCAGGTGTGGTCAACAGGTATGATTCAGTTCGAGTCTGTGGAGTTCATCAATCCATTCTCGCAAAATTTGAGGGGAAGGGAGTAGTGCATTGTCTCACCAAAGGTGGAGCTTGTCTGTGGATTGTTGTAGGCAAACAAACAAGAGCAAATAACTGACCAGTAAGTTTCTGTATCAGTCATCTGAGCAAGACAATGCCAGGCATGTCAGAAAACAAAGAAGGAAGGAACAAAGGTAATTCAGGATCTGACATACAGCTGACGGCAAGGTCATTAAGGATGAGGCATAAGCTCTGGTTATAGGAGGATGGTGATGCACACTGGCTGCATTTTTCTTTCTTTTTTTTTTCTTCAAAGTAACCATCCCAACATTTGTCTTAAGTGATTCCTAGAAACCACATAAAACCTAAGAGTGGATTTGAACCTCCATTCTGCCAAGTGTGACTCCACTGTCTTAGCTGGTGTGCTGTCTCACTTGGTACGTATCAGAAGTTCCATTTCATGATGTTAAAATGTTCCCCATATGTAAATACCTTAAGCACTTGCTTGAACAGTGTTATGTTGGCAAAGTGCAGTTTTTGATGTACATTCATACTTTTAAAGTGTCCCTGGTGTGCATGAACATAGATAAGACTAGGAAACCTTTTATGATACTTCAAACTTCCAATGGGAGTTTTTGCAAACCACGCTAATCCCTGAGTGAAGTGAAGTGGGGTGAGTAGAGAAACATGTGTGAGGGCACTGCCCTTTGCACCAGATAGCGAGGAGTTGGTTTTGGTTCATATGGCTGCTCACTAGTTGTTCAACATTGGATTGATTTGCTGACCCATGGCTTGTCTGTATGCTGTTGCAATCTGTAGCAGAGTACCATGACCCAAGTTAACAAAACATTGTTGCCCACAACAGATGACTCTGGCAACAGTGGTTTTATCTTAATCAAGGTACTCACTGTACACCCTGGATGTAGCATGTGAAAAACCCAGTGGCTGTATGATCTCAGAGATGGAGTAATCTTTGCTTTGAACACCCCTAATTTAGCTATTATTGAATGTACTAATATTACACTTCTTGCCGCCCATTCTGTGCTTGACTGTCATGACAACTGATACAAGGTCTGTGGGCTTCACAGATCAAGAAAGTATGCAAATACTAAGAAACCTGACTGACAAATAACGTGGGGGGGGGGGGGGGGGGGGCAAACAGTACACCAGCAAGTCCACAGACCATCTGATCAACAATACTTCAAAGACTCAGAAATGCTGGCAACTCTGATTGGAAATCAGTGTGTACATATATGTGGGACAAGAATGTTTTCACAAATCAGGATAAGACAAGAGAAATACAAACTATGTTGGGCTATCAGAAGAGGGAAGTAGCAGTCTCAAAAACGTATTGGTAAAAACAGACACAACTATATCGCAAGCAAAGAAGTGCTGTTACAATGATAATGGCCAACAGATAAAATGGCACCCACAATGAATACAAATGGGAATTTGAAAATCTGTGTCAGGACCAGGATTCAGGCCTGGATTTCTTGCTTTTCACAAGTAGCTGCATTACTATTATTGCTATCAAAGCATGCCTCCCAGTCAGAACCACATTTTCAGTGTCACTTTATGTTCCCTTCTATATGCCAAACAATTACACACAAAGATTGTTCCACAACTAAGTGAACAGCAGTTAAGCTAACTTAATACTAGGTACAGAAAGCTGGCTACAAACCAAAACTGGCAGCAATTTTTTGCTATGAATATAAATCTTATTGAAAGGTTTTAATGGGAATTGTAGGTGATGCGATTATAGCAGTAGACAAGAAACTGGAATCTACTGACATAGAAACTGAAGCTGTATCCAAGATCATCTGGCCAAGCCTCAGTATCAAGTTGGGAGAAGAACCTACAACTGGGTCCATCTATCGATCACCTGATGTAACTGAAAACTTTTGAGAAAACAGCATCTATCTAGCACATATGTTCTCAATCATACCATTATCAATGGAGGAGACTTCAAGCATCCGACAATAGACTGGGACAGTAAAAGGTTTGTAATTAGTGGAAGCAATACAAAGTCATGTCAAATGGCACTAAATGCCTTCTCTGAAAACTATTTAGAACAGAGAGCTCAGAAACCCATTCACAATGAAAATACATTAGATCTAATGATGACAAATGGATCTGACCCATTTGAAGATGTACACACTGCAGCTGGTATCAGTGAACATCATGCAGTTGTAGCAACAAAGATTACTTGACTGAAACAAAAAGAAAGACACACATGTTCATTACAGCACAAGAATCCATTAAATCAGGTGCTATGCTACAGGAAGACTTTTGTAATTCGTACCTAAAAATGTGATCATACTTTCAAAAATTCTTCCAAACATACCAGAAAAACCTCCCACCATCCATACTATGTCTGGAAATGTAAATGTAAAGAAGTTGTCTAATTTTACTATTTGAATTCACAACAGACTTCTGGCATCATATTCTGGGGCATTTCTTCAATGAGGAAGAAAGAGTTTGCTGCATAATGTGTCATAAGAATAATAAATGATACCTTCTTTCAGACATTTGAACAGGCTGGCAACATTCACTCTCTTATGAAGTTTGTTGCCAACAATAAGACACAGCCTGAAAACAACAGTAACATTCATAAAAATAATACTAGAAAGAGGAATGATGTGTAGTAGTGCTGTTGATAAAATATCAATACATCAAGAATTTTTCCAAAAAGTGTGTGTTCTTTATCTTTTTCCTTGATATAACGACATAGAAATGGCAACATCAAGTGCCAGTATTTTTATTTTGTATTATATTTTTTTCACAATTTTTAAAGCCTAAATGTCAAGACTGGTCTTTGCATTGGGAGGAGACGTGTAGGGGAAATGCTTACATAATTGGTGCTTGGCACTACCAGCCAGCAGAAACTGCAACGTTTAACTTCACCACACAATTTTGACACTACAACTGCTAGGTCGCTGGTGTTTGCTGAATGAAAAAACAGTGAAGTTGACATGAAGTGTTCCGGACAAATCCAATATGTGACAAAACCAAACGATGGACCCATTGAATGCCTTTTATTGTGCCACTTACATACAGTTACCATTGTTAGCAAAGTGGTTATCACCAAGCTTGAACGTGCATAATTTTCCTTTCAATTCTTACTCTAAGGGGGATAGGCAGGCTGTTAGATAGTTGATGTACAGAATACCTAATAATAAATCAATACTTAAATATACATCTCTATACCTGGCAGTATATTTACAATGTGCTGCTGATATCTTCATAGGCTGGTAGATCGATATTATTTCCATCGATATATCGATACTTCTTTCCCAACATATCATGGGCCGATAATGATATTTTTTTAAAATATCGATATATTGGATTCCCGATATTTTTAGAAATATCAACAGTCCTAATGTGTGATATCCTTCACTCAGCCATACAGAGTGCAACACAGACAGAATCGAGATACACAAACATAAAAACCGTTGACATCTTCCCCAGTGATGAGAAGAGTCTAACAGATAATAAAATTAACTTCACACAAACTGATTCCACATCTGCTTGGCAACTCCTAATTCATACAAGAATTTCTGAATAACCATTCTCTATTTCTTACCTTTTCTTTCCTGTCAAAAAGATTTTTTTTCCTTAACGTAGAAAGTTGGAGACATGTTTTCTAATTTATGTGTCAGCCAGTCTAATTTCTCACACCCAAGCCCCTCACAAAGTTCTGAAGGTGGATGGGTTTGGATCAACGATCACAGTTTCAGTAAAGATATTGAATAGTTGCTTCTAATATAATGTGCTGTTTTAAGTTTCCATAAATTGCAACTCTTATAAACTGTCAACACGACACCAAGCTGCAAGTTGGCAATGATAAAGAAAGGAAAATTAGTGTTTATGCCCATGCCCTGATAACATTGAGGTCATTATACATGGCATACAGCCTTCTACCAGACACAAATGGTGAGCATGGCTTTGTTTTACTAAACCAAGCCAGCATTCACTTAAAGTAAATAAAGGAAATCATAGAAAACCTAAATCTTGATGGTCGGAGATGAATATGATCCTTCTGAATGTTATTCCAGTGTCGTAACGACTGCACCATCTCCCTTGGTGTGAGCCATGGAGTCTAAATATGAGCATTTCTGCGCAAATTCATACCCCGAGCAATTTATTTGGCATTTGTTGAGTCTTCTTATGTCATAGACACTGTCAGCTGTTCGTCCAATGGATTCAAATATGAAAGAAAATCCCTCAAAGATTAAAACTGGTCCAAGTACCTACGTACATCTGTTATCAGATACATGCACCTTGCTTTTGGAGAATAAGTGAAGCTGATATGCAATCCACCTGCCAACAAATTCGGTCTATCCTTGAGCTTGATCAAGAGTTATATCTACAATTTTACAGAACAATCTTCACGTCAGGATTTTTTGCAATTACTGCACAGTCCAATTCAGGGACATCAGCAGCTTGTCAACACACGTTTCACAGTTTTAATTCTGGTGTCCAAATTGATATTCACCATTGTAACTAGTGAAGAAACATAGTTGTACCATTTGATCCAAAAATTAAACAGCAGTTTCCCATCTGCATCTTTCTCAGTCATTTTCATCCAACAAACTGAAGAGAACAAGAACTTTAGGCAAAAGACAAGCTTACACCTTTCCTTGCTGCAAGCGGACGCATTACCACTGTTACACTTTAAGAAGGCAGGTCAATAAGTGCAGGCTCCTTATTGTGGAGTACACCTTACTGAATGTTTTAAAAGAACCTGGGAGAATCAGCCTAAAATAAACTTGCATGGAATATTATTCCACCAAACCAATATGGCACCTCATAGGGTGGATCAAACACAAGAACTGCTCAAGGTTCCATGGATCCAGGCACTTCAGCATCCACACACACACACACACACACACACACACACATAAAAAGCACAACTCACACAAGGAAAATTACCTTCAAACCTTTGAACAGAAGATACATATGGTAGAAAACAGAAGTCAGATGCTTATGTACTTAGTCTCCCTCCTGACTGAGGAACTGAAATATTTCCTGCCATTCATTTATTATATGCCATTCGATTAACTTCTTTTACTTGTTATCTATCTCTTCCTTACAATAAAGAAACCACATGCACTTTTTTTATAAAAAAAATAAAAATTTCATCTTTTATTTGTTCCTTTTATTATCTTATGTTTCTCACCTTACAGCATAGTATTTGTTTCCGCAATTTGTCAGTAGATACGCCTTTGCTGTCTCACAAAGAGTTAATTTCCTATTTTCAATTTAGACTTTCATTAGCAGTACCTACCAGCTGTGTCCACCATAAGTAATACAAAATTACTAAATATCTGGAAATGAAAGCAAAACATTTTACCCATCTTTAAGATCAATTAGGTCACTGTAACCAACTGCTGGAAAATGTTTGCATTGCTTGCATATCTGTGAACAAGTTCTGCTTAGATTAAAGGAGAGCAGAAATGAAAGATTAAGCCATATGGGAAAAAACATTATACTGTCAGACAAAAATAAAATACTAACTAAAATATAGGCTGTCTGTTCAAAGGTATACATCAGAGAAATCAGAATATGCTGTTGGCTAACATTCAAAACTGTGTTGTTCAAACTTGTGTATTATAATGTGCTTGGATCCTCTTTGGCATACTATTCATGAGATGGTTGAGATACAGCTGTTCAAGCCTGCCTCACATTTCGAGGCTGCCCTCCTGAGGTCATCCAGTGAGTAATGAAGCTTTCTGCAACTACACACTGCAAGTTTCAGCTTGTCTCTAACATGGTCAATCATTTTTCACAGCAGCAGATTCTGTGGACCATTCTATTCAGTTGATTATTGGACCTCAAGGAATATTTTCAAAAGCTGGGCACTGGGTGCTCATACATTACTGTCTTGAAACACGAAACCAAAATATGTTTACTGCAAGGCCAGACATTGATTGGAGGATACTGATCCGGTACTGCACACCCCTCAAATTACATTTTTATAGAAACGAGAGGCATTTGACGTCTGTAAATGATACAAACCCAAACCACCTCTCTGCTGAACCTATGGAACTGCTTGCCTGGAGATGTGTTTTGGTACCTTGCCACCTACACAATGTCCTATGATGATGATCAGGTTTCAGAAGAATCTTGCACTTGGTGAAGAGAACCTTAGGCCACTGATCCAGGTACTGTTTCAGGAGTTCACTTGCCCACATCCTTCAAATTTCTCGGTGCTACAAGATTTTTGTATTGTTGACATAATGCCTAGAGACTAAACTGATTATGGAGAGACAGTTGTGTACTGTCTAGGTCAGCACATTCCTTCTATTTGCCTCCAAAAAGATGAGACACAGTTCTGTTTCATTCTTCTTTGAGCACCTATAGAGCCGTAATTTGTAGATAGTCATCAGCTGGAATGATTACCATGAGTAACAACTATGAAATAGATCTTCCATGTTTTTGTGTCTCACAATTGCGGATGAATGTTCAAATTTTGTGGAGTATGACAATTCAGCAGGTAACTTCCAATACTAATAACCCTTCTTGTTATAAAGTGACACATTACGTGCTTTAAATTCTAAATGACCCTTTGAGGCATGTCAACAGACCGAAGAGTGTACACAGGCTGTTCTGCACCATTCACTTCTGGAGACATAGTGGGCTCTTAATGGACTGCACTGAGGAAGCAGGTCCACTTTTACATCCATTACACAGGTGAATCTACATAGTTCTTTCCTCTTCTTGAAAAAGTATTGGGAAAAAAGTATCTGATCAAAACATGAACTATGTAATTCAAGAAGGTGGTGCAAAACTTTTCGCAAGAAATCTTTAATGCAAAAGACTCAAACACTTCTGGCAACACATTAGAGCAATGTTCTTTAGCAAGCTGCCTGCAGACAGGATTCGAGAAATTAAGATTTTTTTTTTTTTAGGGACCAACAATGACACATCACATCAGTATGTAAATTAGAAGCAATGGTACAAAAAATCTTGTGCCAGCAAGTACAGATAGTCATTGTAAATACCTCCTATTCTTTTAATACACAGGTAATTGTATTCTTTGATATCCATTGGTATAGTCATGTAAATATTAAACAATGGAAAGGCCAGGTTGAAAAATCAAAAATGTTGAAAAGGATAGATTTCTACACAATCGAGATGAGACGTTGAGCTGCAGACAGGCACAACAAAAAGACTGACACACATTAAGCTTTCAGCCAAAGCTTTCTTCAGAAAAGAAAATACACACACAGTCACATAATCAGACACACCTGTCACACCCATGATCCCTCCCTCTGGCTACAGCAGCCAAGACAGCAGTCATGTGTAAAAGTCTTTTCGTTGTGTCTGCCTACAACTTAACATGTCATCTTTAAAGTGAGTAGTGATCTATCCTTTTCAATTTTGTTCATGTAGTTATTAAGTATGAAGCAGTAGAAAACAGTATTTGTTTACTATAACAGAAGCAGCAGCAAGTTTTTTCAAAGAAGTGGCTTCCCTAATGATTTTATATACATTTATTGCCTATGCGAGAGCAAGTGGAATGTAGCAATTTAATGACAGTTAATTAGTAATAAATCATACAGAATTAATTTCTGACACCTGTATTTCTGTTAGTTTAAGCCCTTACTTGTTTCGCACTCCTGAAGTTGCTTTTTTATGTGATCTATAAGAATGCGAATATGAATGCATACATGCTGGTTACGTAAGTAGTTTGACCCAGTTATAGAAAGACCAGGTAAAAATATGTTTTTTAGGTAGTAGAAAGTGCAAGAAATATAACAAAGAAGCAAATAAAGAACAGTTTAATGCAAGCTTCGACTGCTGACCAGAACGTAAAAGAGCGTTAGTTCTGCACTACTATTATATGTGATAAGCTATGGCTTGTGCTTCACTTGAAAGTATTAAAGGCATTAAATGGTTATGACAAGATGCATGCTACATTTTCTGTTGTATCCAGGTCAAGTAAACACTTCAACTTACACACCATGCTGTCATCAGGAATGCTTTGATGTTATTTAGTAGTGGGGTGAACTATAAACTGAAAATGAGATATGAAACGATAAAAATGAACACAATATTTATCGCTTTGAGATTTTCCTCACTGACAATTTTTACTTGAGCATATGTACATTCAAGCAGATAGCACTTTATTTATTTTATACTTACAGTCACTGTCAGTGTGCTTTTCGCTTGTGATTGACTTCATTAGTGGATAAGAAATGTTGGTAATATTTCAGCCATGCATAAATAATACCAATGGAACAGTAAACTGAAGTCAGGAGAAGAGGTAGGAAGGGGAGAGATGTCTTCAGATTCAGCAGTGAGTGCACAACAGTCTCAAATATAAACAGTGGAAACAAACCCAGGAGGTAGACTGATTCAGCCTTGGACATTAGTGGTAATGCCCAAGTGCGTTCCATGCCCTGTAAAAAGTACAGTGTCATGCAGTTAATTCAATATACAAATGCTAGCAGCAGTACACTTAAAAATAAACCTCATGTTAAATAACTTGGAATAATTTTTATTGCACATGAGAAAGTTAAATGTACACGTGTGTGTGTGTGTGTGTGTGTGTGTGTGTGTGTGTGTGTGTGTCAAGAGCAAAAGAAAAGAATTTAGGATTTCAAAATACGCCATCAATTATACGAATGTTAAAACACACACACATTTATTCAGGGCATTTTATGTCATTTGATTTATTTTTTATTTATTTTTTTTAGCAGCTAAACATACGTTTCTGTGGAATAAATAAATCAAGTTATGGTAGTTGTTAATGACTATATGCTCCATTTTTCATTATGCAAACCTAGAAACATTAACTTCTGTACTGTAAAAGACAAACTGTTACTCAGTTACTGTTTCAATGATAGCGTGCCTCCTTTTCAGACACTATCTATTGACATAAAATTTCTGTGTAAACAGTAAAACACTTTATTTCACAACATTGATATAGTACAAGAAAACACCTTTTACTTAATATTATCCAAGTTCAGAGCAAAAATGGAAATTCAAGATTTACCTGTACATCAAACAAGCCCGACAGGCTAAAGAAAGAATACACTGAATGCATAAGCAGCAGTAGTATCTTGATTGGCAACTCGGCTGCAGTGAAGATCAATGGAAAAAGAGAGTAATGGCCAGCAACAGCCAGCAGAAGATATGCCTGGGCTTCCTTCTTCCATACCACAGCCATCAAGCTGCAAATAAAAGATATTTGTTACAGTTTTAAACTGTTAACAATTAAATTACATCATAACTTTTTAATCAAAATGAACAGCATCACAAGTTCTCACTCCACCAGACATTGGCTAGAGCGGTTTGGGTTGTAATGCAAGAAACTGGTATTCAGTTTGGCCATTGTGGATTGTAAACCACTCTACTTCCTCCCTTAGACTACCAAATATTATCAGTTTTCATTAGCGGAAATGTGCTTCCACCATAATGATTAAAGTGGTTATTGCTGGGCTGAGCACCACTATACTGATATTGACCAGTGATCTAGGCTAAGATATTTCATTAATTACATACATGATGAAAGCCTACTGGAACAAGGCGCTTATACAGTTACACTCTTATCATTTTTTTACTCTGCTGTTTGCTTACATAGTGCATGGCTCCTAATCTGTCAGTTTTTCTATCGGCAATAAGTGGAGATGAGAGAAAGCTGAAACTGCTAAAATACACACATCAAAAAAAGTTTTGCACCACTCCAGTTCCCAGAAATCCTGAAGACAGACGTTGACTGTGGATATTGTGTCACAGGCACAGTCCCTTTGGTTGTTCAGAGATGTCAATAAACAAAGATGTAAACAACCACGCATGAGCAGTGTCTATTAGACGGAGGGGGTCTGACAGCCAATCAGTTCCAGTCATTCAACCAGGAAGGAGGTACATGGCATGCATTGTCTGTAGTTCAACCATGCCTAGACGATCAATACTGCTGTTCAATCACGTCTGCATTGTTACTTTGTGCCAGGAAGGGCTCTCAACAAGGGAAGTATCCAGGCATCTCGGAGTAAACGCCCTCAGGGGCTCAGCATCTGTTTGCTGAGTACAGGCTTGGTGACACCGAGGTTCCTGAGCTGGGGACTGGTAAGTGCCACCAGTCCCCTGCCACTGTAAGCTCTGGGCATGCTTCAGCGACCACCGTGCAGTGTGGTGGTGGAACGTTGTGAGTCTCAGGGAATGGTGATCTTGGCTTGACCACCCGGATCACGAGGTTGGAATAAGATGCATGGCTGTTGAGGTGGAACAGTTGTTAGCGGGCAACCTCTGGGGAACCTACCGCACCTCAGTTGTATAAGGCTTACTCAGGCACACGGGGCTCTGTCTGAGTGGACCCTTATTTCCCTAGCTACTCGTGGGACCGCGATGGAACCCTCGAAATCTTCTCCTTCTCCTCCCAGCAGGAAGGGTGTACCACCTGGGAGTTCTCACACCCATTCATCAAAAAAAATGAGGGAGGCTATACCTGATACACAATGTGTTATCAGTAATGGGGCTGAAGGATTTATGAATCACAACAACTTTGTAGTCATCAAGAGGAAGGAGAGGACGTTTGAAAAAGTGTCCTCCTTCCATATCCATAAAGGCTTAGAAGGGCTGGCTGGTACCCTGAAGTCTATTAAGTGGTTGTGAAATGCTTCCTTGCTTGTCGAGACTAACCGGGCAAAGCAGGTGGAACTTCTTATGAAGTCACAGAAATTGGGTGAGCATGGCATCATTATTGAGTTGCATAACTCCCTTAACTCCAGCAAAGGTGTGGTAACCTGCCGTGATATTATGGACATAGACATCGCTGAACTGAAACAAGAATGGACACCACAGGGGATCATAGATGTGGAACAAAGGACATGCAAGACCAATGGAGAGACTGAGAAGATTGCCACTTTTATTGTGATCTTCAATTCTACAACACTACCTGAACACATCATGGCAGGTTTCCTCCGACTTAGGGTTCGGCCTTATGTACCTAACCCTATGCAACGCTTCAAATGCCAGCATTTTGGCCGTAAAGCACAAAGTTGCAGAGTCGAAGCGACTTGTGGGAAGTGTGGAAAGGCAGCCCATGAAGCTGGGACTGACTGTCCGTCTCCAGCAGTCTGCATTAACTGCTCTGGGAGCCACCCAGTCTGGAGCCAAGCCTGCCCTGTTTTTGTAGAGGAACGCAAAATTCAGGAAATCAAAGCGACCAAGCAGATCCCCAATGCAGAAGCCAAAAAGGACTATCAGGCAATGAAACCCTGTTTTTGCCACTTCTTATGCTTCCTTGGTGCAGAAACCTGTCATTAAGGTTGACGTTTCAACTCAGATGACGTCCAGTACCATTATCTACCATGAGCACCTGTGCTTGCACCTGCATGTGCCAAAGCCGAGTGAAAGACATAGCGATCCAGACAGCTACAATGGAAGAAACCAGTAATGCTTCCACAGCATACAGCCCGAAGACACCCCAAAAGCAGAGTGCCTCTCAATGCCAACTTTCTTCAAAGAAAGGTGGCTCTCACTGCCCTACTTCCCCCTCATCCTTGCTAGGAAAGGGAGCGGAGAAAGGAACTCAACATTTGGGTCAAAAAGCTGACCCGAGCACCATCAGACGTCACCCTGGCACATCTGACTGATGAAGAAGACATCATGGATTTTGATGCCTCATCACCAGACCCAGTCAGTCCTATCACTTCGCCTTGCTCTACAAGCGCCTCATCACCTCAGCGCAAAGAAAGAGGTAAATCAAGACCACATTGATGAAATGGCTCCCATACTCCAACGGAATATCAATGGATACAGGACTCATTTGGAATAATTGAGACTTCTTGTACAGGACAGACCCTTTTGCCTTTGCCTTCAAGAGACTCATTTCAAAGAGAGTGAGACACCTGTACTTGGAGGCTATCACCTTTACAGAAAAGATGACCTTACTGGTGATAGGGCAAAAGGTGGGGTTGCAGTGTTCATAAAGGACACTTTTGACTCCTCACCTATTCCCCAACAACACTACAAGTGGTTGCTGTTTGGATAGTGGCCCATGTTGACTTCACTGTGTGCTCTTTGTGCCTACCATCTTGACAGTGGGGTCCTCACTCATCTTCTTGGTGAACTCCCCCACCCATTCCTCCTTTTGGGGGACTTCAATGCACACAGTGCACTATGGGGTTCTTACACTGCTTGCCCAAAGGGTCGGGCACTTGAGGACCTACTGCACACAACAGATCTCATACTTTTGAACATGGGACAAGCTAAACATTTTAGCACCACTACAGGTTCGTCTACCTCCATAGACCTCTCCTCCTGCTCACCTGCCCTTCTCACCTGCTCCTGGGGATACTGCTCAATGGGCAGTGGACAATGACCTTCATGGTAGTTACCATTCCCCTATCTGGATCCATTTGCCTGATGTAGCAGATCCTGAAAGAACGCCACAAAGAAGGTTGTTCAAAAAGGCTAATGGGATGATTTACAGGCAGTTAGCTGCTTTCAAGCAATGTGATGGCACCCAGGACTGGGTGGATCACATTACAGCTGTGATTCACCATGCTGCATGCATCCATCCCAAAGTCTATGAAAACGTCTAGGAAGCGGCATCTCCCTTGGTGGGACAATGAGTGTCATTTTGCTATCAGGCACAGCAATGCGCAGATTCAATCGATGCTCTACAGATGAGAATCTTGCAAACTTTTTAATGGCGCGTGCAAAGGTGAGGAGAATATTCGGGAGAGTAAGCAGAGGTCTTGGCAACAGTTCCTGAATTCTATCAATAGGTCCACACCCGCTTGTAAAGTATGATAAGCCATTAGGAGGATCTCAAGGCACAACTCTCGACCACCAATACCAGCTGTAAGAATACAAGGGTCTCTTGTAACATCGACAAGGGATATAGCTCAAACAATGGCTGAATCATATAAGCCCATTACGGTCGATTCCAGCCAGGATCCCACCTTCTGTCAACATCGGGAGGCACAGGAGAAGGTTGATCTTGATTTCCGTTCCACCAACGTGGAAGAGTACACCCAGCCTTTCTCTCTGCAAGAGCTGGATTCTGCATTGTCAGTTGCTTGCGATACAACCCCTGGAAACAATCTGATAACCTACAGCATGTTGCAACAGTTGGACCGACGGTCGAAGGAAGTCCTCCTTCAGCTCTTCAATAAAATTTGGATAACTGGCGACTTTCCCAACTTGTGGAAGGAATCTATTTTAATCCCAATTTTAAAACCAGCTAAGGATCGGGTTGTTGGGTTGTTTTTGGGAAAGGAGACCAGACAGCAAGGTCATCGGTCTCATCGGATTAGGGAAGGATGGGGAAGGAAGTCGGCCGTGCACTTTTAGAGGAACCATCCCGGCATTTGCCTGGAGTGATTTAGGGAAATCACGGAAAACCTAAATCAGGATGGCCGGACGCGGGATTGAACCGTCGTCCTCCCGAATGCGAGTAAGGATCGGACAGACCCTTGTAGTTATCGTAGTATTAGCCTGACAAGCTGCATAGGAAAGACATTGGAGGTATGGTCAATTGGCGCCTAGTGTGGGTTCTGGAAACCAGGTCCCTACTCAGTTGCTCACAGTGTGGGTTCAGGAGGTATCACTCCACTCTCGATAATCTGACCCTGCTCGAAGCTGCAATTCAACAAGCTTTCCTATGTAAGCAGCACCTTATCGGTGCTCTCCTCAATTTGGAAAAGGATTACGACATTACTTGGAGGCATAATATTCTGTCGCAGCTCCATCAGTGGGGATTCTGTAGACATCTACGGACCTTCATACAGTCCTTTCTCTTGGACAGATATTTTAGATTCAGGGTTGGGAATGTCTTGTCTGATCATTTTAAGCAGGAGAATGGTGTCCCCCAAGGGAGTGTTTTAAGTGTCACAGCTCAATAGTATTACAAGCACAGTGCGACGTCCAGTACTATGTTCCTTATTTGTGGATGACTTCTCCATCTTCTGTACATCCTCCAGCCTCGCCACGGCTACTCAGCAATTGCAACTGACTATGAAGCAGTTGGAGGAATGGTCTTGCACCACAGGTTTTAAATTATCATTAGAGAAAACAGTTTGTGTTGATTTTAATCATTCCTGCTGTCTGTTTAATTTGCCCATTTTAAACCTGGGGGTCACCGTCCTCTCTTTTAAGGAACAGGTGAAGTATCTGGGTCTCATCTTTGATGAGAAGTTAACATGGTTACTACACCTTAAAGAACTGAAACTGAGATGTCTCAAGGCCTTAAACATCCTAAATTTGTCAGCCATAGGTCTTGGGGAGCCGACAGAGTGCATCTGCTCCAACTAAATAAGGCCTTTGTGCGACCCCGGCTTGAATATGGAAGCCAGATCTATGTGTCAGCAAGGCCTTCATACCCTAAAATGCGGGATGCAGTTCACCACAAGGGTATTAGGCTGTCACCAGGGGCCTATTGCACTAGCCCTGTTGGTGGTTTGTGTGCAGAGGCTCGTGAGCCTTCGCTGTCTATTCACCATCATCTACTTGTCATAAGCCAAGCATATAGGGCACAGTCCGTTCCTACATCACCAGCATCCAGTTACATTGTTCAGCCGCCACTGGAACGGCTGTTCAATCATCGACCACAAGCATCATGGCCATTTGGGATCCTTGCAAGGGAGAGCCTTGCATTATTACAGGTTGGGGGCATTAAGGTCCAAAGTCAGGGGTGGAGTGGGGCATCCCCCTGGCTACTACCAAGGCCTAGATTCCTTTTAGAACTGACTGCTTACAAGATGCATTGTACCCCAGACCATGTTTTTAAAATAAAATTTAATGAAATTTTACATAGCCATTCAGATTTTATTACCATCTACACAGATGTTTCTAAGCAGGGAGATGTTTTCAGTTGTTCCATCGTGTTCCCCGACATTGTCCTCAGGATAGGCCTCCCAGAACAGTTTTCAGTTTATTACGCAGAACTGTTTACTATCCTGTGGGCAATGGAGCAGATGAGACAGCGCTGTGACAAAAATTTTATCATCTGCTCTGGTTTTCAAAGTGCCCTTCTCACTGTTGGACAGATGTACCCAGCAGATCGGATGGTGCAAAAAGTGCAGGACAATCTCCTTCTCCTGCGAAGTCAAAACAAGGAAGTTATTTTTTGCTGGGTTCCAGGGCACACAGGCATCCAGGGAAACGAACTTGCTGCTGCTGCTGCTGCTGCTAAGCAGGCTTGCTCCCATCCTCCTCCTGCCTGCTGTTCAGTCTCTCTGCGGGCTGTCACTTTATTTGTGACTAGGAAAGCCATAAGTTGGTCGGAGTCCCAGTGGCTAGAAGTGAGGAAAAATAAACTATGTTCCATCAATACTTCAGAGCGACCATGGGTCACCTCCTTCTGCTCGCAAAGGTGCAAAGAAGTAGCCCTTCCGCTCCAGACGGCATGGACCTCGTTTGCCACTAGAGGTCTCTCCAGCCCTCGCGCCGTAAGCCATGGCTGTGCGCGCACTCCTGGCCTGCATATAATGTGAGGGTGGAGCACGTGGTTCCAGCAGACAATAGCAACATACTCTATCAGGTATTTAAGCGCCTGCTTCTCGCTCAGCAGGCGTCTGATATTCGCTTTAGTCTATCGACATCTCACCTACAGATAGCGAGTTTACTTGGTTTCCGCGTACGAGTGGATGTTGTGGATTCATGAGGTTTCATATGTGACCCTGTTGCTATTTGCGTGTTCTTTTCTTGTTCGTCAGGTCTTGCTCGGTCGTCCATTGTTGTTCGTGTCCACCTTCCCCATTTATTTTGTTTGTTCGGGGGCCGCCCCCATTTAGTCCCACCACGCTTTCGTTCTTGGCAACCCTGTGACCGTTCCAGTCATGTTTACAACAAGGAGCACCCAGTATGTGAGAGATGTGGGACACAGTTTTCAGTACAACATCTTTTAACTGAGTGTGTTTTATATCACGATCTGAGGGTTGAACTGGGTCTCTCACAGGATCTTCCCTCTATTTTAACAGATAACGAGGCGAGTGTTGTTCGTGTCCTAAATATTGTGTGGTGTCCAGAATTCTTCCCAAAATACTTGGTGTGATATCTTAATGTGTCACAGAGTGGCTAGGTCGTATATTATTTTTAAGTCATCATCCAACCATTGTTATTTGTCCCTTTTTTAACAGCATCCTTACAGGTATTTTCTCCTTGATTTTATTTAGTTATCCCACTGTGTCGCTGGGGTTTTATTACGGGCTTTTCTGAACCTCATCTTTTTGGGGTTGCTTTACATTTTCTGTGGTGGGATCAAACATAGTTTTACAGTTTACTGATCTCCTTCCACAGATTATGAAAATCTTCTTCGGTATAACATTAATGCAAGGGCGCTGATGACCTAGGTGTTTAGTGCCCTCCACCATAAATAATAATAATAATAATAATAATAATAATAATAATAATAATCATCATCATCAGCTTGAACCAAAGCGATGTTATTCGGACATGGAGGAGATACAGAGAGACAGGAACTGTGGGTGACATGCCTCGCTCAGGCTGCCTAAGGGCTACTACTGCATTGGATAACTGCTACCTATGGATTATGGCTTGGAGGAACCCTGACAGCAATGCCACCATGTTGAATAATGCTTTTTGTGCAGCCACAGGACATCGTGTTACAACTCAAACTGTGCGCAATAGCTGCATGATGCGCAACTTCATTCCTGACATCCATGGCGAGGTCCATCTTTGCAACCATGACACCATGCAGTGTGGTACAGATGGGCCCAACAACATGCCGAATGGACCGCTCAGGACTGGTATCATGTTCTCTTCACCAATGAGTGTTGCATATGCCTTCGACCAGACAATCATCGGAGACATGTTTGGAGGAAACCCAGTCAGGCTGAACGCTTTAGACACACTGTCCAGCAAGTGCAGCAAGGTGGATGTTCCCTGCTGTTTTGGGGTGGCATTATATGGAGCCAACATATGCTGTTGGTGGTCACTGAAGGCGCCGTAATGGCTGTACGATACGTGAACGCCGTCCTCCGGCTGATGGTGCAACAATATTATTGGCACCATATTGGCGAGGCATTCATCTTCATGGACGACAATTAGTGCCCCCATTGTGCACATCTTGTGAATGACTTCCTTCAGGATAACAACATCACTCGACTAGAGTGGGCCGGCCACGGTGGTCTCGCGGTTCTAGGCGCGCAGTCCGGAACCGCACGACTGCTACGGTCGCAGGTTCGAATCCTGCCTCGGGCATGGATGTGTGTGCTGTCCTTAGGTTAGTTAGGTTTAAGTAGTTCTAAGTTCTAGGGGACTGATGACCACAGCTGTTAAGTCCCATAGTGCTCAGAGCCATTTGAACCATTTGAATTTGACTAGAGTGGCCAGCATGTTCTCCAGACATGAACCGTACAAACATGCCTGGGTAGATTGAAAAGGGCTGTTGGGGGCGATATGACCCACCAACCACTCTGAGGGATCCACGCTGAATTGCCGTTGAGGAGTGGGACAATCTGGACCAACAGTGCCTTGATGAACTTGTGGATAGTATGCCACGACGAATACAGTCATGCATCAATGCAAGAGGACATGCTACTGTGTATTAGAGGCACTCGTGTGTACAGCAATCTGGACCACCACCTCTGAACGTCTTGCTGTAGGGTGGTACAACATGCAATATGTGGTTTTCATGAGCAATAAAAATGGCAGAAATGATGTTTATGTTGATCTCTATACAAATTTTCTGTACAGGTTCCGGAACTCTCGGATCCGAGGTGATGCAAAACTTTTTTGATGTATGTAGAACAAACATCTGGGGTCTGATGGAATGCCTACCAGATTTGATACAGAATTTGTGGCTACAGGAAATTGTGCTTAGCATATGGAAGAACGCACAGTTAATATCCAGAAGTGATTCACAAACTTATCATCCAAAATATTCCACACAAGATGTATTACAACATTATGACCACACACTTAATAGCATCTTGGTTTACCATTAGAATGCAATACAGCAGGGATTCTGCATGGAATGGCTTTGATGAGTCTATGGTATGCTTGGGTGGTATGGTGGGCACTGGATGTCAACACTTAGTTCACACATTTCCCTTAAATTATGGTTTTTGGGTACAGAGTTAGTGCTCAATAGCGTCCCACGTGTGTTCCATTGGGTTCAACTCACATGAATTTGGTGGCTAACACTTTAATTTTAATTCAGTATTGTGCTCCTCAAACCACTGTTACGTGATTCTCGTTTTATGACATGAGCAGTTACACTGCTGAAGATGCTGTTGCAGTCAGCGAAGACATCAAGCATGAATGGATGCAGGTGATATACAATAATGTCCATGAAGTCCACAGCGGACATGATGCCTCTGTTTACTACCAGAGGTCCCATGGAAACCCAGGTGAATGTCCACTGTGGCATAATACTGCCCTCAACGGCACATATCCGTGGTGTGGTGCATTTTCTGATCAGTCATTCGCCTGAATGATGGTGAACCCAGACACAACCACTGAACTGGTGTAACAAAATCTGTGATTCATCCAACCAGGCAACATGTTTCCACTGCTACACAGCTCAATCTTGATGATCCTGTGGCCACTGCAATTGTAACTGATGGTGTCACCAGGTCAACATGGTAACACAAAGTGGACATCTGCTTAGACGCTCCATGTTCAACAATGTATGCTGAAAGGTATCCTCTAAAACACTTGCACCTCCACCTGTATTACAGTCACTTGTCTGTCACAGATCATCACCTATGCTGCTTTACAAAGCAGGCAAGCCTCCAACCTCCACATTCTGTGATGAGGCTTGGACATCCAACGCCTTGTCGCCTACTCGTGGTTTCAGCATCCGTCAACCACCACTTTCCATAGATATTCTTGACAGTAGTAAGTGAACAGACAACTTGCTTTGCCACTTTTGAGATGCTGGTTCCCAGGTGCCAGGCTATAGCAATCTGCCATTTGTCAAAATCACTTATGTCAATGGATTTCCCCTTTTGCAGTTTATTTCATTGCTAGAATGATTCCCCTCTATCTCTGCTCCATTTCATGTGCAATTCATTGGGTCCAATAGGTGGCATTCAATCCCAGTGGTCATGAAGTTTTGTTTGGGTCCAATAGGTGGCATTCAGTCCCAGTGGTCATGAAGTTTTGTTTAGCTCATCTTTGTATGTGGCACTGTGCAACATCTAACCACACAATAAAAATCATTTTATTTATAATCACATCAGCTCTGTACCCGACTGAGAAATTTTTACCTTTATCTTATACTGGTTTCATCTTATGAATTCAGTTTCCAGCATGGAAAAAACATTAGAGTTTAAATACTGAGTATAAATACTGAGGTTGTTAGAGAGAGCACTAACTTAGTTGGATTATGATGGAAGAGAAAAGCAGCTGTGGTCACCATGAAGGAACCACCACAGAGGAGGAGGAGCAGATTACTGTTTAACGTCCCGTCGACAACGAGGTCATTAGAGACGGAGCACAAGCTCGGATTAGGGAAGGATGGGGAAGGAAATTGGCCGTGCCCTTTCTAAGGAACCATCCTGGAATTTGCCTGAAGCGATTTAGGGAAATCACGGAAAACCTAAATCAGGATGGCCGGACGCGGGATTCAACCTTCGTCCTCCCGAATGCGAGTCCTGTGTGCTAACCACTGCGCCACCTTGCTCGGTAACCACCACAGAGTTTACCAAAAATGATTGAGGAAAATTGTGGAAAACTGGAATCAGATAGCCTATGGACGTTCAAGCCCTGATCATGCTGAAAATGAGTCAAATGTTTAGTTAATATTTCACCTCACTTGGTTACTATAAAGTTCGAATTTGCTCATACTACTAAAATGGAATGTGCAACATTTTCTGAAATGATTATAACATATACCCACTGAAATCAAACTGATTTTGTTTTTTCTGGTGTAGAAGTTCCTTTACACTTTCCCCAATAACATCCATAAGCATTGAAAGATCTATAAATAAATATCTACCATCATGACATGTTTTTAATGGTACTCATAATTTCAGCAAGTTATACCATGTGCCCTAATTTCATCTGATTATTTTGTGTTTGAATATAATGAGCAAGACATGATTAAAAGTCAAATATTTTTGTTCTGAATGATGATGTGATTATTCAGCTCCAAAACTTACTGTATCAACTGAATTTGTAAATGCGTGGCTTGGAAGGTGGGGTCAATTTTATCAATATAGAGTGATTGCAACTGTTTAGCCCAGCATATATAAACTTTTACAGAAAATTCAGTTCCTGTACTTTAAAATCAGCAATATGATCTGTGTAATGCCATCATTAGTGTGCTACTCTCTGATTGTTATTATGGTGCCTATATCTGAAAATATGACTAATTAAACAATATCACCTTGCAAAAAGCTGCTTCTAGTCTTGTTATAAAATCAACCTCACTAGGAAATGTGGCTTGAGGTGTTATTTACATTAGCTTGCTATGCCTTGCCTAATAATTGTGTAAAAGCATGTGGATGAACTGCAATTTTTCTCCAATAGACAAACAAATTTCTGATTCTGAAACTTCATAATAATTTGAAGAGTTTACCAAGATATTTTTCTCACGCTGTACTGTTTTTAATAGTAATTGCACACAGACTGTGAATAATTGTATTAACAACTAACCTTAAGGGTATTATTACCATGAGAATAGCTTTCTCATGGACGTGCCATCCAAAAATGAAGGAGGCCCCAGCACACAAGATAACACAGCGCACAAAATGAAGTGGGTTGCCAGGTGAATACCACAGCTTCATAATTGCTGGCTGGAAGATGAAAATGAAAATTTTCCATTAGACAAATTCTCATAACAACACACAAAAACATCACTAAGTTAAATTAACTATATATCCTGTAAATGATGATTTGGCAGCATCATTGTGGTTTTTCTAGTATAATATTTACCTACAAAGGACACAATCAATGACAAAAAGTAAGATAATTACAGAGCTTTCATCTCTGTGAGGTCGAATATTTGTTGATAAGGTAAGATTTGCAGGAAGAGGGGGTGGGAGAAGTGGCTCTTGGGCATGGAGAGTGACATATAGGAACAAGAATATGAAATTTCTGTTCAATCATGCAGACAATCAATTTGTTAATGGTAATGTACATTCATTTTCAAACACTTGACTTAATATACTTTTAATAAATTCTTTTCACTCCCTTACTAAAATCAATTTCCCAGTGCATCAGGGATATAATAAAAGAAATAACACTGATGTGCAGCTCTTTTATAATACAGAAGATACTGTTCTTTATTTAGAAGATGTACAAGAAAATAAAAATGCTTGCATGTCATGTCAGAGATAATAGTGCTGAAAATAAAATCAAAACGATATGGAGTGTCATTAGAAGGAAAATGGGGAAGTCCAGTAACTAAAAATAATCAATGTATGGTCCAAGATACCAAACATATAGCAAGCCTTTTTAACAATCACATTCTAAGTGTGAATGAGAAACTTAGAATAGGCAGCTCCAAGAGAAAAGCACTACAGTATATGTGACAATCAGTATGATAAGCATTCTGTCCATTTGACACTATGTTAAGCTCTTCCAGGAAAAAAATATGAAAAGCACATTTATTTGATATAGCTACTGTATTCAGCCATGTATTTAATGCATCACTTCCACAAAGTATCTTTTCATACCCACTCAAGTATGCCACTGTTAGGCCCCTCTTTAAGAAATATAGCAGGTTTCACTATTAGCATCCATTTTAAAAGTTTTGGAAAAGCTAATGTATTTTAGAATGGTTGAGCATATCTGCAAATATAAGATTCTGAGTCAGCAACAAATCATATTCCAGGAGGGGCTCTCCAGCAAACACGGTATCTACCATTTCACTGACTAATTATTAAAATATCAAACAATGGAAACTCCAAGTAGGAATCTCAAGAATGTAGGAAAAGACAGATTGCTACTTACCATTATGAAGACATATGAAGTTGCAGACAAGCATGATTAACCCTTTAACTGCTCTGGACGTGTTAACGTGTGCGCCTTTGTACCTGTCCCTGTGTGCGCATAAACACATTCAGAGCACACAGGGACAGGTACAAAGGCGTGCGCGTTAACACGTCCAGAGCAGTTAAAGGATTAAAATACATTCACATAAAGCTTTTGGTCACAGCCTTTGTCAGTAAACACAAACAAACACTCACACACACACACACACACACACACACACACACACACACACACACACACACACACACAAAAAAGCACACCTCATGCACACACGACTGCCAGCTCCATTGGGCCGAAATGCAACATCATGTGGGATGCAAGCAGCAATCTGGAGAGGATGAGCAATGGGAAGGGGAAGGGATAGTAGTGTACAGATCAGGAGAGAGACGAACACCGTCTGGTGGAGTGCACAGGGACTAGACTGCCAACAGGCAGGGCGTCAGGAGGTTGTTGGGCAGGGATGTGGGGAGGAGCAAAAAAGGAGAGGAGCGGGAAAAGATGAACAGATGTGTTGGTAGGGCTGCAAATAAACAGGGTGGGCGATGAGAATGGGGAGGAGATGACAGGACAGAGGGTGAGGAGACCGTTGGGTGGAGGGTGTGGGGACAGTATGTTACCATAGGTTGAGGTTGAGGGCGGGATAATTATGGGAGTAGAGAATGTGTTGTAACGGTAACTCCCATCTGCGCAGAACAGAAAAGCTAATGGTGGAGGGAGGATACAGACGGGCTTGCTTAATGAAGCAGTCACTGAAATCAAATGTGTTATGTTCAGCTGCATTTTGTGCCACAGGGTGGTCTACTTTGCTCTTGGCTACAGTTTGGCAGTGGCCATTTATCCTGGTGGGCAGCTGGTTGGTAGTCATACCAATATAAAAAGCTGTGCAATGATTGCTGCAGAGCTGGTAATTGAAATGGTTGCTTTCACAGGTGGCCCTGACCTTGATGGGATAGGATAAACCGGTGACAGGACTGCAATTGGAAGTGCTGGGTGGGTTGATTGGGCGGGTTTTGCACCTGGGTCTTCCACTGGGATATGATCCTTGTGGCAACAGATTGGGATTGGGAGTGGCATAGGGATGGACTAGAATGTTGTGGAGGTTGGGTGGGCGATGGAACATCACTTTAGGAGGGGTGCGAAATATCTCAGGTAGGATGTCACTCAATTCAGGGCACAATGGTAAGTAATTAAAGCCCTGGCAAAGGATGTGGTTCAGTTATTCCAGTCTGGGATGGTACTGGGTGATGAAGGGGACACTCCTTTGTGGCTGGTTTTTGGAAGTAATGGGAGGATTAGTGTTGTATATGGAAATAGCATGGGAGCTCTGTTTGTGAACTAGGTCGGGGGGATAGTGCCTGTCTGTGAAGGACTTGGTTGAGGCCCTCAGCATACTGAGCAAGGGAGTTTTTGTCACTGCAGATACACCATCCCTGGGTAGCCAGAGATCCTTTTGTGTGAAAGGGAAGACAACTGTCAAAATGGAGGTACTGCTGGTGGGTTTAATGTTGACAGAGCTGCAGGTTGAGCTGTCAGAGAGGAGATGGTCACCATCTGGACGGTGGCCACTGGGTTGAGGAGGACCACGTGAGGCAGATGGGAGAGAAGGTGTTGAGGTTGTGAAGGAATGAAGATAAGGGGTAGGGTGTTTGACCTTGGGTCCAGATCATGAAGATATCATCAATGAACCTGAACCAGACTAGGGATTTGATGTTTTGGGAGGCTAGGAGTGTGTCTACCAGATGGCCCATAAAATGGTTGGCATTGGAGGGTGCCATGCGGGTGCCCATAGCTGGGTCGTGGATTTATTTATATACCATCCCTTCCAATGAGAAGTAGTTGTGGGTTAGGATAAAGTTAGTAATGTGTATGAGGAATGAGGTAGAGAGTTTGGAGTCTGAAGGACATTGGGAAAGATAGTGTTCAATAGTGGTAAGACCATGTGCATGAGGGATGTTGCTGTATAGGGAGGTGGCATCAACAGTGACAAGTAGGGATGGGTGGGGTTGTTTGGGGAAGGAGACCAGACAGCGAGGTCATCGGTCTCATTGGATTAGGGAAGGAAGTCGGCCGAGCCCTTTGAAAGGAACCATCCCGGCATTTGCCTGGAGTGATTTAGGGAAATCACAACAAGTAGGGATCCAGGAGGTAAAGAGGTGGGGATGGTGGAGAATAGGTGAAAGAAGTGGTTGGTGTCTTTGACATGGGAGGCTAGATTATTGGCAATTGGTTGGAAGTGTTGGTCAATGAGTCCCGAGATTCTTTCAGTGTGGGCACAATAACCAGCCACAATGGGGCGTCCAGGATTTTTGGGTTTGTGGATTTTGGGGAGCATGTAGAAGGTGTCATAGGGGTGAGGGGGGAAATGGATTCAGGGGAGATGCTCTGGAAAGCGCCTAAAGCTTGAAGCAGGGATTGGAGTTTGTGTTGGACTTCTGGGATAGGATCACTCTGGCAGAGTTTATAGGTGGAGGAGACAGATAATTGGTGGAGGCCATATACCAGGTAGTCACTGTGATTCATAACAGTGGTGGAACCTTTGTCTGCAGGTAGGATGATCAGGTCAGGATTTGTTTTGAGGTTGTGTATGGCTGTTCTTTCTTCTGCTGCTGCAAGGTTGGTGTTCTGAGGAACGGACCTGGGGAAGGACGGTAGGCTAAGCTGGAGGTAAGGAATTCCTGGACGGGGACCAGCAGGTGATTAGGTGGGAGGGGGGGAAGGATCACATTTAGATGGTGGTACAAACTGAAAGATGCAGGTTTCAATGTTGGAATCAGGGTGGTTTTGGTTGGAGAGATTGGCGGCAAAAAAGTGCTTCCATTGCATGGATCGGGAGAAGGAGAGTAAGACTTTGACAAGTCCAGCATGGTTAAATTTGGGTGTAGAACAAAAGGTGAGGCCTCTGGATAGGATTGAAATTTCTGTGGAACTAAGGGTTTTGGTGCAAAGGTTAACAACAGTGTTACAGGAATGTTTTGGCTCTGGATTTGGTGGAGCATTGGCAGGTGTTTTGGGGGTGTGGCATGTTGAAAAGGTCAGCTAGGCAGAGTTTAGCTGCTATGAGGGGTGGTCAAGGAGGATCACTGTGGGTATGATAGTGATTGGATAGATATCAAGATGATAAGATTTCACCTACTGTGATTTTTTGTGATCTCTCTACCACATTTGACTTCATAGTTTTCAAAATACAATGAGTAGGTTCACTTCATTTTTAAATAAAGGGTTGTGTTAGAGAAGTCAAGTAGCTCTCATGATGAATCTTTTGAATGGCGACAAATTACTACTGGTATTCCACCGGATTCAATTCTACTACCAACCCAATTCTTGAGACTGGAGATTACATATGTAAATAAATTTTCTATTAGACCAATTCCTCCACCCTTCCCTGTCTGTCCATCTCTTTATGCCCCTCTCTCTGTCCTCCTCCTCCTCCTCTCTCAATCCACCTCCCCCTTCCCCTCCTCTCAATCTGAACATATCAGTATGTGACATAAATTGCATACACATATGTCTGAGCCTCTGCAGTTTTACACCATACAGCTCCAGAGAGGATGCTAAATTTGTGTTTGGTATTCAGCTGCACAGCTTGAATTTCAGTCCCGAAACACGCTGGCAAAACTACTGGCTCGCTGCAATGCTCAGTCTCGCGACCTGGTTGACACAATGAGCACACAAATAATACTTTTAAAAGTATTCCAAGTCAACTAAATGCATGATATAAATACCAACACGACATTTTTACATCATTCCTTCTTAACCACACACTATTTCTATACAAATAATGGGCCGTGTACTCAATAAATTTGGTTGAAATTTCTCCAGGGGCTTCAATGCTATCAATAACAATGCAGCATTTCCACCCCTATGGAATGCTGTTAGTTCTTAACCCCAAAGGGTTTCTTTCCAGACAGTAAGGAATAACCAGTAAACCCCCAAAGTCTTTAAAAAATTGAAGTCCCCTGCATAAAACAGCTTCAAATTCTGATTACTTGACAAAGTTTAGGAGAGGTTTGAAATTATGCTTGAAGTTTGTTGGAAGTCACTATTTAGTCTCGCTGTCAAACACTGGAAGAGTAAAGTCCAGGTAATTTGCACTTTGTTTTAAGAAAAACCTTGTTTTTCATACAAATCTGAGTTTATGATGTAATACCTCCTGAACTATGAGTCGTACAATAATATAATTTTGCAGGTACATTCAGTGGTATATGTGGATACCGTCTGCAAAATGTGCCGCAAGTGGAGTAAGTAGTACAGAAGTAGTAAGTTAAAACATGATGCCTTATATGGAAGGTTTTCACACATCTTTATGATTATGACATATCTCCTTAATTGACATAACAGGCACATTTAGTCACATATGTTGATACTGTCTGCAAAAGTGTTGTGAATACAGTTAGTAGTAAAGAAGTAACAATTAAAACATCATGCTTGACCTGGCAGTTTCACTGTGTTGTGAGGGATGTCATCGAGAAAATTTGTTGTAAAGGTTTTAAAATATGTGTAAAGTTTGTTGCAAATAGTTGATTGTTCTAATTCTCTAATATTGGATGAATATAGTCTGGATATTTGCGTGTGGTTCATTATACTTCTTTTTAATCCTCAGCACCATATTATTGAAAGGGAGTTGGTTCTTACCCCCACAGACCTTCATTCCAGATAGGAAGTGATACATGTACTAATTTTGGTTGAAATTAATCCAGTAGTTTAGGAGGAGATGTTGAACCACATGAATACATACATACATACATACATACATACATTTTTAGAATATTAGAGATATGTGACTTTCTATCTTACACTCAAAGCAGAAATAGTTTTCTTTCCTGAGGAAATAAAGATCATAATCAAGCCAAAAGGAGATGTAATAACAGAAGGAACAACAAACAAAATATCCAAAAGTACTATTGATTGGTTCTCAGTAAATGGTTTATCATTTAACTTAGAGAAAAACACTGTTAATTCAATTCTGTACAAGGTGAGTTATATAAACATCATTAACAATAAAGCACAGGGGAAAAGAAGTGAGTAAATATGTTTAAAATTCCTGAGTGTGTATATTGAACAGGAATTATATTTTATAGTTGCTCTAAAATGCTTGGGTTAAGTAACATATGCTCTATATGTAACTGGTGATTTTTGAATGAAAGCATTAGAAAACCAGCTTCCATTGACTGAAACCAATGGAATAATTTTTTGGAGAAATTCCACACACAGACACAAAGTACTAACTGCATAGAAATGTGCAGCATGAATAACATCTGGCATCAATTCACGAACCTCAAGTAGGCAATTGTTTAAAATATTAGGCATCCTAACAACAGTCTCGTAATATGTCACTCTGTTATGAAGAACCACTCACAGTCAAAATGTAACAGAAACATGAAAGTCTCTTCAGGTTTGTTGACGGAACCTAAAATCAACTTGACTCAATATTTCAGCAATCCAACTGATCACTATTTTCAGGAGAATGCTGCTTCTGCTGATGAGTCCCACTGAAAACTGACACCAGGCTGCAAATCAACATCCTATATAGGCCACCTTTCAGTACAAGGTGCACATGCTGCCCATCACGGTTGCTGTCTCCAAGACTGGGAGGTGGCGCCACCCTTAGTAGAACACTGGTAGCAACAATATATCACACTCAGGGCCACACCAAAGAATGTTAAATTTTGATGCAGGATAGTACAGGATTCCATGTCCTGCTAAGAGGAAACCCATTGTCTCAATTAATTAAATTATCCGCCAACCTAATTTCAATTGCCTCTTTACAGACACTGCTCCAAAAACCAGAAATGTTGGCAGCTATGTTGGCAGCTACCAGAGTTTCATCAAATTTCATACTGTGTCCCTTATTTAAGCAGTGTTCTGCTACTGACGATTTTTCCAGCTGTTGTAGTCTCCAATGACGGCAATGTTCCATGCACCTGTCATGAACTGTGCGAATCAAGTGGCCAATGTAATCCTTCCACATTGACATGGAATTTTGTATACACTGGATTTCCTAAGCTCCAAATCATCTTTCACAGAGCCGAGTAGTGCCCTAATCTTAGAAGGTGGACCGAACACACACTTAATGTTAAAATTCCTTAAAATTCATCCAATATTAATTGATATGCCTCCACCATAAGGAAGAAAGGCCACCAATCTACGTTCCTCTTCATGCACCTCCAGTGATGGTCCAAACTCCCTAGCTTGACAAATCTGCTTCTCGGAGTATCCATTTTCCTTAAAACAGCCATCAAACGTGCAAGTTCTTGGGTAAAGCTGTCCGCGTCGGAAATGGCACGTGCTCTGCGTACCAAAGTCCTAAGGACGCCACTGTGTTGGTGTGGTGGATGACAACTCTTAAAATGCAGATACCAATCTGTGTGTGTTGGCTTTCGGTGAACACTGTGTCCCAAAGCACCATCTGGTTCTTTTATAAACCATAACATATAAAAATGGAAGCATCCCATAGCTTTCAACCTGCATGGTAAATTTAATGCGGGGATGAAGACAACTGAAGTGGTCCAAACATCTTCTGGAGATATGTGAATGATACCTTTTTCATCTGGCCGCATGGACATTATGCTCTTAATAGATTCTCAGTATGTGGTGAGGTTCCACTAGACAATTCCAGAAAATTTTTGGGAAATATGTGGCCTACTAACATAAATGTCAGTATGGAGTTAGGAGGTTCTACCATTAATTTTCTATATGTCAGCTTAAAAATTGGAAATAGCAGCCACAGATTTAAAATTTACTGAAAAGACTTCTTTACTGACACATTCATCCTAGCTTCCTCTCAACATCCTACAGCCAACATACATGCAGCATTCCACCCCATGATCCACCATCTCCTTTTTATCCACATGCACATGTCTATGACCAGGAACTCAAACAATAGAAACAATAGCCACAAATAATGAATTTCATTCCAACATTACTGACCAAATTCTCAATAAAAAACTGAGGAAGAAAGCCAGCCCCTACTGTACCCAGATTGACTGAAAAGGAAATTGTGAGATTGATTGAAAAGGAAATTGTGTTGTTTACCTTTTAAAGGCAAAACTTCACACTGTTTAAGCAACATTTTAAATGCAAAGGGTTTATCTGTGTTTTTATATGACCCACAGACATCCAAAAGATAAACAACCAGCCATCATGAAAATTGGGGTGTACAACATCATATGCCAAGAGTGTCAGTCCTGCTATATTGAACAGACTGAGAGGTCGATCTGTACTAGGCTCGGACAGCACTACAGAAATTACAGAATCCAGTTTCATTCTTTGCAGAAAACCGCTTAGACAAAAACCACACAGACATAATACATCTAGCTCTACATCTAGAGGGAAATGCCACGTAGCTCACTCAATTACAAACATTAGAAATGGCGTGTACTGCCAAATTTATTATTGAATGATCAAAATAAGTTCAGTTATTCATCACTTTCTGACAGTGTTACAACCTCTAGATAGGAAAAGAACCTTGCTGCCTCCATTGATGAATACAAAATGACAAAAATCCCATTTCTGTTCACAGCCATACTCCAACAAATGTTTAGTCGTAGTTATTATAAATACTGTCCTCATGAATTTTGTAAGTCCATATGTAACTGCGTAGAAATTGTCACCAGAGATAACTTTTATAGCTTAAATCAAAAATTGAGAGATTAAGAAGTTGACATGTTTATCTTTGCTTCATTCCGTTCTTTGAGATCAGTTGTGTACTTATAACCCAAACACTAGGTCGTGTAGTAATAATAAATTTTGTGGAACAAGACTAGAAAAGTGTTTTGTTTAGTTAATGTGACGATAATCAGCTTACTTTATGGACACATTACAGCTGCTTGTCTCCAATGACAATAACCTCTTAGGCAGGTACAGTGCAACTTATACTTTCCAGCTCCCTTAGGCAACCACAGAAATATGACTGCCATAGGTTGTCAAAAGCACTGTTAATATCTATCACCATCAATACAACATACTGAAACTGAGTGCCTGCCACAAGGACATCCATTTATATATTGTGCCTTTGTTACTGCCTCTACTAAATCTATGCTGGTGAGGGTTCATGCCATATAGTAGCCTGCAGTGTTGCAATCTTCTGAAATATATTTTCTCAAATATCTTATCCAGAAAGTTTAAGAGAAAAACAAGTATGTGATTTAGGTATAATCAGACCCTTGTCCTTCTCTTCACCTCAGCATTCTTCCAAGCTACAGGTACCCTTTCCTATAAGGCAGGGCACCTACTGGAATGCTGTACAAGTGATCTGCCATGTGGAGTGGCACAAGGTTTTCATCTAGCTAGCAACTTCACCTGTTGATCTTGTGCACAAATATCCATGTATTTATAATCATAGCAATGCTGAATACAGCAACATGAATGCTCAAGATAAAGGGCGGGAAAGGATTGCTAGAGAAATATTGGAGACAGTTACAGTAATTGAAATTCATTTAATTTATTTGTGGAAAAGAAAGAAGCTATACAACAACAAAGAAGAATGTGCTGTTGTTTTCTGCTTCTCTTTCTTCTGATTTGCTGGATGTAATGTAAAATCGGATCCTTTTGGTATGTAACTGTACACATACTTTGTTCCCCCAAGTCAATACACCATTTGGGCTAAGACAGAAACTGAAACATCGTTTATTGTGTCCAACTTCTTGGACACTGAGGTGGCTGGTAATAATACAGTTAATTAGAACACTCTGAACAAGTAATACATTATTAATTACAATGAAACTTATCTTTGCTCACGAGGTCTGGCTGTAGCTATGAAACTGCACACAAAAACTTGTGGTTCAGAAGAGACTAAATGAACCATAATTACCGATGGCAAATTGATACAAGTTCAGAATAGCCATACTGTGACTTTACCACAGTTACTAGAATACACAAACTCATAGACAACTGTTGACAAAGTTCTGAGAGCATTGGCACTTAGGCACCACTGACAGGAGATGGAAGTCTCTTCACTCCCCGACAGTTAACATATGCTGCGTCATGGTAAGTAGGAAGCACAATTATATTACTCTGACAGGAACTTCCTGGAAGTGAGCAGAAGTTCCTCCTGGCCTCTGGTGATGATTTTTATGGTGGAGGCACGGTGGTGGCACCTCAGAACTACGGTAGGCACGATTTCTTCCTAGAGTCTCACTGGCGCCTCGTGATATTACTTTTCTCTGCAGTATCTCTGTGGTGATCGATACTTCTTGTGCTGCTTTTGATACTTAATGACACCACATTGTTTATAGATTTCTTTTGTTTTCCTGGATTATGATGTGAGTTCACAATAAGTTGGCCTACATTCTACTGCACAGATGACTTAGAATAAACACCATTATGAATCTGTATAAAGTTATGCAACATACAAATACCTTGAACTATCACACTAATTTTATTCAAGTCACAGTTAACTGCAGTATCCAATACCTGGAACTCTGAGGCTAACTTACCAAAATATTGTAACTTGGACACACATCACAACCAAGAATGGTAGTACAACTTTATTAGACTGTGGCATATACGCCAATCACCATAACATACACTGAACACAATAAGGTAAGGCAAATGCCTGCAACTAGTAATAACATGATAACTGAACCTGAGTGCGGAATGGCAGGGTTTAAATAGGCACTTGCCCATGCCAAGCTCTATCAGAAGTCCACAGCATTGCACTTTCATGGCACACCCTTGCAGATGACAACACACTGCTAATGTGTGCAACTTTCAAGTGTGTGTGCATTATTTAATTCCTCTTCCCTTGGGGAACAGATCAGATTCACAAGATGTCCGTGGTATCTTCCTCCATGAAGCTCTGACTGAGGTCACATGCTGATACTGTGGCACATGGTTGGAATTGCTTGGGATGTAGGCAGTGTCACAGTCCACTTCTTGTGTCAACCCATACAATAGGATGGGCGACGTCGATGCGTACTCTCGTGTCCACATCAGGTCCAGGGCGTGGCGATGGTGGTGGTGCCCCTACAGTTGGCAGCTGAGACGGAGGAGAGGCTCCGGTGTGGACAACAGCTGCACTGGTAGTGGTAGCGGGATTGGAGAAGCTGAGAAGCTGCGCCAGGTTCCTCCACTTTGTGACGGGGGACCCCTTGTATGTCATGGCAGGGACCCCGACCCCACCGTATCAGGTGATCCATAGAGCGGCTCAGACTGGCACGGTGAAGTCTGTGTCCCAGCTGGTGTTGACCGATCGTTCACACACAGGCATAACTCGCCATAATGTAATGCACAGAGGCCCTCCTCCATACAGACATCGCACAGACGGCAGCTTCAGCATTGGGAGATGACGGCAGGAGTTCATTCTGGGTGATGACCAAACTTGTGTGCCCAGACAGCCACCCTGGGCTGGAAGCGGGACGGTGGCTGCATGGGTCGGTGTCCCTAGCCAGGCCGCAGGAGATGCAGGAGCATCCGGGGTTGACGCCCATGGAGCATTTTGGTGGGGCTGTTGTCACCAAAGACATGAACCGATAGGAAGTTAGAAACTGACCCAAGGCAACATCGGACAGGGACCGAGTCACGTATGTTTTCATTTGCATTTGGATATTCTAACTAACCTTTGAGCTTCACCATTGGTCTGTGCGTGGAAGGGTGGGGAGAAAATGTGGAGAATCCCATGGGCATTGCAGATGGAGGCAAACTCCTGCGACACAAATTTAGGACCGTTATCAGAGACGAATGTTGCCAGAAGTCCTTCCATGGAAAGAAATTGCGAAAGGGCTGCCACGACAGCAGAGGCCGAAGTTGAGGGACAATGAACAACAATGGGAATTGAGGGACTGCATAAATTACTATTAGCCAGTAAGGGCTGGGAAAACTGATGTGAAGACTGTCACAGGCCTGCGAAAGTTGCTGCCAGAGAGACAACATTGCCCCCGGTACAGCTTGCTGTGTAACTTTGTGCAGGTGCACTTGATCAGAGTCCGATTAACTTCATCAGAAATACTAAACCTGAAAAGGTAAAAGGTGTCCAACAAACTAAACATATTTTTGGTGCATGCATTGTCCACCACCAGAAAAGTCAGCGGACGAACCACAGATTTATATATGACTGGGACCAAGAAGTTATTTAATATCACAATGCTTTGTTTATTGTATTACTGTATGTGACATTGGCGCTAAAGGGGGAGAGCCCAAGTCCACATACATTTGCAAGTTGAGTAATGACATGGCAGCACCAGTGTCGACTTGCATGTGCAGAACCTTCTGATAAAAGATGCAATGGATATTGCTGATACACAATTGGCATCCATGTCGGTGTCTGCAATAGGCTGTTGGAATTTTTGCTTTGCAAACAGGAGCACTGCTGTGTGTTTTGTTGTACTGGTGGCAAATGGCTCACTGCTTAGGATAGCCCATCCTATCATGAGTGACAGAACATTACGGACAGGAGGGAAGTGTGGAGCAATTGCATTGTTGTCCATCACTGGACTTGCTGTGCTGCTGTGCTGTTGTGCTGTTGCTGTGGCCCTGGCTGCCACAGTGAGTTAGGCTGGCTGCCGTGATGTTTTGCTCATGCACAGATTACTGCCACCACATTGTCCCTCTGTGAACTATCCGACAAACGGTGAGGGAACTGGTTTGAACTTCTGCAATCTCTCACCATGATTCAATTTGAGTACCCTCAGCCCTCAATACCTCAACTGACTGTGCAGTAGCCAAAACTCTGAGAGGGAGGGGTTATCACATTGAAGGGGCCACTCACAAACCTCACAATTGGGGGCTGCCAACCAAGTGACTACATCACGAACCATTTGGTAGGCATACGACTCCTTATGTACATCAGTGACAAAGTGACAATGACGGCTTATACCATGAAGCTCAGCTGCCGAAGACTTATAGGAATGTTCCAGTTTCTTGTGACATCGATAGAACTCAACACAAGTGGCAATGATGTGTGTCTATTTACAACAGTATTTTGAAAGAGGGTCGCACATGTTATCAAAAGAGAGTGAAGACAGATCCTGCAGGGGGGGTCAGTTGGCAAAGGAATTAATACATGCAAGGCAATAATCAAGGAAAAAAAAAAGCATCGCATAAGGTAACATCAGCCAACTCAAACACTTGAAAATTCTGCCACAACCATTTTTTATGGGCCTACCATTCTTCAACAGATTCACTGCAAGCCGGAAATGGTGGGGGATAAATGACCAGCTACTGATTCGTGAAACAGGAGGTGCAAGGGGCGACAGGCGATACAGATTGAGATGGACCTGAACTGGCCAAAACAGAGGCAACCGTTTGCAATATGTGGGTTAGATTGCATTGCACTATGGTGAACGCCTCCTGCTATTGATTAAAATGCTGCATCACTGCAGTAAGAACCTCTTCCTGCTCAACCAGCTGGCATAAAAGCTCATCAGTAGCACAATCAGACATCGTAGCTACAACAGAGGACCAACTAGAGATGGAAAACCGCAAGGAGAACAATCCCATCCTCATTGACACTTGTGTTGTAACTTGAACACAACACAACCAAGAATGTTAGTACAACATTATTAGACTACAGCATGCATGCCAATCACCATAACACAATGAAAACAATAAGATAAGCCAAATGTATGCAAGCAGTAATAAAATGATAACTGTATGCAAGCGTAGAGCGGTAGGGTTTAAATAGGCACTTGCACGTGGTGGGCTCTATCGTGGTGAAATCTCATGGAAGACAACACACTGGTAATGCACACGTCTTTCAAGTGTGCATGCATTGCTTCACAAAAGAACATTCTTCTGACCTTCTTTCCCTACGTAATCTGCAATAAAATATGTGACTTTTGGAAGTTAATTCTCTGTGAGGGTATGGTTTCATAATGTGTTATCAAAAGAATTTTCTTTTAATACTCGCCCATGACTGTTGGGGTCATACTCCCCAATGTCAACCAATAAAAATAATTGATCTGCATCTAAAATCGCTAACACGCTTATGGAAGCAAAACCTTTGTAATTACAAAATGATGATGCAGATTTAGAAGGAGCTTTAACTCTGAAGTGTTTTCTGTCCAAGCAACCAAAACAGTTTGGTTGTTTCTGTTGTTGCCAAAAATGACTAGCAGTTTTCTTCCAGATTTCCTGAGTTAGTGTTGGTAAATACTCAGGCTGCAAATTTCCCATATTGTCTTTAACATAACAACCACAATTGCCTGTGTAAGGCAAAGGTCCCGAGTTCGAGTCTTGGTCCGGCACACAGTTTTAATCTGCCAGGATGTTTCATAAAGCTTCCACTGTTTGAAAAAAATGTTGCTGTGTTACTAATAACAAATCACTTCTGCTGGTGTTGAGAAACATCTCTGCCATGTATCTGCCAAGCAATGTATCACATCACTTGTCACTTGTCACTCCACTTCGGTGGGTGGCCTGTCCGTGAGGCACCTATTGTACTGTTCACATAGGTAGATGTTGGTTTGTATTACTTCTGTATGAAGCCTGTAAAATCCTGGAGATTTTTTTTCTGTTTAGCCATCAAATTGACTGCTTTTTCTCGTATGGGAGAATACACAACCTTATTATTTATACATCTGTCTCAAAATATTGTTTTCTAAACTGATCTTCTGCACTGTTACCGGTTTCTGTTACCCTCCCATCATTTCATCTGAGTGCGAATGGAATGTTTGTGATCATATATTCTTGCTGACTAATTTATTTCTAGGTTAGTTTTCAGAAATAATCTCCATCATTCTGTTCTCCACAATTCTCCTCGTAAGTACTTTTTAGTGTTGAATTCTTTTTTCTTGGGTCATGATGCTTTGATGGAGCTTTTTGGTTCTCCTTGTTCCATATCTTTGTTTTTGCAGTGTCTGGGTCCAGACAACGTTCTCACCTAGAAGGGCATTTTTTGATAGGTATTGACGTTCCATTGCTCTGTACAAGGGTGCTGCCAGTTATTGCTCTTTCAAATCCACTTCCTCATCCAGTCATTTGGCTTTCTGGGCAATGAAAAATTTGTCTCACGTCATCCCAGTTAGCTTTCTTGATGTACTTTGCCCTTATGCACACTTTTTTGTGCCTAGATTTCCATTCCATTGATGATATAGTGTATGATACTACAATGCTATTCCATTCTCAATCTTTCAGGCTTTTAAACAGCCAGTTGCTGCTATACTTACTAGCTCACACAGTTGGAAGCTCTGTGCCAGGTGAGATGCACGAGTTACGTGCTCTCGCAAATGTAAGTTATTTAAATTGTAATAACAGTTACTTTAGTACTGATTACTCATTAAATACTTGTATCAGCATGTTTTAAGCATAATTTCACTTTTTCTAGATATTATTTCAGAAAACATGGAAAGATTGTAAAGTCGCATTTTAATAATTTTTTTTAACGTTCGGCACAGAGAATCTCATTTAACTATTCTTTGCCCCCCCCCCCCATTCCCTGTGAAATTTAACTACAGCATATCCCTTCATTATTTAGTTCACAATTTCAGAAGGTAGTGTAAATTCTAAGTCATTAGACAGTGGGACAAGAGGGTAAAATTGCTACCCTTCAGGCTGAATTAGATAAGCTAGGCAAGATATGGACAGGTTATGGATGGAGAAGGCTAAATAGATGTGGGAAGTGGCAACAGGTTATAGAAGGAACAGGCGTAGAGTTTCATCTGATATCTTTGTGGCGCATGTGACCCATTGCTTCAGTTGGAAACTGACGATCCTCAGGCAGATGTAGGTGTAGACAGGGCACAACAATAACAAATTTGAAAATAAGGGTGTAGTGAAGTTAGTAAAGGGAATGATAGATTTGTTGTTATGCAGTTCTCACTCTAGAGATGGAGGCCAACTTTTGCAGGACAAAGTAGAATCAGAACACCAGTCATTAAATTTTTAAAATCTAGTGCTGGTCTGGATCAGCTGGCAAATGATTTAAGATCACTTTTAGGACAGGGGCCACAGAAAGAAATAATGTTTTAAAAGAGGTCATTTTTGAAAGAAACCCTCAATGTGAGAAAGTAATGTAACAATATAATTCTTGCATAATGTGACAGTGCAAACAGCTGTTGGTGGAAAATCTTCAGTAATCATCAGAAATTTAATTTCTACACAATTAATGGTCAGTCAGTGCAAAATTCTAGTAACATTTATTGGACCCAAGTATTTGAGGATTGACAAGCAAAATTAATGAATCACCTATCTGCAATGATGAATAAGTCATCCAGCCCAGCTGACAATCTGCCTCTCTGAACATCACATGACCATGGTATAGGTGTGTTAAACATTACATGAAACTGTATCTGTCTGTCAGAAACAGCTTTGATGTTTGTGTTACAACTCATTACTAGGACTCAAATTTTTAGGTGCTAAAAATCAGGAAATTAATTATTTTTTATGTTTTAAAAATACTTGAGATATGTGAGAAAAAGTAAAAATATCTAATTATAATTCAGTTTATGTGAATATGAACAATACACAGTACTCATGAATGCAGTTTATGCTACGCCTCACTGATTGCTGAAGAAATACAATATACAATGAGATTCATCGTCAAGTTGTGTCTCACAAATGACTGATGATTATCCAGAAACACTGCCTTATAATATGAAAATGAGCACTCCATCTCACAAGATGTTGGTCTGATAAATTTATAGCAGGGTACATTGCTCACACTCACATTGATATCCGCTTCTCGATGGTCATCTATCACATTTGAAATTTTGCACCCATTTAAACACACTAATGTTTTCTAACACAGGTCTGAATATATTTTGTAATTTTGTGCTACAGATCCACTAAGACTGTTTTCTTTTGATGCCTTAACATGTTGAACTGTTTCTGACAGAAGAATTAATCCCTTTCAAGTTTGTCAATTCTGCTGCTAAGGGAGCAGAAGTTAGCAGATATATGTACCGAGTCATTTTTCAATGTGCCAGTTAACATTTCCTCAAGGATTCCAATTGAAGTTGCATCATTTTTGTTTAAGAGATTAACTACTGTGGCAAAACCATGAAAATTTTCTGCATGATACTGGACTGCAACAAGCCAAGTTTCCCAATGCATTATTACTAGGGTGGATGACAGTCATATTTCACGATTTGCAGTCTTGAACAAGTGAATTCTTCTTGGCAACTTCATGGACACTCTTTTCCCATTAGGAATCAATTTATCCACATTAGGATATACTGATCTAATTTATTCACATAGTCTGTGAAAACCATGCACAATGCATGTAACATAGCTCACTTTAGGGTAACTCACAAGACCTCCTATTTCCTTCTTCATACATGATACAGCATGTTCATAACTGTAACATGTCAAACTTCCCACCACATGGCCACAAAATTTGCACTGCTTTATTAAATAATCTAGCAACAGTCACATGGTTCACAGTAGTCATTTCTTGGTTTGTTAGCATAGAACTTTTTTTTGAAAACAGTTCATTATTTTTTAAGTACCTAACAATGAGAGCCCCAATTTCTCTGCCAGTAGGGTCAGGGGTTTTGCCTAATGTAACCCATATTTTCTCATTTTCCTACACAGAATGAATCTGTTGTAAGTTTTGTGATGACACTTTGGAAGATATTCTGTTCTCAATGTTGACTCTTCAGGAGTGGAAACATTTGAATATTTGTAGAGAAACTTCTTTAACATTGGATTACTTAACTTAGAAACAGCAATGTCGACTAACACAAATATCCTACATGAATCTTCACAATAAAATGAAAATGCATCATGGCCTGCAGACAAAACATGGAATTGCATTATTAGAGGTTGTTTTTTCATCAGGCATGAAACTACTTCTATATGTGTCTTGCCCCCAGCTGTCATGTAACTTGAAACAGCTATTCACCTCTTACTGCTGGCCACAACATAGTTGGCAGAACATGACACATCTACCTGAATTAAAATTACCCTTAAATTTTGTAACATGCTGCTTCAAATGATAACTTGTTGCTTCTATGTTAGGTATTGTAAATTAGGTTTGCTTTAAATACACCCTATAATGGTCATAAGAGTTAGTTACCTTTGAGATTATTCACATTTTGCATCAGTTGCATAAGAGTGGTGCCAGTATCAACACTTGAGGATGCAAATTAGGTTTGCTTTGAATACACGTTGTAGTTGCCATAAGAGTTAGTTACCTTTGAGATTGGATGTTGTGAACTGATGCTGGTCAAAAATGCCTTTAAAGTGACAAATACACTGTTGTCAACACCTCACAGAGTTTGGATGAGTTCAATAATAGTGCTACAAGAAGCTGGCTCTTCGTTCTGTGATACTAGAGAAAGGCTTGGCAAGACTGTAGCCACAGTACGATTGCTGGCAGCGGTCGCAAGAAGGCCAGATTCTGGACAGTGACATGGCACTATTGAGAGGGAAGACCACCATGTTCGGCGTATGGCTCTGGTGCATCACACTGCATATGCAGCAGAAATCTGAGCAGCAGCACCACAGTGACAACTGTTACAAATTGAGCCAGATGCCATGTAGTGCGCATTCCTCTGACCCCAGACCTCTGTCATTTTTGACTTCAGTGATGTCAAGTAAGAGCTCACTGGAGTGCAGGGTGGAGGCTGTTGTGTTCTCTGATGAAAGCTCGTTCTGTCTTGGTGCCAATGATAGCTGTGTGTAGGTTAGAAAGAGGCAAATTGAGGGCCTACAACCAACCTGTCTGCCTGCTAGACACACTCGATCTACACCTGGAGTTATGGTCTGGGGTCGATTTTCGGACAAAAGCAAGAGCACTCTCGTGGTTATCCCAAGTACCCTGACTGCAAACCTCTAAGTCCATCTGATGATTCAACAGCATTCCAGGGAGTATTTTCTAACATGATAACACTTGTCCACATACCGCTATTGTAACCCAACATGCTCTACAGAGTGTCAATTTGTTGCCTTGGCCTGCTCAATCACCATATCTCTCTCCAACCGACCACATATGGAACATCATTGGATGGCAACTCCAATGCCATCCACAACCAGCATTAACTGTCCCGTTTATTGATTGAGCAAGTGCAACAGGCATGAAACTCCATGCCACAAACTGATGTCCCACACCTCTACAACACAATGTATCCATGTTTGCATGCTTGCATTGAACGTTCTGGAGGTTATGCTGTATTAACGCACCTGCATTTCACATTTGCAATGGCTTATCTCACATTTACATTAACCTGTGATCTTTCAATGTTAATCACATAAGTATGTTAACCAGACAACCATATTCCTGAAATATCGTTACTCTAAATTAATAATTTTTTGGTGTTGTGATTTTTTCTGTCAGTAAAGTATTGCCTTACACTTCACAACACCACTAATGAACTACACTTGAGTGGGTGGGGAGTAAGGTAAGGGACATGGTGCAACATGGCTATGGACAAAGAAATCCTTGGTTTTTTTATGGTGTGTGTGTGTGTGTGTGTGTGTGTGTGTGTGTGTGTGTGTGTGTGCGTGTGTGTGTGTGTGACCAATAAGATGGTGAACTCATAGCTGCAAGCTGATATGAAGAAACAGAATAACATACACTCTGCATTTAGGATAGCAAATGTTTATATTGGGATTAAATAGCTCACATATTCTTCTTTGTTTAAGCAATGCAAAACAGAGACAATGTTAAAGATCTGTTGTTGTTGTTGTGGTCTTCAGTCCAGAGACTGGTTTGATGCAGCTCTCCATGCTACCCTATCCTGTGCAAGGTTCTTCATCTCCCAGTATCTACTGCAACCTACATCCTTCTGAATCTGTTTAGTGTATTCATCTCTTTGTCTCCCTCTACGATTTTTACCCTCCACGCTGCCCTCCAATACTAAATTGGTGATCCCTTCATGCCTCAGAACATGTCCTATCAACCGATCACTTCTTTTAGTCAAGTTGTGCCACAAACTTCTCTCCTCATTAGTTATGTGATCTACCCATCTAATCTTCAGCATTCTTCTGTAACACCACATTTCGAAAGTTTCTATTCTCTTCTTGTCCAAACTAGTTATTGTCCATGTTTCACTTCCATACATGACTACAATCCATACAAATACTTTCAGAAACTACTTCCTGACACTTAAATCTATACTCTCTTCACTCTATACTCTATATTTCTCTTCTTCAGAAAGATAAAGATCTAGCACACTGATAAAAAATGTAAGTATTATATGCTAATAACTGAAACATGGGAATTTATGTAATTACAGAAAAATGTTTAAAATATATATTTTAATAACAAAATATTTATTTACCTAATAATCTGGGCCCTACTTACAAGAAGCCGTACTGCAAATTAATGAAGATAGCCACACAGACATCAAAGTAAATACGTTACGAGAAAAGGATAGTCACATTCGGTAAGAAAGACAACAATATGAGCTATAGTGAAGTAGGAGGCTGGTAGAAGAAGAAAGTAAAAGAAAAAGATAGCATTAACATGTGTGCAGTGTTGCCAAACTTTTTAACAAGCAATTCGTAACTGTTACTGGAAAGATGAGATTGTGAGGTTTAGTAGATGGTGCCTTGGAATATCTCAGATTATCCATTATGAACAACTTCAATACTATGAATATGACCCTCACTACACAAGTAAAAGCTAATATCGACCATAAAATCTTTATAATAGTCAGGGCTGCTTGAAACCTGAAGCTGAGAGGGGTGCCAGGTGTACCATATCTCTATGACTTCTATACGGGACATATCATAATTAGTAGTGAAAATTGACATGGATAAAATTGTACTAGGGAAAAAGGGCGAGGGGATGCCAAATGATAAGTCACTTGTTTTGGAAAAATGTTTTTGACTGGTCCTGTGAATAGTTATGATAAAATGTCAACAAAGTTAATTAAAATTATCACTTTATAATGGCCTTAAGGTCAAAACTGCATTTGTGAAATAAATAATTTCTACAGCCAATGGCAAATATGATGACCTTTAAAAATAAATAAAGAGTGTTCTTCCAAGTTTAGTAAAATATTGAATTATTTGTGTAACCAGTCATTTATCAGTTGAACATTTTCCAGATGGTTAAAATATGCTAATGTTAAGCCTCTGTCTACAAAAGGAGACAAAGAAATACCATAAAATTTCCATGCAATTTTACTTTTGCTAGCATTCTTAAAATTTTTATTGTTGACCTTTTGAATACAAATAATATACTGTCACAGGCATACTACAGATTAATAAAGGCTTCAAATACTGAGAAGGCTACTCACAAAAACAGTGAGTACTCACACAAACAATGAGAATCGACTTACTGCATCAGACAATACTTTACAGGCTAATGGTGTATTTTGTCATCAGTCGAAGGCTTTCGACTGTGTAAATCACAATATCCTTTTAAATAAATTACATCTTTATGGTGCAACAGGAAATCCTGCAAAACTGTTCAAATTTTTTCCCTCTGATAAGAAACAATTTGTGTCAATATGAAAGAGTCCCGTATTAAGCTAACAAGCATAATCCAACTGGTAGCTAATTACATGTGGTGTTCCACAAGGTCTGCCTTTGGGACCTTACTTTTTCTTGTGTGTATCAATTCTCTTTCTTTAGTAACATTACCAGACACCAAGTTTGTTTTGTTTGCAGAAGATACAAACATTGCAACTGTTCTGGTGTAACCACAAGTGCCGGAACAAAGACACGGAATTGGACAGCGCTGCTCAAGATGCAGCCCCAGCAAGAAGTGAATAAAAGCGCCACTCCTGCCAGTCTCGTCCACTCAAATTGGCTCCGTATATGGATAGTATAGGAACAATTGTAGACCGGACTCAGTATCGCAGATTCAGTTATCAGTGACATGTCTCACCTTGCAGGAACTTCGTCTATAGTGGCGAACATTACTGTTTGCATGTTACTATCGATACCGATGTAATTCAAAAGTTAAGTATTGTCAAATCTGTTTTATAGAAAGAAAACTACTAATATTATTTGTTTGAATTGTTGTGTAGCATTCCGAGAAAGCAGCATTCCTGTAGCCACCCTATAAGTGATGAGTGGGCAAGATCCAACAGATTTTATGAATGTAATTTTTATAGACATTAATATATGGTTGCTAAACAATTCTCTATCATTAAACATTGAACAAATACATCATACACATTTCAGAACTTTCAAGGGGTTTGCTCCAGTATATAGTGAAAATATGACAACAGGTAGATAAAAGAGGTTGACAATGTTAAATTCTTGGGATTACAGTTTGACAAAAAATTCAACTGGGAGGAGCATACCACATAACTGTTGGAGCACATAAACAAATCTTTGATGTGTATGTTGTCAGAAATAGGTGACAAAAATATAAAAAACCTAGGGTACTTTGCTTGTTTTCGTGCCAGAAGTCAAATGGGATCATTTTTTGGGGTAACTCATCAAATCACACTAAAGTTTTGCGCGTCTAAAAATGTATAATAATACAAATTGGTTGTGATGTGAACTCAAGAATGTCCCACAGAGAAATATTCAAAGAATGGGAGATAATGAATACTTCCTCATATACCAATGGCTTAAAGAAATTTGTCATAATTAACATACCTCTTTTTCAAACCACCAGCTCAGTTCATGGAATCAGTAAGAAATGCGAAAAATCTGCGGTGACAGGCAAATCAGTAAGAAATACGAACAATCCGTGGTGACAGGCAGTCACGCGGTTGTCATTGTGTGATCAGCTGATGGGTTACTACGTGTTAACCAAGATCGTACATTGGCTGCTAGGAGCGCTGAAGTGTGGTTACTCCTCGCCAGGGCATGCAAATGTTCCGTCATTTTGAGTGATGTATTTTAGACTATTCAGTTGTAGACTACTTTCTGAGGTTCTTGTTCTTAGGGTCTGTCAACGAATTGTTTCCTCCAGTTTATTTAATCATATTTTCATGTGATTTCTGTACTGTGGAAGGATCCCAATTACAGAAAGAAAGCGCACTGAATGTAGGAGCCACCTGAATGCAATTCTTCCACAATAAGAACATGAAATTAAGCCTCACGCACAGCAAAACTTGCGACATTGGTCAACCCGGTGTGATTTGTGGTCAAGAATATGATTCATGAGGCTCAAGAACATCACATTCAATAACAGAAACATGCAGAGACAGATGCACCCGCAATCTCAATACTGGCAGTGCAGCTACCATCATTCTGGCCTCATGACTGCGTTATGGTTCGCCTAGGTTGAGAAGAGCATTCTTTGTGACAGTGTGGCATCTGATTCCACAAAATTTGCTTTAGTGGTTAGTCAACTGGATCACTGATATGCATCCAAAGTGCAAGATATTATAACATCACCACCCAGCACAAAAGCATACCTGAAACTCATGATGGGATCTGTGACTGGCCTGAGGACTTTTTGGCAGGGAGGATGCAACACGTTGTTTAGGATAGTGTGTCATCATCAGATGTAGAAGTAATTTCAGGGTGTCCCAGGGAAGCATGTTGCGACTCTTCCTGTTCATGTCATCTAATAATGACCTTGCAGACAATATTAATACACTCCTGGAAATGGAAAAAAGAACACATTGACACCGGTGTGTCAGACCCACCATACTTGCTCCGGACACTGCGAGAGGGCTGTACAAGCAATGATCACACGCACGGCACAGCGGACACACCAGGAACCGCGGTGTTGGCCGTCGAATGGCGCTAGCTGCGCAGCATTTGTGCACCGCCGCCGTCAGTGTCAGCCAGTTTGCCGTGGCATACGGAGCTCCATCGCAGTCTTTAACACTGGTAGCATGCCGCGACAGCGTGGACGTGAACCGTATGTGCAGTTGACGGACTTTGAGTGAGGGCGTATAGTGGGCATGCGGGAGGCCGGGTGGACGTACCGCCGAATTGCTCAACACGTGGGGCGTGAGGTCTCCACAGTACATCGATGTTGTCGCCAGTGGTCGGCGGAAGGTGCACGTGCCCGTCGACCTGGGACCGGACCGCAGCGACGCACGGATGCACGCCAAGACCATAGGATCCTACGCAGTGCCGTAGGGGACCGCACCGCCACTTCCCAGCAAATTAGGGACACTGTTGCTCCTGGGGTATCGGCGAGGACCATTCGCAACCGTCTCCATGAAGCTGGGCTACGGTCCCGCACACCGTTAGGCCGTCTTCCGCTCACGCCCCAACATCGTGCAGCCCGCCTCCAGTGGTGTCGCGACAGGCATGAATGGAGGGACGAATGGAGACGTGTCGTCTTCAGCGATGAGAGCCGCTTCTGCCTTGGTGCCAATGATGGTCGTATGCGTGTTTGGCGCCGTGCAGGTGAGCGCCACAATCAGGACTGCATACGACCGAGGCACACAGGGCCAACACCCGGCATCATGGTGTGGGGAGCGATCTCCTACACTGGCTGTACACCACTGGTGATCGTCGAGGGGACACTGAATAGTGAACGGTACATCCAAACCGTCATCGAACCCATCGTTCTACCATTCCTAGACCGGCAAGGGAACTTGCTGTTCCAACAGGACAATGCACGTCCGCATGTATCCCGTGCCACCCAACGTGCTCTAGAAGGTGTAAGTCAACTACCCTGGCCAGCAAGATCTCCGGATCTGTCCCCCATTGAGCATGTTTGGGACTGGATGAAGCGTCGTCTCACGCGGTCTGCACGTCCAGCACGAACGCTGGTCCAACTAAGGCGCCAGGTGGAAATGGCATGGCAAGCCGTTCCACAGGACTACATCCAGCATCTCTACGATCGTCTCCATGGGAGAATAGCAGCCTGCATTGCTGCGAAAGGTGGATATACACTGTACTAGTGCCGACATTGTGCATGCTCTGTTGCCTGTGTCTATGTGCCTGTGGTTCTGTCAGTGTGATCATGTGATGTATCTGACCCCAGGAATGTGTCAATAAAGTTTCCCCTTCCTGGGACAATGAATTCACGGCGTTCTTATTTCAATTTCCAGGAGTGTAGTAACCTCAGACTTTTTGCAGATGACGCAGCTATTTGTGGTGAAGTAATGTCTGAAAGAAGTTACATAATCATTCAGTCAGGTCTTGATAAGATTTCCAAGCAGTACAAAGATTGGTAATTGCTTTAAATGTTCAGAAATGTAAAAACTGTGCACTTCACAAAACGAAAAAACATAGTATCATATCAATGAGTCACTGCTGGAATCGGCCAGCTCATACAAATACCTTGGTGTAACACTCTGTAGGAACATGAAATGGAATGGTCACATACATTTAGTCGTGGGTAAAGTAGGTGGCAGACTTCGGTTTATTGGTGGAATACTGGGGAAGTGCTATCAGTCTACAAAATAGATTGCTTACAAATCACTCGTGCGACTGGTTCTAGAATATTGCTCAAGTGTGTGGGACCCATACCATATATGAATAACAGGGGGTATTGAACGTATACGGAGAAGGGCAGCACAAATGGTCACAGGCTTGTTTGGTCCTTGGGACAGTGTCACAGAGATACAGAAGGAACTGAGCTGGAAGACTTTGAAGATAGACGTAAACTATCCTGAGAAAGTCTGTTAACAAAGTTTCAAGAAACAGCTTCTAAAGATAACTCTAGGAATATACTACAATGTATAACTCACTTAGGAATCATGAGGATAAGATTAGAATAATTACTGCATGCACGGAAACATTCAAATACTCATTCTTCCCACACTCCATACATGACCTGGATGCCTTGCTGGAAGACATACCACAATCACTGCAGTTCATAATGCATTTGAGGTATCGGATCTCTCATGTTTCATGCAGCAACCTGACATGGCAAGCAGCAAACGGTCATCCATAAAGAGTTGAAATGATGCACCCATGTCATGCTACGAAAAGAGGCATCAGGACCGTGCTCATGTCACCCTATACTGGACCACACCGCTCAGTACCAAGACAAAATACAACGATGAATATTTTCCTTAATGGCAAGAGAAGTTTCTATAGACTGGCTTAAACTAGTGTTCATTTTGGAAGAATCTTTAGATGCTCATCTTCCCCTGCACCAATCAACGCCATTGTTTGATAGCACACAGCCACCTCCTCTCACCCCCATGATGTAGATGCAATGTCAGACATAGTCCGGACGTAAGGTGCATTTCCCGGCAAGGTTCAAGGATGGCAACTAATGACAATGACACTCTGCTTCCCTGTGAGCGGAAATACAATGATACCAGTGTTGTGGTGCAAACACCAAGTTTCAGGACAGCATAATCAAGGAATGTATTGAAACAAAGACATTAGAAAACCCAATAAACGGGGATGGCCCTGTGGGCGCCACCCAGCCACAGCAAGGGTCGTCTGGCACGGCGGCCATTGCCAGGAGTTCTGGTGCCTCAAAACGATGATAAGCATCGACTTCTGGGCATACACGAGGCGTTAACAGCTCAGGTACTAGCAGTGTGATGCCTGTGGTTTCAGGGGGCTCAGCCACGTGGGTCCTTAACAGCCCTACCACATGCACTGGCTACCGTGCTGGTGACCTAGCAGGAGGGGAGCCAGGGTGCAAAGCGAAAGGGGAGGGGAGGATGAGAGGAACCTGCGCCATGGAAGCTAGATACGGAGTTCATCCCCAAATGGCTCACACTGAATGGAAAATTTTGGAAATGGAGGTCAAACCCCAAGGGGACCAAAAACGCTGAAAAGGAGATGGAAACAGCAAACTACATAATAGCACAGACCAAAACAAAGCCAGGAGGATAGCCAGGGCGACATAAAGAAGTCCACTAAAGGGAAAAGAGGGGGCAGGACAAAGGAGCAAGAAGAGGGAGGGAGAGGGACAGGAATGGTAATGCAGCCTTCAAAGGAAAGGAAAGGAAAGGAGGCTGCAATAGCTCGGGGCCCCGTGCGCGCCACACATGTACCCACAAAAGGACTGTGAACCCCCTTGGGGGCACAAGCGAGGCAGAACTAATGTCTGGTAAAGACAGAGAAGGGTTGAATGATCCGTGGCCGCAGAGAGGAGGGCAAGGAAGCGAAGAACATTGAGTTTACGAAAACATTCAACCTTCAGATGATGGATATGGGGCAACCACGTAAGCTTGTTGTGAAATAAGCACTCCGTTGCTGTTGTTTTCCAGAGGGCACTGATTGGCAGCTAGCCCAAATACAGAAATCATCCACATACAGAGCAGGAGTGACCAACAGTTCAGCAGAGGCTACAAGCCCATTAATAGTGATGAGAAAAAGGACACTTAATATGGAGCCCTTTGGAACACCTTTCTCCTGCATCCATAGAGAGCTGAGGACAGTGCCATCCTGGATTCTGAACGACTGATGGGACAGGAACTGGCAAATACAAATCAGGAGGAGGCCCTGAAGGCCACACTCACGGAGTGTAAGGAAGATGCAATGGTGGCAAGCTGCGTCATAGGCCTTATGGAAATTGAAGAAAATTGCAACACTGTTGCGGCACTGAGAAAAGGCCTGACGAACTGCTGTTTCCAATCAAAGCAGACGATTGATCACAGACCGCACCTCCAAAAGTTGCACTAGTAAGGGGAAACAAGGTCCCAACTGAGCCAACGAGTCACCATCCATTCTGGTAACTTACATAGGACATTGGTCAGGCTGACTAGCTGGTAACTATCACAGGATGACAGATTTTTGCCAGGATTAAGGACAGAAACCACAATACTGTCTCTCCATTAAGATGGGAAAATGCCTTAGTGCCAAATACAGTTAAACACCTGGAGGAGATATTGTCGTTGTCGAGGATTGAGGTGATTAAGCAATTAGTTACTGATGGAATCAGGGCATCTGAATCATGGGAAGAAGAAAGGGTCAGAAGCAGCTCCCATTCAGTAACAGGTTCATTGTAGGATTCCACTTGATAAGTGGTAAAACATATGCGGGAAGTTCCAGAGAAGGTAAGCAGCTGGATAGGAGGCTGGCACCAAAGCCATTGCAAAATGGGTCATGAGGTGTTTCGTGAGAACTGACGGATCTGTACAAAGACCATCTGGAAGGGCAAGGCCCACAATGGACGACTGCCACTGACAACCTTGGAAGGTGCCATACCTGTGACGAAGGGATAGAAGAACCTAGAGAGGAAACAATGCATTCCCAACACAAGTAATGAGCTCTGGCATGAAGACATTTAAAGGTGATAAGGCCAGTGGAGGGCAGGTGCAACTTAAGATGCTACAAGGTGTGACAACAGTCACGGATAGTGGTGACAGTGGCCGTGCTCCACCACAGAACTGGCCAAAGCCGAATGGGGCCTGTCAAGCAGGGAACACCAACACCAGCAGTGCGAATTTTCTTATTGACAGATCATGGATGATTTCATCAGACAAAGAAGATGGAAAAATGACTTGGGAGGTATATAGAACCAATCAGCATGGTAGAAAGCTCAGTGGGATAAACTGGTCATTAAGAGTTGGGAAGCGAATGAGAGAATAATGGGAAGTGGTCACTATCACAGAGGTCATCATGTAGCAACCAGTGTGAGGAAGGAAGAAAGGAGGGGGGGGGGGGGGGGGGAAGAAAGCGAAAGATCAATGGCAGAGAAAGTACCATATGCAGCACTAAAATGAGCAGGGGAACCATCATTAAGAAGGCACAGGTCATGGTCTGCAAGAAATTGGCCAGTGAGTAGCCCCAACTAGATGAAAGTGCACTGCCCCACATAGAGTGATGGGCATTTAAATCGGCAAGGAGGAGGGAGGAAGGGAGGGAGGGGCGAGTTGCTTAAGGAGGGCTGCTGGAGCAGCAGATGTGGGTGGCCTGTCAGGAGGGGGAAAGAGACTGCAAACAGTGACTAGAGAGTCCAAGTGGACAAGGACAGCAACTGCTTCCAATGGGGCACGAAGTGGGACCCATGTACTAACAGTATGCATATGACCAATGGACAGGCACCAGCGGAAGCCCTCAAAGGGTGACCCAGTTCTGACAGAAAGCACGGAATTCATGAATGGTTGGTGAGTGAGCGCCAGTAAAATGAAGTTCCTGGAAAATAACACAAGCTGCCAAGTAAAAGGCAATATGAGACTGCAGCTCTGGGAGGTAATGGTAGTATCCATTACAGTTCCATTGAATAAGCACAGAGTGGGTATCCAAATGAGAGGCGAATGGGCTGGAGCCAATCATGCCACCAGTTCACCAGCTATCACAAAAGAGAATGGGGTGACATCCATAAATAAGAGGTCAGATACAGGTTACGAGGAGGGCAGGTGGCACCTCTGGGGATATCGGCAGACCTTGTCCTGGTCATGTTTTTTCTTCTTCTCTTTCATATACTGAGGAAGGCAGGGCACAGAGGGAGAGCAGGATTCTGCAAGATTTGGAACCAAAAGAGAATGGGTGACCTTGGGGCGCACAGACTGTGTGTCTCAAGGCCAAGTTTCAGTAGCAAGCCTTCAGCCTGAGGAACCCCAGAGGGGGGGGATGCCAGGAGGGAGCTCCATCACCAGCGAACGCCAACGGAGGTGGGCCCTTCTTCAGATGGGGAGGGGGAGCGCCATGTAGAGGGAAGGTTGTGGGAACAGCAGGGGAGGGGGAGAGGAGAGGAGGACAGGACTGGGTTAAGGAAGGGGGAGGAGGGGGAAAGGATGTAACAGAGGCCAAAGTAGAAGTCATTGATACACAGGATGAAGTCTGTCAAATTTATGATGAGCCACAGTGTAAGACGAACGATTCAGGGACTTAAACTCTTTTAACTTCTTTTTTGTTTCTTATAATCTGGACAATCTGGTGCGTGGAGATAGACGGACATGGTGGAACACAGGAGCTTCCCTTATGGAACAGGTGACCACAGTCACCACACAGAGGGTCTGCCATATATCAGGAAGACGTGTGCCTGAAATGCAAGCACTGAAAGCATTTCATGGTTGGTGGAATGTATGGCTTCTCATCATGGCCATAATACATAACCTTGATCTTCCCTGGGAGAGTATCTCTCTCAAATGCCAGAATGAAGACGTCTGTATCAGTGTGATTGTTCTTACGACCTTTCTGCATGTGCTGAACAAAATGAATGCCCAGTCATTCCAGATTGGCCTGGAGTTTCTCATCAGTTTGAAGGATGAGGTCCCTATGAAAAATGACTCCTTGGACCATGTTCAGAGACTGATGAGGTGTAATGTACACTGGGATGTTGCCAAGATGATCACAAGCACAAAGAGCTGCAGATTGGATAACAAAATAAGTTTTGATCAACATGGAGCTCAACCACATATTACTTAGACACTCTACTTCTAAAAACTTGTCTTTGATATTTCCCACAAAAAAGAATGGCTTTTTTGTGGTGAATGTGTCCCTGTCAGTCTTAATACAGATTAAATAATGTGGAAAGGGTTTCATGCCAAGCCGGTGAGCTTGGCCCTCTTCCCAGAGTGTATCCAGAGAAAGAAAGGCTGCGGGGTCATAAGAAGCAGGCTTCAACAATCTGTTACCACTCAAAGAGATGGCTGTAGGAGAAAGGCCAGATTTTTGGAACTTGATATGCTTCATGTGAAAAGCACCTGCCCTGATACCACCCACTCTGATCAAGGGCTCTCCCTACACCCACTTCAATCAGGCACAGTTCCTAGTGGGCACCACCCAGCCACATGAAGGGCCATCTGGCATGGCAGCCATTGCCAAGAGTTCCTATGCTCTGGAATGACAAGCAACCACTCCCAGACATACACGAGAAGGTAACAGCTCAGGTATTAGAAGTGTAATCCCTGTGTTGTCACGGGTCTCAGCCATATGGGTTCATAACATCACCACCACGTGGACTGGCTACACCTGCTGGTGACCTAACGGGTCAGATGGAGACTACGGCAGAAAGAGGGGGAGGAAGGGAGGAGAGGAAACCATGCTGCACAAGCTAGGGAGGAAGTTCTTCCCTAAATGGCTTGCACTACAGATAGAAAATTTAGAAGTGGAGTTCAAACACAAAAGAGGGACCAAAAATGTCAAAAAGGAAGGATGAAAGAAGAAAGGCAAGAGGAACAAAACCACAAGGAATACAGGAAACTAGGTATATAGCCTGGTCGACATAAGTAAGAAGACCACGAGAGAGGCAGAAGGGAGAAGTGGGGAAGGGGTGAGGATGGTGAGGGAGGGCCACAGGGAAAGAAATGCAGCCAGGGAGGGAAGGGGCTGCAATAGCTCGGGGTCCTGTGGGCGCCATGTATGAACTCATGAAAGAACCAAGAGCACCCTTGGGAGGAGGGGAGGGGAGGGGAGGGGAGGGGAGGGGAGGGGGGAGGGGAGGGGATGGGAGATGGTGAAACTTGTAATGTATCACTTCAGGAACCCTCCCCACATACTACCAATGAAAAATGCGTCAGGTCTGAGCAGCAAAGTCCTGACCAGCTTAAGGAAAGCATATCAAGGAGCAGCCAAGCATGTAACAATGCATGGGATGGAGCAATATGGAACTGAATGTTAAATGGCAGCAAATTATGATTTTGCCTACATGCAAAGAAATGCACACATGTACTTATGAGCAAAGGGCCTTTACTTTGGTTGTTGTTTTCTATTATTCAATAGTAAAGTTGCTTTTTTAATTTAATGAGACTAATTTTTACATTCGCTGCTGCCCTTGAATCTGATATCATAAACATTCGTAAAGAGGCACTGTTTACATAGTTCTCACTTGGAGAAATGTTACGTAATTTTCTTTCAGCACTTTATCACGTGTTGTGTGTTGTATACGAACTTTTCTTCTGACAAGTGTTCCAAAACTGCTTTGTTCCTCAGCTGTTGTCTTCATTCTGATTTTACAATTACTTCTGCCCTTGCTTCCACATCCATTACTTCCCTGAATTGTTCTTTACTGGTAGCTCAAAATGGTATTGTCTTGAACTTACATGTTGCATTTATTTTCCTACAGGATAGAATCAAACTTGTTAAAAACTGTACAAATGGTTGAGAAATTTAAATTCCTACATTTTGTTTTATTGGGTATATGAATTCCCATATACAATCTACTGAAGTGAAAAAAATGCTTCTCTGTTTATATTTAAATGTTCATGACTTTATATAAAGATAGGGTTTAATAAAGTTACAGCATGCCAAGCAAATAGGAGAGTGCCTTGATAAGTCTGGTAAATTTCCATGAAAGAATGGAAAATTTTTATCATGCCTTCATGGTTGGTAAGATAGTTTATTCCAATGATTGTGTAAAGAATTTCAACAATGTTCAGTGTACAATTCATTGTTCGCAGACATCAGACTGAAAATGGAATTAGTCAGGTTTGTCATTCAGTTCAACAGCCCGCCCTTCATAATGAATGGTGTCATTTTGATGCACCCCCTGAATTACCTCTGTTTGAAGAAGTGAGTGGAATTCAGATTCCTGTTGATACATTATCAACCGAACTAGACTGTTTGTTGCAATTTTTTGATCACATCATGTTTCTAAAAGTAGAGTTGGAGACAAATACATATGCTACTGATACTATTTCTGAACTTCGCCATCAGAACAGTATCAAACCACAATCTTTATGGAAGAAATGGAGAGCAGTGAGGATACATGAAGTATCTCAATTTTTTGCAATCGTTTTGTGCACGTGTGTGTGTGTGTGTGTGTGTGTGTGTGTGTGTGTGTGTGTGTGTGTTGTAAAGAAACCTAAACTTAGGGATTATTGGTCTGAAGACCGTGTGCTTGCTTCATCATTTGCTTCTCAGCTAATGTCACGAAGCATTTTTTGCCATATTCAGGATGCCGCATGTGAACAATAATGCACTATAGACACCTCAATAAGAATCAGGCCATGACCTTCTGTATAAAATAAGAACTTTTTGGGACTTTTTCACAGAAAGATGCACAGAAGTCCTTTTTCTGACTGTGGATGAAGCAATATGTCCCCTTTGAAGAAGAATTGGATTCCCTGTTTATATGAAAGACAAACCAGAGAAATATGGGATAAAACTGTATGTTGTAAGTGATGCTCAAACAGGTTACATGTGCAATGCTGAAGTTTATATTGGAGGAAAAGGAAATATTGACAATTCTGACAAATCCCTGCTGCTGAGGCTGTGTTCCTCTTACTTGGGAAAAGGACATGTGGTATACAGGGACAGATTTTATACAAGTCCTGCATTCCTTGAAGAACTATGGGAAAGAAATACACTGGGAGTTAGAACTGTGATGAAGAACAGGATAAGTTTGCCTAGAGACCTAATAAATCAAAAACTAAAGAAAGGAGAAATGACATTTCGTCACAAAGGACACCTTTTCTGCTTGAAATGGAAAGACAAACGTGATGTACACATGTTGTCGACACAGCATAAGATGACTGCTTCACATGTCAGTGTAAAATCCATAAGTAGCTGTGTTGAGGTAGTAAAGTCAGATGTACTAGACTACAAAAAGTGTGCATTAGTAGATTATATGTGTACATTAGCAAAGCAATTGGTTCACAAAGGAGGAGCACAACTAAATAAAGACACATATTCAGCATCTGGAGTTGCAAGTGCAAACAGACTCACAGAATGTCACTTTCCTGAGAAACTGCCACCAACAGAAAAGAAAACAAACCCAACTAGAAGATGCAAGGTCTGTTGGGACCAAGGGAAAGTTGTAGGAAAGTGTAGTGACGAAAGAGACCAGATACTACTGTAGGTCATGCAACACAGGCCTTTGTGTTCCTGAGTGTTTTGAAAGATTTCATACCTAAGTGAAGTACTCTAATTTGTAAAAATGAGGAATAAAAATATTTCATAATAAAAAACTTTACCTAAAAATGAAGCATTTAGTATTTCCTGCTGACAAGTGAATTTAAACAAATAGGCTACCATTCCCTATGACTTACGAAAATTTTGTCGACTTCGGGGAAAAATAAAAATGCTGAAAAACAGTGTCTTTGGATTAATATCTACAAATTCCTATATAACTTATTTGTGCTGAACATATAAACAGGAATGATGGAAGGTTAAGCTGATATACTGCCCAAAGAGGTAAGTGGATTAGTAAATTTAATAAAAAACTGTAAATTGTAGCAAATTTCCCCAGGATCCGGGTATTAACTGGATAGCCATCCCGTTAGGCTCCAATGTGTTAAAACATTTTCATTTGAAGGATTGGTCTGCTACATAAATCAAAACAGAATTGGATGAAGTTCACATGGACTCTGCACCATCATTGAAGACCATGTACTTTTGGATTAATGAATTTAAACCTGGTCGAACAAGTACTGAGGCTGGAGCATGCTCTGGCAGTCTAACTGAGGTCACCACAAAGGAAACCACTGACAAAATCCATGATATGGAAATGCAAGACCATCAAATAAAAATTCGGGAGATTGTTGAGACTGTGGCATCTTAAGTGAGTGAGTGCATAATATCCCGCAAATAGCTATGAAGAAGCTGTGTACGAGGTGGGTGCCACGATCGCTAACAGTCGACAAAAAATGCTCCTGGCACAACATTTTAACACAATGTCTGGTGATGTTTAATCACAATTAACAAGACTTCCTGTATCGACTTGTATCTGTCAATGAAACCTGGATCCATCATTACACACCACAGCCAAAATGGCAGTCAAAATAATGGGCAAAGGATGGTGACAGTGGATCAAAGAAGGCAAAGACCATTTTGTAATTGCTGGTAAGGTGATGACCACTGTTTTTTGGGATTCTTAAGGAATAATCCTCATGGATTACTTGGGAAAAGACAGAACTGTAGCTGGACTCGATTATGTTTTGATGTTGGATCATATGAAACTCGTGTTGGCTGAAAAAAAGATCAAGACTGGCACACATAAAAGTGCTCTTTCACCAGGATATTCCACCATCCCACACATCAGCGATAAGGATGGTGAAAATGCATGAATTGGTGCCTCATACCCTATAGTCACCAGACTTCTTCCTGTTCTGTAACTTGAAACTTTGGTTAGCTGGGAAGAAATTTCCATCAAATGAGCGATAGTGGCATTCAATGAGTATTTTCCAGAGTTTGACAGAACCCATTTTTCCGGTTGGATGAAGAATCTGAAGGTCATTCGACCAAGTTTATATCCTCATCTACATCTACATCTACATGATTACTCTGCAATTCACATTTAAGTGCTTGGCAGAGGGTTCATCGAACCACAATCATACTATCTCTCTACCATTCCACTGCCGAACAGCGCGCAGGAAAAACGAACACCTAAACCTTTTTGTTCGAGCTCTGATTCCCCTTATTTTATTTTGATGATCATTCCTACCTATGTAGGTTGGGCTCAACAGAATATTTTCGCATTCGGAAGCGAAAGTTGGTGACTGAAATTTCGTAAGTAGATCTCGTTGCGACGAAAAACGTCTTTGCTTTAATGACTTCCATCCTAACTCGTGTATCATATCTGCCACACTCTCTCCCCTATTACATGATAATACAAAACGAGCTGCCCTTTTTTGCACTCTTTCGATGTCTTCCATCTATCCCACCTGGTAAGGATCCCACACCGCGCAGCAATATTCTAACAGAGGACGAACAAGTGTAGTGTAAGCTCTCTCTTTAGTGGACTTGTTGCATCTTCTAAGTGTCCTGCCAATGAAACGCAACCTTTGGCTCGCCTTCCCCACAATATTATCTATGTGGTCTTTCCAACTGAAGTTGTTTGTAATTTTAACGCCCAGGTACTTAGTTGAATTGACAGCCTTGAGAATTGTACTATTTATCGAGTAATCGAATTCCAACGGATTTCTTTTGGAACTCATGTGGATCACCTCACACTTTTCGTTATTTAGCGTCAACTGCCACCTGCCACACCATACAGCAATCTTTCCTAAATCGCTTTGCAACTGATACTGGTCTTTGGATGACCTTACTAGACGGTAAATTACAGCACCATCTGCAAACAACCTAAGAGAACTGCTCAGATTGTCACCCAGGTCATTGATATAGATCAGGAACAGCAGAGGTCCCAGGACGCTTCCCTGGGGAACACCTGATATCACTTCAGTTTTACTCGACGATTTGCTGTCTATTACTTCGAACTGTGACCTTCCTGACAGGAAATCACGAATCCAGTCGCACAACTGAGACGATACCCCATAGGCCCGCAGCTTGATTAGAAGTTGCTTGTGAGGAACGGTGTCAAAAGCTTTCCGGAAATCTAGAAATACAGAATCAACTTGAGATCCCCTGTCGATAGCGGCCATTACTTCATGCAAATAAAGAGCTAGCTGCGTTGCACAAGAACGATGTTTTTGGAAACCATGCTGATTACGTATCAATAGATTGTTCTTTTCGAGATGATTCATAATGTTTGAATACAGTATATGCACCAAAACCCTACTGCAAACCGACGTCAATGATATAGGTATGTAGTTTGATGGATTACTCCTACTACCTTTCTTAAACACTGGTGCGACCTGTGCAATTTCCCAATCTGTAGGTACAGATTCATCGGTGAGTGAGCGGTTGTATATGATTGCTAAGTAGGGAGCTATTGTATCAGCGTAATCTGAAAGGAACCTAATCAGTATACAATCTGGACCTGAAGACTTGCCCGTATCAAGTGATTTCAGTTGCTTCGCAACCCCTAAGGTATCTACTTCTAAGAAACTCATGCTAGCAGCTGTTCGTGTTTCAAATTCTGGAATATTCCATTCGTCTTCCCTGGTGAAGGAATTTCGGAAAACTGCGTTCAATAACTCCGCTTTTGCGGCAGTCGTCGGTAACAGTACCATCGGCACTGTGCAGCGAAGGTATTGACTGCGTCTTGCCGGTTGTGTACTTTACATACAACCAGAATTTCTTCAGATTTTCTACCAAATTTTGAGACAATGTTTCATTGTGGAACCTATTAAAGCCATCTCGCATTGAAGTCCGTGCCAAATTTTGCGCGTCTGTAAATTTTAGCCAATCTTCGGGATTTCACGTTCTTCCGAACTTTGCATGCTTTTTCCGCTGCCTCTGCAACAGCGTTCGGACCTGTTTTGTGTACCATGGGGGATCAGTTCCATCTCTTACCAATTTATGAGGTATGAATCTCTCAATTGCTGTTGCTACTATATCTTTGAATTTGAGCCACATCTCATCTACATTTGCACAGTCAGTTCAGAAGGAATGGAGATTGTCTCTTAGGAAGGCTTCTAGCGACACTTTATCCGCTTTTTTAAATAAAATTATTTTATGTTTGTTTCTGGTGGATTTGGAAGAAACGGTATTGAGCCTAGCTACAACGACCTTGTGATCACTAGTCCCTGTATCAGTCATGATTGTCTGGATTGTTTGTGGCTAAGAGGTCACGTGTGTTTTCACAACCATTTACAATTCGCGTAGGTTCGTGGACTAACTGCTCGAAATAATTTTCGGAGAAAGCATTTAGGACAATCTCGGAAGATGTTTTCTGCCTACCACCGGTTTTGAACAAGTATTTTTGCCAACATATCGAGGGAAGGTTGAAGTCCCCACCAACTATAGCCGTATGAGTGGGGTATTTATTTGTTACGAGACTCAAATTTTCTCTGAACTGTTCAGCAATTATATCATCGGAGTCTGGGGGTTGGTAGAAGGAGCCAATTATTAACTTAGTACAGCTGTTAAGTATAATCTCCACCCATACCAATTCGCACGGAGTATCTACTTCGACTTCACTACAAGATAAACCACTACTGACAGACATAAACACTCCACCACCAATTCTGCCTAATCTATCTTTCCTGAACACTGTCTGAGACTTCGTAAAAATTTCTGCAGAACTTATTTCAGGCTTTAGCCAGCTTTCTGTACCTATAACGATTTCAGCTTCTGTGCTTTCTATTAGCGCTTGAAGCTCATGGACTTTCCCAGCACAACTACAACAATTTAAAACTACAATTTCGACTGTTCCTTGATCCAAGCACGTCCTGTATTTGCCATGCACCCTCATCACCCAATTTTGAAACCAATCATCTCCTGTCCCTTCAGAAACTCTTTTTGTCCTCTGTATTACAAAAAACAGTGTAATTAAGGGAGCCAGCATCATTCAAGATGGAGCAGCCCACCCCGTACTTTCCCGAGGCCTTCTAACGTAAAAAACCGCCCAGTCCACGCCACACAGCCTCTGCTACCCATGTAGCCGCCAGCTGAGTGTAGTGAACTCCTGACCTATTCAGCGGAACCCGAAACCCCACCACCCTATGGCGCAAGTCAAGGAATCTGCAGCCTCAAAGGAGACTGTCGAGAAGTAATGCAAACTGTTTATGAAACAACCTTTTTTATTGCTTTTTTGCCAGACTTATCAAACCACCCTCATAAAATACTTATGCCCTTGCCTCTACATTCATTTCTCCTTGCACTATTCTTCTCTGGTAGCTCAAAATAATATTGTCTTGAACTTAGATACCCCATTTATTTTTCTAAGGGACAGAAGCAAACTCGTTAAAAATTAATGAAATGGTTTAGAATTTTCAAATTTTACATTTTACTGCAACAGGAATTCCCACACTGGATGTGCTGAAGTAACTGCTATTCTGTTTAATTGTTTATATTTAAATACTCATGACTTTATATGAAGGTTAGGCTGTAGCAAATTTACAGTATACCAAGCAAATATATATTCCTAAGGTAGTAAGTTACAAACTCTCATGTTTTGTCAGAACAGAATTTACAGAAATCTAATATACTTATTTATCAAAAAAAGTTTTAAAATGACACCCACTTACCAGTATCGACACCAGAGTTAACATGAAAGTCATTTTCGGAGAGACAGAAGGCAGTATAGTGTGCTCAAATTCTTGCACAAGTCCACCTGTCATCACAGCAGAGCTATGTTGCAAATTCATTCCTAATTTCCTGCCTGAAACCAGCAATTAAAAGAATGTATTACATATTTCCATAAGATACACGGTGATGGTGATAGGAACACACAAAATTTTTGCTTGCATACACTTCTGTATTTGATAAAATAATAAATGGTATACTACATGAAATAAGGGAAAGACAACCACTGGCCATGTGATGCATAGAAACACGTAACAGAAAATGGTATTGCTACTAGCTTTTGAGCTCTTGCTCAGACTCTCTGCAGTGGGTGGAGCATTTGGGTATCCACGTGGATGTGTGTGCGAATGTATGTACATTGGCTAGAAAAAGAGTAAGAGGTCAAAAGCTAATGTGAATACTGTTTTCTGTTATGTGTATATGCCACACATCAGTCCACTATAGGTGAGTGGCCACCTTTCCCTTATTTTAGATATTGTTTCATGCAGAAAGTTCCATTATAATATCAGTGTATTACTTTATGTATAGAATCAATACAACAATGAGAATGAAATGATCAGTACTAATAAAGTAACATATTTTTAAAGCTCAAGAGTATGGTATGCTCTTGAGAAGCTACTAAAATTGTTACATAATGAAGTGATATTTGTTCCACTGTTTTCACTTAGTTCTTTAAGAGCACTCATACAATTGGGACAGAAAACGCACACCTAGCTACATCATAAAGGAAAAAAACCTAATGCCATATGCTTTAATGAAACATGCCTTAGCAAAGTGGGTGTAGACTTGTCTCCAGAAGCAGTAGGATTTTGAGACACTGAACCTGTGTCCAGAGAAAAATGGCTGTTTTGCCATCTTGAAACATTTTCCACAGTACCCCTACACTCTCCATCTGAGCCAGTGATCTGTGACTAATGATCTATATGTCAAAAGGTAATTAATGTCTTAACTTACTTGAGCAGTACGCAGAGTTTCAGAAAGGATAGTTTATTCTCACTTTAGTGACTGTGTGCTTATTATTTATTCCATGCACATATAACTAAGCTAAGACAGTAAGTATTAACGAGAGTTGTTGTGAGTGTAGTATACAGAGATTCATTGTTAATCCTATGATCCAAGTCGAAACTATTAAGTTAAGGCAAATCTATCAACGGTGCAAATTGAAAGTGTATTTGAGGATGATGCTTACCAGCTGAAACATAGAGAATAAACACAAACTTCAACGTACAGAAATTCACCCTGTCTGTCCATTATGAGTACATCTCATCACCTAATTTTGAAACCAATCATCTCCTGTCCCTTCAGAAACTCTTTTTGCCCTCCGTACTACAAAAAACAGTGTAATTAAGGGGGCCAGCATCATTCAAGATGGAGCAGCTCAAAATGTTTGGTAAAGCTGAAATATGTTGTCAGATGTTTCCAGAAATCTTTTGTTCTGCAGAAGTATGTGCACTGTTGTTCCAGACTGGGTTCAGGAACAATATTCACACCAACAGAGCTATCCCAGCACAAGTTATGACACCAATCCCTCTTTTTCCACCACGTTAATTATAGAAGGATTTCTCTCTCATTAAGTTTCATAAAAATTTCCCTTCATGTCACGCCAGACTAGAGTTCTGGAGAATGGCTTCACCATAGGCTAGGATTTATTTCCAGAATAAATCATTTAGTCTGCAGTAGATTATGCACTAAGTTTTTAAGGGAAATACTCAAGAACAACAAGGGTTCAGGATCAAGTCTTGGTCTAGTACAAAAATTTAATCTGTTGGGTAGTTTCACAACTTCTACAGGACCTGACAAAAAAGTGAAGCACTCAGAAGTGAAAGAGCAAATGAAATGAAACTTCAAGGGTCAAGAGGGTACTGATGTTACTTGGATTATTACAAAACTGAGTCAAATTTGCTATGAACTTGGCAGTATGGCCCACTATCAGTATGATATTGTACTCCCTCTGGCCTGCTGGGAGTACCTCAACATCATGAAAACAGCTCTTAGAGACATGTGACATGTGCGGATGAACATTGTCCTGTTGAAAAATAGCACCACGGTACTAATGTAAGAGAAATGACACATGAGGACAGAGGATGTCGGTGGTGTAGAATTGTACTGTGAGAGTCCCTCAATTACTACCAGCCATGAAATGAAGTTGTACCCGATGGCTTCCCACACTACAACCCCAGGAGTAACCACATTGTGCCTCTACAAATACTGGGAGAATGGTACCTTTCTCTATATTGGCATCATAGTCTCCAACATTGGTCATCTGAGGTAGTGAAGAACCACAATTACCGACAAATTGTATCAGCTGATTGATTATAACTGTAAATCATCAGTATTGTAGTCAGAAGAAAACACTTTTTTTTTTTCATTTTGTGAAATTCATAATTTTACATTTCTATACATTTAAACCAATTTGCCAATCTGGGCAGTATTTTGAAGACCAGACAGTACTTCATTATAGCATCTGCATTATCTGTGAAAAGTCTGAGACTGCTGTTAATATTGTCTGCCAGGTCATTAATATATACTGTGAAAAACAAGGGTCCGAACACCTTCCCTGGGGCATACCTGAAGTTACTTCAACTTCTTTCAGTGCTCAGCATCCAAGACAACATGATGCATTCCAAGTACCAAGAAATCCACAAACCAGTCACAAATTTTGTTTGATACTACATACAACTGTACTTTTCTTAATAAACATTTGTATGGTACCAAGTCAAATGCTTTTCAAAAGTCAAGAAACACCACATCTACCCAGTTCCCTTGATGTGTGGCTTTCAGGATATCATGTGAGAAAAGTACAAGTTGTGATTTGCAACATTGATGTTTATGGAATCCATGCTGACTGGCACAGTGGAGGTCATTCACTTACAAGGGGACCCTCCATACTGTAAATCATGGATTTTGATGCGCTTCAAATATGTTGCACAGGCACTTACCCAGAGTACCTGGCTATCTGGTTTTTTAGCGATGGGCCTTGGTTTTTGAGAAACTCGATTTTGAAGTTCATTGCGTGCTTTGTATACTCGTAACATTACATACATACTGAGCAAGTCAGCGTAGCGCAGCGGTAAAGGTTCACGGCTACCATGCTGGAGATACCGTGTTTGAATCCTGCTCGTGTACCTCTCTCTCTCTTTTCTTTTTTTCCAAAATTGACCAAATTTTTTAATTTTATTTCAAGGAATATCAACAGACAGTGTAAGGTGTGCAAAATAATAAAGATATATTCTGTTATTATTTTTTCAAATATTCATTCCGTTTATGGTTCGCAGTTGGAGTTCCAAATGTTTGTACGATGGTCGCTTCTTGTATTACCTGAAATCGATCTCCGCCCATTATCGCCCCTCTCTCATGAATACCATTAGCCGTAATGGGAACCCCAGCTCCTAGTTGTGGCCAATGAGGATGCGAGTCGCATTCCTTTATGTTCGCATCTAACTACAGCGTCAGTTGCTCGCAAAGTGTCTCTAGTGTTGTGTGTTAGAAAAATTCTGTGAAATGGAAGAACCAAATGTTTCTGCAGTAGTGCAGACAGAAGATGATCCACAAGTAGAGGAGTTGAAGGAAGAATCAAAAGGCGAAATCACAAATGCCATTAAATATGCCAAAAATCTACTCCGAAAGCAGTATTCAAACACGGTACCTCCAGCGCGGTAGCCCTGAACCTTTACCACTGCGCTACGCTGACTTGCTCGGAATATATGTAATGTTACAGGTACACAAAGTGCACAATGAAATTCAAAATCGATTTTCTCGAAAAACAAGGCCCATCACTAAAGAACCAGATAGCCAGGTACTTAGTAAGTGCCTCTACAACATATTTGAAGCACATCAAAATCTGTGATTTACAGTATGGAAGGCCCCCTTGTTAGAGATATCTGATTAAATTGATGTAGGATTACATTCTAGGATTCAATAATACTGCAGATGAGCATCAGTGAGATCTGACGGTAGTTTTCTGGCTCACTTCTGTTACCCTTCTTGTAGACAAGTGTGGTGACCTGTGTTTTTCATTTTTTAATCATTGGGTACAGTTTTTTGTTAAAGGTTCTATGGTATACTAGGGTTAAAATGGAAGCTGAATCCGCTACAGATTCTGTATACAACCTGAGAGGGATCCCTTTGCCCCCTGGGGCCTTGTTTAATTTTAATGGTTTTAGCTGTTTGTCAAAGCCACTGACACTCATCTTTGCAGTGAAGTAAGAAGTAAACTTAGGCAGTGCATCTGTATCTTCCTTAGTAAAGGGGCATTTGAAAATGGATTTCAGTATTTCTGCTTTTGCTTGCTACCCTAAATTTCAATTCCTGTGTGATCCATGAGTGACTGGACACTACCTTTGGTTCCTTTGACAGCTTATACATATGACTAGAATTTCTTTAGGTTTTGTTACAGATCTTTCGATAATATTCTGTTGTGGTATTCATTGACGGCTTGAATATGTTCTCTTGACAACCAAATGAGGCTCATTTAGCATTTCTCAATTTATACCCATATGCTTTGCTTTACACCTATTGCGCAGAAGTCACCTTCTATTTAGAACTGCCTTTACAGTGACAGTATACCAAGTGGGTCTCTTCAATCATGAACCGTTGTGCTAGGTGTTAAGGCCTTGTTGCTACTGCTGTAATGGTATGCTGAGTTCGTGAGCTCATGAAACGGCTTCTGGTGCAGTACACCACTAAGACAATTTCTCTCTGCCACTATTACACAACTATGACCCAGGGTCAGGTAACAGAATAGGTGTCTGTACACTGTCTAAGTAAGCCCTGTACGACGATCTATAACCAAGTGGGTGAGAGCTGCTATTCTATCTTCTGAGTAGGCTTCTGTCCACTGTCATCCAGTCACTGGCGGATTGTACTTGGCTGCCAATTGGCCAACGTGAAGTTGATATCTTCATCCTCAGCACCGCCCATTGCACTGGTGAAACTCACGCAAGTGGTAAGTCTCTATGGCACTGGCACCAGCTCGCTTCTTTGTATCTGTGGTGCTTTTGCCCTGGCAGTGTCTTGTTTGGATGACACAGCACTAGGTACACATCTAGTAAATGCATGATCAACTATTCTTTTAAACTTGATCCGAATTTCTACATACTCCTGCTCAGAGGTAAATTTTTTGAGTTCCTCTTTGAGGTGTGACAAGAGTGCCTCTTTATCCAGCTTACTAAATTTGTAAGCCTTCTTAATTTCTTAGCTGCCCTTTTTTGTTAAGTAATGATTGTTGCTACAGTTACTGCGTGGTCACTGATATCAGCTTCAATGTGTAAATCAGGTGTATTTGTTGCCATTATGTGTAATATATTTCCAACATGAATGGGCTCCTGAACTATCTGCTGTAGGCAGTTTTCCAAGAAGACATTTAATAATGTTTCCTAGAACACCTTCTCATGACAATCATTTTCAAAATTGTAATTTTTGCCAACTGATTGTTGGCTGATTAAAGTCTTCTCACTAATAACAGTGTGATTGGGGAACATTTGTACTAGTGAACTGATGTTTTCTCTCAGTTTTTCAGTTAAATCAGTTGGTCAACAGAAACATCAAATTAGAAGTTTACGCCCGTGCTTGATACAGCTAACACTCCGCTGCTAAAGGGAAACTTTTTTCCTGGAGGAAACTACAGGTAGTGGGTAAGCAATTTTCCAGGATATCCTTTCTCAGAGTGTGAAAAGCAGGAGGGATATACTGGCAGAAGTGCAACTGTGAATGTGTGGAATGTGTGTCATGCCTAGATAGCTCAAACTAATTGCTTGCAAAAGTTGAGTGTCTTGAATCGAGCCCCAGTCAGTCTGTGGTCCTAAATGATATTCATTCTGTGACATTTCTTTTCTTTTTTCAGCCTTGATTAACTCTGTCTCATGTTAAAAGCACAGTCCAGCTAATCTTGGTCTCTCAATCATAAATCACAATCAACATCATCATCATCATCATCAACCCATGTCATTCCAACTTGTTAGATGGGTTGGCAGATGAGGCTTCATCAACTATGGTTCTTAAAACTCTCCTTATTTGATGCTGTCTCAAGTATGTCCTCTCTGCTTGATGCCAGATTCACCAAGTTCTTGCACCTCAGGCTTGGTCTTCCTCCTGGTCTTTTACTCTCTATCATACAAGCCACAGCTATTTCTTAAATAAAAGTAATTCACATCCCACAGTTATGATTGTATAGCCAGTGATGACATCTGTACCACATAATCATTTTAATACTAATACAAGAAGAAAATTACATACCAACAAAGGCTGCTGCCTTGTCAGCTACATTGTAGAGAGCCCAAAAATTCGGCGCCCAATATGCATGACACAAACCTCGTTTAAAAGGGAATAGGCGTGACATGACCTGAAAAATACAGGGTAATGTTTAATGTAAATGGTAACATGAAAGCTGAAGCAACACATACTTACTGAAGCATCTGCAAACACCCACCTGTGCAAACTGACCCAACACTATGAACGGTCCAAATGAGATCATAAAAATGCTTGCAACCACCACTGAAAGTTGACAAAATTTTGTCATTGAGAATCTGCTCCAAGTCACTGGTTGAGTTGAATCAAAACAGTAATTGCGAAGCAAATATATAAAATATGCTGGTGCTACATATGCAAAAATATGCTTCAAATTGAGAAGGATACAGAACCAGACTGCAGATTCCATAGTGCAACCCTGAAAAGTAAACAAAGCCAAAGATGATCACTTAATATTACCTGAATAGATTCATATTATGACATGAAGATATCTAAACATTCCTTGATTCACTCATAGAAATTTTGAAGGTAGCAGGCATAAAATACATGGACAAAAATGTTATTTAATCTTGTACAGAAATAAGACTGCAGTTATGAGTCAAAAAACATGAAAAGGAAGCCATGATTGAGTAGGGACTGGGACAGGGTCGTATCCTACCGCCAACTTTATTTAATCTATACACTGAGCAAGCCATGGAGGAAATCCAGGAGAAATTTGGAAAGGGCATTAAAATTCAGGAAGAAGAAGTACAAACTTTTGTGATTTGTCAATGACACTATGGCTAAGGACGTGGAAGAGCAGTATGGATAGTGTCTTGAAAAGAGATAAGATGAACACCAATAAAAATAAACAATGGTAATGGGATGTAAACAAATTAAAGCACACAGTGCTGTGGGAATTAAATTAGGAAATGAGACACTAAAAGTAATAGATGAGTTTTGCTGTTTGGGCAGCAAAATAACTGATGGTGGGAAACGTAGGGAAGATACAAAATACTGACTGGCAATAGCAAGAAAAGCATTTCTGAAGCAGAGACTTTTTGTAACATATAAAATCATTTTAAGTGTTAGCAAGTCTTCACTGAAAGCATTTGTCTGGAGTGTAATCTTGTACGGAAGTGAAATGAGGGTGATAGGTAATTCAGACAAGAGAATATAAGCTGTTGAAGAGTCGGGCTAAGAAGAATGCTGAAGATTAGATATATAGAAGGTGTAACTAATGAAGAGGTACTGAATTGAATTAAGGGAAAATTTTTTTATATAATGTAACTAAAACAAGGGATTGGTTAGTGGGACATATTCTGAGTCATGCCAGTTTGGTAACAGAAGGTATTGTGGGGGAGATGGGGAGGTAAAAACTGTAGAGGGAGACCAAGCCTTGAATACACGAAACAGGCTCAAATGGATGTGGGTTGTGGTGGTTATTTACAGATAAGGAGGCTTGCAAGGATAGATTAGCATTAAGAGCTGCATCAAACCAATCTTCAGACTGAAGACTACAATAGCAATACTTCTTGACTTCACTTGTCCTTGTCCACATGCATACAGGGAGAAGAGATGCACACCAATAAGGTGGGGTTTGTTTTTGTTAAACCTGTTAGGTCATCACATCAATGTCAGATGGTCACTTGGCTAAGCTAGTGTCTTTTTTAAATTACATTACATAAATTGTAAATGTTGCAGGAAAGTTTAGGATTGAGATCACTCATCGGCTCTCCTATAATCCTAAAGTATTACATAAATTACAGGGTGACAGTTATAGGACTATATGAAATAAAATCATCATAACTTCTGAACGGTTTGCATTAGGACATTCAAACTGCATGGTTGGCTATGGGGAAGATGGGAATTAGTATGCACTGCATGGTTTAGTTCAGTGACTAAGCCCACTTTCATTTGGATGGGTTTGTCAATAAGCAAAATTGGCACATTTGGGCTAGTGAGAATCCACATTTTACAATCGAGAAGTCTCTTCACCCTCAACAGGTGACTGTCTGGTGTGCAATGCCCAGTCACAGAATAATCGGTGCGATATTCCTTGATGGCACGGTGACTACTAAATAGCACATGAAGGTTATGGAAGGTGATTTCATGCCCATTAGCCAAAGTGCCACTGATTTTGACAAGATGCGGTTCATGCAAGACAGAGCTCGACCCCACTGAAACAGGAGAGCGCTTGATGTCCTGGAGGAGCACTTTGGAGACCACATTCTGGCTCTGGGGTACCCAGAGGCCACTGGGATGGGCCTCGATTGGCTGCCATTTTCATGAGATCTGGCCACATGTGACTCCTTTTTGTGAGGCTATATTAAAGACAAGATGTACAGCAATAACCCCAAAACCATTGCTGAGCTGAAAACAGCCATTCAGGAGGCCATCAGCAGCATCAATGTTCCGTCATTTCAGCAGGCCATGCAGAATTTCGCTATTCGTCTGCACCACATCATTGAAAATTATAGCAAGCATGTAAAACATGTCATAACCTAAATCCAAATACCTGTAGTGACATTTACATATTGAATACAGTGTGTGCACAGCGTATTTTGGAACTAATTAAAATTTTATTCATATAGTTCAATAACTGTCACCCTGTATCTTCCATAACCCCCATTTGGTACCCAGTTAAGTGGACATTCTGAAGTCTTTCTTTTCAAACCCCTTTAACATGTCCACGTCATACTACTAGTTGTTAATGTTGAACAAAATCCCTTCTACATCATTTTGCAACATTACGCCCTGATATTTAAATGAAGGGACAGTGTCAAGCAGGACACTACTAATGCAGTATCCAAACATTACAAGTTTGTCTTCCTACTCATTTGTACGAGGGCAGTTCAATAATTAATGCAACACATTTTTTTTCTCAGCCAATTTTGGCTGAAAAAACCGGAAATTTCTTGTGGAATATTTTCAAACATTCCCGCTTTGTCTCGTATAGTTTCATTGACTTCCGACAGGTGGCAGCGCTGTACGGAGCTGTTAAAATGGCGTCTGTAACGGATGTGCGTTGCAAACAACGGGCAGTGATCGAGTTTCTTTTGGTGGAAAAACCAGGGCATCTCAGATATTCATAGGCGCTTGCAGAATGTCTACGGTGATCTGGCAGCGGACAAAAGCACGGTGAGTCGTTGGGCAAAGCGTGTGTCATCATCGCCGCAAGGTCAAGCAAGACTGTCTGATCTCCTGCGTGCGGGCCGGCCGTGCACAGCTGTGACTCCTGCAATGGCGGAGCGTGCGAACACACTCGTTCGAGATGATCGACGGATCACCATCAAACAACTCAGTGCTCAACTTGACATCTCTGTTGGTAGTGCTGTCACAATTTTTCACCAGTTGGGATATTCAAAGGTTTGTTCCCACTGGGTCCCTCGTTGTCTAACCGAACACCATAAAGAGCAAAGGAGAACCATCTGTGCAGAACTGCTTGCTCGTCATGTGGCTGAGGGTGACAATTTCTTGTCAAAGATTGTTACAGGCGATGAAACATGGGTTCATCACTTTGAACCTGAAACAAAACGGCAATCAATGGAGTGGCGCCACACCCACTCCCCTACCAAGAAAAAGTTTAAAGCCATACCCTCAGCCGGTAAAGTCATGGTTACAGTCTTCTGGGACGCTGAAGGGGTTATTCTGTTCAATGTCCTTCCCCATGGTCAAACGATCAACTCTGAAGTGTATTGTGCTACTCTTCAGGAATTGAAGAAACGACTTCAGCGTGTTCGTAGGCACAAAAATCTGAACGAACTTCTCCTTCTTCATGACAACGCAAGACCTCACACAAGTCTTCGCACCCGAGAGGAGCTTACAAAACTTCAGTGGACTGTTCTTCCTCATGCGTCCTACAGCCCCGATCTCGCACCATCGGATTTCCATATGTTTGGCCCAATGAAGGACGCAATCCGTGGGAGGCACTACGCGGATGATGAAGAAGTTATTGATGCAGTACGACGTTGGCTCCGAAATCAACCAGTGGAATGGTACCGTGCAGGCATACAGGCCCTCATTTCAAGGTGGCGTAAGGCCATAGCATTGAATGGAGATTACGTTGAAAAATAGTGTTGTGTAGCTAAAAGATTGGGGAATAACCTGGTGTATTTCAATGCTGAATAAAACAACCCCTGTTTCAGAAAAAAATGTGTTGCATTACTTATTGAACTGCCCTCGTATTAACTTACATTTTTCTACATTTAGAGCTAGCTACCATTCATCACATCAACTAGAGATTTTGTCTAAGTCATTCTGTATCCTCCCACAGTCATTCAGCTGTGACAACTTCCTGTACACCACAGCATCATCACAAACACACACAGATTGTTGCCCATTATGTCCACCAGATTATTCATGTATACCGAATAGAATAGCAGTCCCATCACACTTCCCTGGGGCAATCCTGATGATCCCCTTGTCTCTGATGAACACTCGCCATTGAGGATGAAATACTGAGTTATATTACTTAAGCAATCTTCAAACCACGCACATATCTGGGAACCTATTCCATATGCTTGTACCTTTGTTAACACTCTGCATTGGGACACCGTTTCAAATGCTTTTCGCAACTCTGGAAATATAGAATCTGCCTGTTGCTCTTTGCCCATAGTTTGCAGTATATCAGGTGACAAAAGGGCAAGCTGAGTTTTGCATGAGAGATGGTTTCTAAATCCATGTTGATTCATGGATATAAGCTTCTCTGTGTCAAGGAAATTTATTATATTCGAACTGAGAATATGTTCAAGAATCCAGAATGAGATTTTCACTCTGCAGCAGAGTGTGCGCTGATATGCAACTTCCTGGCAGATTAAAACTGTGTGCCGGACAGAGACTCAAACTCGGGACCTTTGTCTTTGCGGGCAAGTGCTCTACCATCTGAGCTACCCAAGCATGACTCACGCCCCATCCTCACAGCTTTGGTAGCTCAGATGGTAGAGCGCTTGTCCACGAAAGGCAAAGGTCCCGAGTTCGAGTCTCGGTCCAGCACACAGTTTTAATTTGCCAGGAAGTTTCACGTTCAAGAATGTTGCAGTAAACAAATATTAATGATATTGGTCTGTAATTTTGTGGGTCCATTCTACCCACTACATTTATACTTAGCATTCTCTGTGCAGGCAGCCAGAGAAAAGTCTCACTTAATAACATGCTGTAATTTAAATTAGGTCAACCATGACTTCCTTATAAAACACTGTTCAGACAACAAGGGTGACTACTCAAATGTGGGGGAAAAAAAATCCCTGAGAATTCCAGGTATGGGGAGCAATATGACATCATATGAAGATCCTGGTAATTAATGGTAAGTGGAAGCCCCCCTCGGGGGGCGGAGTATCTCACAATAACTTTTTTTCCTGTCAGCTGAGATAGTTTGACCACAGTTTATAACATCGATAATTTATATGGACTCTTATTCATACAATTAATGTACTTTGAAATATTAAGTACTTTAAACTTTGTGATCTATAGAAATCAATAAAATTAAATTCCAGGGCTAAACTGAAAACACAGAATTCCCTGAGATTTTTTGGAATTCTTGAAATCCCCTGAGACTTACTCAATTTTTCCTGCTAAAATGTAATTTCCTGAAAATTCCAGGTTTTACAGAAGAATCATCACCCTGGATAAATCATAAGCAATGAGCTGTCATTGTGTGATGAAAGTTCAGGAATTCGCTGTACTTTATGACAAACATGCATCTCAATATTCAGTCAAAATAAAGAGTTCTTGCTCAATGACTCACGACAGAATCGTTCCAGATTATCAAAAAATCCAACTCTGCAAGTAGAAGAAATCAAACACATATACTTCGTTAAGTGTACATAAAAATCTACATCTGTACTCTGTGATCCACAGTGAAGTGCAAAGCAGAAGATAGGTTCCACTTTACCAGTTATTAGGGCTTTTTCCTCTTCCATTCACATATGGAACATAGAAAAAATGATTATTTATCTGTCTCTGTGGGAGGCATAATTGACCTAACTTTGTCCACGTGATCTCTATGGGATCAATATGAAGGGGGTTGTAATATACTCCAAGAGTCCTCATTTAAAGCTGGTTCTTGAAAGTTTTGTGAGTAGACTTTTCTCAGGACAGTTTTGTCTATCTCCAACAGTCTGCCAGTTCAGTTCTTTCATCATCTCTCTGAAATTCTCATGTGAGTCAAACAAACCCTTTTCTGTATACATTCAGTATCCCTTGCTAGTCCTATCTGGTACAGGCTAGTCCTACAGGTTCCACACCACTGAGTAACAATCTAGGATGGGTTGCACAAATGATCTGTAAGCAGTCTCCTTAAAGACTGATTTCACTTCCCTAGATTTCTACCATTAAACCAAAGTCTGCTACCTCCTTTGCCCATGACTAAGCCCATGTGATCTTCCCATTTTCTGTCCATATAAGGTGTTTCACCCTAGTATTTACATCAGTTTACAGATCCCAACGGTGACTCATTGATATTATATTCTTAGGATACTATTTTATTTTGTTCTGTGAAAAGTAAAATTCCAAATTTCTGAACATTTAAAGCAAGTTGCCAATCTTTGCATCACTTTGAAACCTTAAAAAGGTCTGACAATATTTGTACAGCTTCACTCAGACAGTGTCACATTGTAGATAACAGCATCATCTGTGAAAAGCAAGGGACCAAACACACTTCTCTGGGGTACAACCAGAGTTACTTCCACATCTGTGAATGTCTCTCCATGTTGCATCTTCTCCTCCAAGAAATCCTTGATCCAGTCACAAATTTCATGTGATACTCAATACAAACATGTTTCTGATAATAAGCACAGGTGTGGTACTGAGCCAAATGTTTTTTGGAAATCAAGAAATACTGCATCTGCCTGACTGCCTTGATCCATGGTCTTCAAGAAATCGTGTGAGGAAAGTTAGGCTTTACATGATCGATGTTTTCAAAATTCATGCTAGCTGGCATCGAGGAGGTCATTCTGTATGGGTTCATTATGTTCAAGCTCAGAATCTGTTCCAAGATTCTACAACAAATGGATGTCAAGGATAGTGGATTGTAGTTTTGTGGGTCACTTCTGATACCCTTCTCATAGACAGGTGTGCCCTGTGCTTCCTTCCAGCTGGCCATGATGTTTTGTTCGAGGGATTTACAATAGATTATAGTTCACAAAGAGACTAACTCAGCCAAAATTAGGTGTAAAATCTGATAGGGATTCCATGGGGCTTCAAAACAGAGTTAAGCATTCCTGTCGGTACTCTCAATATCAGTTCCTGCCATGTCCCTGAGTGACTGGACACTAACTTTGATTCCACTAACAACTTTACAAACAACCAGATTTCTTTGGGTTTTATAAAGATCTTGCAATATGCATATATTCCTTGATGTTTACTTCGCGGATCAAATATTCCATCATTTTTTGGGCTGCTTCTAAGATATTCTTAATTCTTGCTTTAATATGTTGGCTGACAACCTTTCAGACATTCTCAAAGTGAGCTGCTTGCATGATTTTTAAATCATTTTACACTGTGGACTGTATGTGCATTTGTCAGAGTGGAGGAGAGGGGGGATTGGTATCTAACAGTGATTCCCTGCCTAGCTCGAGTATTGACAGGGAGAACACATCAGAAACACTTGGGCTACATATTCTGGCTGCACCTTGTTCCCATGCGAAGTGCTCACACTGCCGCCAACATATAATGTGGAGCTGAAGCCTTTAATCATTTGCTTTTGGAAAGTAGAGTTTTGACCTTGCCTGTACGATGTTTGTGACTGGATTGCTCTCTGGACTGTTGTTTATGCTTACGATGACTCTGCCATACTCCGGACTTGTTTTGGTTAGCTGTTCACTTTGTGAACTCCACTGTCATCGACCTCCAGAACCGGCTGCTGTTCCAGCGGTCTGTGTGTTCCAACGTGAGTGATCATAACTGTGTTCTACCTACACAGAGTAAAATGGAAAAGAGTGTACTCAGGAAAGGCTAGGTTACAGAATTAGCACACAAGTGGCAGAGCAGAGGATGGCTTCATGCAGAAGCAATAACAAATGGGTACAGGATCTGACATGGAGAGCAATAAACAAAAAACACAGATTTTTAAGCCATTACGAAACAAAGTAATAGTTTAATACGTAATTCTACTCCAGGGATGCACCACTGATGAGATGGTGCCTGCCCCCCCACTGTTCATTCTTCTGTCTGTGTGTGTGTGTGTGTGTGTGTGTGTGTGTGTGTGTGTGTGTGTGTGTGTGTGTGTTTTCCTTATCTTTCATTCCCTCCAAAAAAGCAGAGGGCAGGACCTTGTACAACTTAGTTCTTTCAAACCATGCCAATCTAGCTGGAATTGGTTTAGGGGAAGCAGAGGGCAGGACCTTGTACAACTTAGTTCTTTCCAACCACGTCAATCTCGCTGGAATTGGTTTAGGGGAATCCAAATTCAGAATAATAAGGTGTTTGAAGCCATTTTGACTATTGTTTGACCGTGACTGTCTCAAGAAATATGTAAAGGTTTTTTTAAATCACTGCTACCAGCCACAAACTTTGTCAACTATTGTATTACTTGTGTATTTAGCGACATGTTTCAAGGGTTAAACCTCATCTTCAGGGTAAATGGCATTACAAAAACAACTTCACAAACATGATCACAACGAGACTGCCACACCAGAAGAACAAAGATGACCACAGCATTTACAAGAAGACTATGTGACATCAATATGACCTTACTGTAAAGATCTTTTTGTAATGCCATTTATGCCTGAAGATGAGGTTAACCCTCGAAACATGTCGCTAAATAAATAGGTAATGCAATAGTTGACAAAGTTTGTGACTGGTAGCAGTAATTTTAAAAAAACCTTTAAATATAATAATGTGTCTCGTGGCAAGCTATTTTTGAAATTCTGCACTTGCACAACAATGCAGCAATGGCAACAAAAGCTGCATGTGGGCATCCAAGGAATTAAAGTGTTTAGTCGGCAGTGGTTTTTGTATTCTATAGTATACACCTTGTGTCAGAGAGCTTAATCAGCCAATCATCAAAGTGCTCAACTTTCTGCGACAGAGGTAAGCAACAATTTCATGTGTTTCTGCGAACTTGCAAGCATTTATTTTGGGATCACCACTCAATAATAATATAAGGGAGGCATAAAATTGAAACAAAATGAATATTTGTGAAACAAATGTGCCGAATTGTTTTTTTGCTGTGTCCCTTATGTAGTCACAGTGAGGGGTTTGTGGCCCTCAGTACTTCCAAGTCTGTACACACCCTTTTTACACTATCTAGGTACATGATGAGCACAATTATTCTATTGTGAAAATGTGAAAACAGTAATACCCTTTTACACTACCCCATTTTATGGAAATCCAGAGCTACATGATTTGTCTATTTCAGTGCTGCACACCACTATTCCCCTACTCTGCCCACACAACATTCAGCTTACGACAGGTTTGGACGTGTTTCGTGCGAAGTCATTTTATCCACAGAATTGGGTTCATTCTAACTGTATCATCCAAATAAGAAGAAGAAGAAGTAGTTTGGGAATGTTTCCTGTACTTCATGAGCCAATTCTTACCAATTTTGAGTCAAGAAAAATGAATATGACAATGAAAAATTTTGCTTAGCTCTAGTTTCTGTGATACACACTAGGTGGAAGAATTTCATGTAAATGTATTAAGAGATAAATATACATTTTAATTACATGTTTTAACAACCTCCACCCCCCCCAACCATGGACCTTGCCGTTGGTGGGGAGGCTTGCATCTCACAGTGATACAGATAGTTGTACCATAGGTGCAACCAGAACGGAGGGGTATCTATTGAGAGGCCAGACAAATGTGTGGTTCCTGAAGAGGGGCAGCAGCCTTTTCAGTAGTTGCAGGGACAACAGTCTGGATGATTGACTGACCTGCCCTGGTAACACTAACCAAAATGGTCTTGCTGTGCTGGTACTGCAAACGGCTGAAAGCAAGGGGAAACTACAGCCGTAATTTTTCTCGAGGGCATGAAGCATGTATGGTTAAATGATGATGGTGTCCTCTTGGGTAAAATATTCCGGAGGTAAAATAGTCCCCCATTCGGATCTCCGGGCGGGGACTACTCAGGAGGACTTCATTATCAGGAAAAAGAAAACTGGCGTTCTATGGATTGGAGCGTGGAATGCCAGATCCCTTAATCGGGCAGGTAGATTAGAAAATTTAAAAAGGGAAATGGATAGGTTAAAGTTAGATATAGTGGGAATTAGTGAAGTTCAGTGGCAGGAGGAACAAGACTTCTGGTCAGGTGAATACAGGGTTACAAATACAAAATCAGATAGGGGTAATGCAGGAGTAGGTATAATAATGGATAAAAAAATAGGATCGTGGGTAAGCTACTACAAACAGCATAGTGACCGCATTATTGTCGCTAAGATAGACACGAAGCCCATGCCTACCACAGTTTATATGCCAACTAGTTCTGCAGATGACAAAGAGATTGATGAAATGCATGATGAGATAAAAGAAATTGTTCATATAGTGAAGGGAGATGAAATTTTAATAGTCATGGGTAACTGGAATTCGGTACTAGGAAAAGGAAGAGAAGGAAACATAGTAGGAGAATATGGAATGAGGGTAAGAAATGAAAGAGGAAGCCACCTGGTAGAATTTTGCACAGAGCATAACTTAATCATAGCTAATACTTGGTTCAAGAATCATAAAAGAAGGTTGTACACATGGAAGAGGCCTGGAGATACTTGAAGGTTTCAGACAGATTATATAATGAGAAGACAGAGATTTAGGAACCAGGTTTTAAATTGTAAGACATTTCCAGGGGCGATGTGGACTCTGACCACAATCTATTGGTTATGAACTGTAGATTAAAACTGAAGAACCTGCAAAAAGGTGGGAATGTAAGGAGATGGGAGCTTGATAAACTGACAGAACCAGAGGTTGTAGAGAGATTCAGGGAGAGCATTACGAAACGTTTGAGAGGAATGGGGGAAAGAAATACAGTAGAAGAAGAATGGATAGCTTTGAGGGATGAAATAGTGAAGGCAGCAGAGGATCAAGTAGGTAAAAAGACGAGGGCTAGTAGAAATCCTTGGGTAACAGAAGAAATATTGAATTTAATTGATGAAAGAAGAAAATATAAAAATGCAGTAAATGAAGCAGGCAAAAAGGAATACAAACGTCTCAAAAATGAGATCGACAGGAAGTGCAAAATGGCTATGCAGGGATGGCTAGAGGACAAATGTAAGGATGTAGTGCCTTATCTCACTAGGGGTAAGATGGATACTGCCTACAGGAAAATAAAAGAGACCTTTGGAGAAAAGAGAACCACTTGTATGAATATCAAGAGCTTAGACAGAAACCCAGTTCTAAGCAAAGAAGAGAAAGCAGAAAGGTGGAAGGAGTATATAGAGGGTCTGTACAAGGGTGATGTACTTGAGGACACTATTATGGAAATGGAAGAGGATGTATATGAAGATGAAATGGTAGATATGATATTGCATGAAGAGTTTGACAGAGCACTGAAAGATCTGAGTTGAAACAAGGCCCCGGGAGTAGACAACATTCCATTAGAGCTACTGGCAGCCTTGGGAGAGCCAGTCCTGACAAAACTCTACCATCTGGTGAGCAAGATGCATGGGACAGGTGAAATACCCTCAGACTTCAGGAAGAATAGAATAATTCCAATCCCAAATAAAGCAGGTGTTGACAGATGTGAAAATTACCGAACTATCAGTTTAATAAGTCACGGCTGCAAAATACTAACGCAAATTCTTTACAGACAAATGGAAAAACTGGTAGAAGCCGACCTCGGGGAAGATCGGTTTGGATTCCATAGAAATGTTGGAACACATGAGGCAATACTGACCCTAGGACTTATCTTAGAAAATAAATTAAGGGGAGGCAAACCTACGTTTCTAGCATTTGTAGACTTAGAGAAAGCTTTTGACAATGTTGACTGGAATACTCTCTTTCAAATTCTGAAGGTGGCAGGAGTCAAATACAGGGAGCGAAAGGCTATTTACAATTTGCACAGAAACCAGATGGCAGTTATAAGAATCGAGGGGCATGAAAGGGAAGCAGTGGTTGGGAAGGGAGTGAGACAGGGTTGTAGCCTCTCCCCGATGTTATTCAATCTGTATATTGAGCAAGCAGTAAAGGAAACAAAAGAAAAAAAATCAGAGTAGGTATTAAAATCCATGGAGAAGAAATAAAAATGTTGAGGTTCGCCAATGACATTGTAATTCTGTCAGAGACGGCAAAGGACTTGGAAGAGCAGTTGAACGGAATGGACAGTGTCTTGAAAGGAGGATATTAGATGAACATCAACAAAAGCAAAATGAGGATAATGGAATGTAGTCAAATTAAATCGGGTGATGCTGCGGGATTTAGATTAGGTAATGAGACACTTAAAGTAGTAAATGAGTTTTGCTATTTGGTGAGCAAAATAACTGATGATGGTCGAAGTAGAGAGGATATAAAATGTAGACTGGCAACGGCAAGGAAAGCATTTCTGAAGAAGAGAAATTTGTTAACTTCGAGTATTGATTTAAGTGTCAGGAAGTCATTTCTGAAAGTATTTGTATGGAGTGTGGCCATGTACGGAAGTGAAACGTGGACAATAAATAGTTTGGACAAGAAGAGAATTAAAGCTTTCAAAATGTGGTTCTACAGAAGAATGCTGAAGATTAGATGGGTAGATCACGTAACTAAAGAGGCGGTACTGGCTAGAATTAGGGAGAAGAGAAATTTGTGGCAAACCTTGACTAGAAGTAGGGATCGGTTGGCAGGACATGTTCTGAGGCATTGAGGGATCACCAATTTAGTATTGGAGGGCAGTGTGGAGGGTAAAAGTCATAGAGGGAGACCAAGAGATGAATACACTAAGCTGATTCAGAAAGGTGTTGGTTGCAGTAGGTACTGGGAGATGAAGAAGCTTGCACAGGGCAGAGTAGCATGGAGAGCTGCATCAAACCAGTCTCTGGACTGAAGACCACAACAACAACAACATTGAAAGTGTATTTGAACTTTTTTAAATGGTAGTTACATTTTATGAGTTGTAAATTGCTGGAAGAATACCTCGCAGATGGTTGGGTCTGCAGAGAATCACGTGGTGGCTGCTTGAGATCGTCATCTTTTAGTGTGCCTCTAGTAATGGAGTTCCGGAGCATTCCTACACAAAGACCGACAGTAATCTGCAAGCACTGCTTCATTCCAATGGTCCTAATATCTTTGTTCCATAACAGTAATGTCCTGACGGAATCTTTCTCCATGTTCATCACGGACAGCTCCACAACTAGGAGGGAAAAAGTCTAGGTGGGAGTGGAGAAAATGGTTTTTAAGGGATATATTGGATCAAAGATTATGGTAGTTTTTGCAGGAGTACTGTCACCAACTGGTTGTAGTTATCATCTCCTTTGTTGCCTAAAAATCCACGAACAACTCCCTTGAAGGTTTCCCAAGTTTCCTTTTCTTTCCCCTTCAAAACTTGAACAAATTCAGGATCCTTTACAATTTCTCAAATTTGTGGCCCGATAAAAACACTGTCACTTAATTTTGGAAATTTCTCTCTCATGTATTTCGAGGGGTGTCCTTCTTGGTTCATATATTTGACAAAATTTTTCATCAAACCCAGCTTTATCTGCAGCAGTGGAGGAACATCTTTTGGGTCTATGAGAGGCTCGGCAATGACATTCTTCTCACTAGGGTTAAGTTTTCTTGCAGGCTACTCCACTTTAATACAATGCAATTTCCTATCCCTACTGCCCCACATACATAAGAAGCAGCAATGTTTTGTGTACCCCAGTTGCAATCCTAAGAGCATGGTAATGACTTTTAGATTCTCCATTTGTGTTTATGATATTTGATTGAGTACAAGAGGGCTGTCATATTTGCGTATGTCTCCTTCATGTGAAATGGATGACCAACAGGAATAGAAGGAAGACAATTGCCATTGTGAAATGACACAGCTTCTAAACTAAGCTTGGAGGAGTCTACGAATAGAATCCTTTAATACCACAGCAAACAACAAGTGGCATCACTTTCAAGAGGATTACATTGCTGTAGTCGAGACCCAAAAATTTCTGCCTTCTCCTTTGACAGGTCAAGGCCTCTAATGAGATCACCCAATTCCACTAGACTCAGTCTGTATGGTTTATCACCTTTTCCCTCAAAATCAAGGTCACAGGATGTGGAAAGCTTGTTTGGTTCTTCTTCTTCTTCTTGTTCCACACTGTCTTCATTTTCTATATCAAACACACAATTTTCGGTTGGAGTAGGAACTTTCCCAAAATCTACCCCTTTTCCTAGACCTCTCCAGTCCTCTTCCTTTACCCCTCTTCCTTCCTCTTCAGTACTTCTGCCTGAAGAAGGAACCATTGGCTCCAAAAGCTTGTCTAATTATAATATTTTATGTGTTTATTCTGCCGCCACTTGGTGAGTAAATTTTTTATATTTATACTATTACCTAATTTTGTCAAATTTTGATTGTTTCCATTGTTGAATAACCAATATTTTAGCAACTGAATGTCCCCCACATCTGAGACAAATTTTCCTGCGAACAATGGAGGGTTTGTCTGCTGAAATAACAGTTGCGTTGGTTGTGTTTAATGCAGCTATTAGATGAAATCTTGTGAATATGAAAATAACAATTTGCTACACAAGGAAAATTCAAAGATATGCTGAAAAGTTACGCCTCTGAATTTTTTATTGTGTTCTCAACATTGTTTGAGATATTACATGTTATGCATATTACTCGGTTGACTTTCCCACTTCACTGATGCAAGCTGCAACCCTCTGCCACCAGAAGGTTTCAAATTGTAGTGAATAACATGGCAATGCGTAACATAACTACATCAGTGCATGATGGTGCTGTAATCGAGTTTCTTGGTGCAGAAAAAGTGTCTCCAATTGAAATCCACAGAAAAATGAAAGCTGTGCTTGGTGATTCCCTAGCGACATCAGTAATGTGTGATGGTGAGTTGTCCGTGCTAACCATTTTGACCCAAGAAATGAGAGCATTAGAGTTCTACCCAAATGCATCACAGATACCAAAAAAGCTAAAGACCATATAAGCAGGCAAAGTGATTATCACAGAGTTCTGTGATGTTCAGGGTATGGTGTATTTGGAATCCATGCCTAAAGGCACCACCATAAACCCTAAGAGGTACTGTGAGACCCTCACAAACCCAAAAGCATGAATTCCAAGACTTTGTCCACATATGGAGTACCCTCCCCTTCAGGCCACACACAAGCACTGCACTGTCATTGATCATCCTCCTTACAGTCCTGAGTAGGCCCCATCCAATTTTCGCCTGTTTCCAAAAATTAAACACCTCCAAAGACTTCACTTTGATTGTGATGAGGAGGTGCAAGCAAAGGTGAGGTTGTGGCTCCATCAACAAAGTCAGGCATTCTACAGTGACAGTTTCAACAAACTAGTCTCTCACTGGGAGAAATGTATTCATCCCCAGGTGACTATGTTGAAAAATATGTATGTTCACTTGAAGAATAAAGATGTAGAATGTTAATAAAGTTTGCTTTATTTAATAAGCCTTAATAGTTTTCACATAAAAAAATCATAGGCTCTGACTTTCAGCACATTGTCATATGTGGACACATTTTGTTTGTTATTGTGAGGAAGCCAG